>NC_135500.1:106925547-107225547 GCF_052857255.1 Amblyomma americanum
CAGGTGGCTTAGGTACAGGCCCCTCCCTTTCCCCAGAATTATGCCTACCAGAAGGGTGAGCATTATGAAAATAAACAGAGAAGGAGTCGTTTAATGGCAGTCTTATTCCATAATATTTCTGCCTATAGCCTGGGAACCTTCCTGTCCTTTACTATCCATGCGCATAGAAGTTATATAAAGGCACGCATGGAACGTGGAACGCTACACCGTTGGTCTTGGTTTTCAAATTTCGTTTAGGCTAACGGCTTGGTTTACCGTGAGAACTGCTAATATTAGTGCGGCGTCCCAGGAGCTTTAGCCAATCAGAGCTGCACTCTTAACAATTGAAGTAGTGGTGCGGGGAGGTGCTCTCTCATCTCACTATCTGTTCACGGGGGTCGGTGCAAGATGGGCAATATTGCTTTTATTTCTTTTCACCGGGCCACGCTATTTTGTGGATACAGGGGCAGTACGGAGACTGTTCTGCTTCCTGCTGAAGCAAGAATGGACACGGCATTAAAATTTTCTGGCAGCTTAGAAAGATAAAACTGCTTATATGCAGAGGTAAGCAACTACTGGAGAGAGTAAAACATGCGGTTTACTGCTGCCGCGCGACTCTTAGATTTTAGAGTGTAGTGGCACTCTTGTTGTGACGTGTGACAAATATTACGGCCAGCCGTGCTGATCAAAACAGGCGGCAGCGTACTTAAACACGACTGCGTTCACTGACGAAAATGCCTTCCTTGGATCTGTTATTCACAGCGTACTGATTTTTGAGGCGCGCAACGAAGGGCCTCCTGCAGCGAAGCCCGACCCCAGACGGAAACCCCGCAACCTTGTTCACGAAGACCCGGCATTGCCTCAACTAACCTCACCCCACTTCCCCCGCACCGGTTACGGCGTGCCCCGAGTGACGGATGCAGATCACCGAGGAAGACCGCTGCGTCTTCTGCATGGAGCCGAATTAGCCTCCCATTCAGAGCGAGCAGTTCGTTTGTGTATGTGTGTGCTGCTCGCGGACAAGCTGACCAGGAAAGCGCAGTGTCTGAGCTGCCAACCCGGAAGGAACGGAGCCACGACTTGGAGCCGCATCGCACACACACACACACGGTCCGTTCGAACCGACGCGAAACGCTTTGTCCGCAAGTCCGGTGGGGGGGACGGGCTCCGAGGCGACGCTCGCCGCGCACGACCCTGCTTCTGGCTGCGTACGTCGCCGCAACACGCACCACAGCGACGGGTACGCGGGGCACGTGAATTCCTAAGCAGGACGGCCCTTTTGTTTTCGCTTCGGGACGAGCACGGCGCGCTCGCGTCCACCCGCGGGGCAGGAAACGACGCCAGCCGCGACATTTGCATCACGCACGAACTTCGCCGTTCCAGCCTCTCCTCATTTTTCTCTCTTTTCGCATTCTTTCACTCGTCACTGTTTCCTCTTTCTTCTTTCTCTCGCCTTCCTCGCGCAGCTGACACAGGGCGTTCTTTTCTTTTTCTCGTCTTGTTCCTTGCATTGCTCACGCCCGGTCCGCACTGCTTTCTTCCGCTGCTCACAGACCTCAAACATTGCGTAGCTCTCTTAACCGACAGTCGCGGCGGTGCTTTTTGTGGCGCCAACAAAAGACGGATCACGCCAGGGAAAAAAAAATATAAAGAAAGGAAAGAGAAAGGAGAAAGCTGTGCACAGCGAGCGAATGAGACCTGTGACAGGGCGGAAGGACACCAATAAGGAGGAGAAGGCGCGCGCATTTGTGCAGCTGATATAAATCGGTCTGCGCGCCAGCTATGCACAGGGCCCCAAAAATACCCTCTCGCCGTTGCAAATGTCCTCGCCCGAAGCTCGCCGGCGACCGAGCGAAGCTCAGCGGGACGCCTTGGATCTGAAAGAACGCTTATACAAACACTGTGCGTCCGTTCCTCTGGCCTCTCCCGGGCCTTCGCCCCTTCCTTGATTCGTGTCTGCCGATTCTCACACGATGGGTTTCGAGATTTGCGTTGCGCGCTTTTCGGCTGCCAAAATTACACATGCCGCGCATGCAAGTTGCGGTTCTTTGGAGCACGTGAGCGACCTTTCACTTCCGCTTTAATAAGACCGAAAGAATGATTGAGCCTAAAGACCGCCCCGGGCGGAATTGTTAAAATGAAAACTACAGAAACTGTGAAATAAGAAAACAACTTAAGAAAGCAGGACGCCCGCTACCAGACAGGCCTCAATTAAATCGGCATCGAACTTTCCAACTCCCAGTGTGGCCTATTTTAGTCCCGCCATAACAGAACGAGGGCCACGCCGTAAAAAAGGCAACGCTATTTTCACGTCCTCTAATTCCGGCGAACTACCGACGCACGTGCCGATCAAGGCTGTCCTCGTGATCTTCGGTTTTGCCTTCGGCGCCTCTTTCGTGGCAATTTTCACGCGGCATAACTTTTAAACACGCAGCGTCCCGTCACGGCCTCACGAAGCGTAGTCGGCCGGCCGCTTCCTGCAGTGGCCGGAGCAGAGCACGCGAGGAACGCTGATCACATCTTTGCTTTCGCCCGTCATTATGCAAAGCCGGAGGAGGGGACGCACGCATCCGTAAGGAAAGCGCCCTCTCGGTCCCATTAAGTTCGAGAATGAGCCTGCATCTCGGAGCACTGCGGCCATATCTATCCCGCTGGCCCACCTGCGGCCTAAACGTGCCGGGGATAAACAATCTTTCCTCGTGATTACGCAGACTGATGCGCGTGTCCACCGAACGTGCCATAGGGCACGATCTAATTGCGAACGATCCTTCTCGCGCTGGGGCGCTGCAAATTTTGCTCCGTTTCTTTTTCGGGGTATCGGTCTGCGCACTCCACACTCCGGTGGTGACTAATAATCCCGCATATTTTTAGGAAAACAAATTAATAACAGAGCAAAACAAAGAGAAGGCCAAGGCGGCCGAGAGGTGTTCCTCTCACGAGCCATACGACATCCCGCGACTCCTCGTTCGGCTGTTGTGCACGCCGTACAGTAAATAACTTCAGGAAGGGAAAGCAGCTTCAGTACGCCGCAGCACCACTCGCTCTGCCGAATTAGCGTACACGAGTTTTGGTTTTCGCTTTCGCGCAGACACGCACGTGGACACGCATCCTCGAGGCAGCGGGAAATGCGCGCCCCAAACAGATCACCTGGCGCGAAAGAAGTGGACTGCCTGATCCGGTTCTCTGGCGAGCTCCCCTTCTGGAGCACATAGTAACCCAAAATGCTCCCAGCAGTCATCCCAGGAAATGGAGTAACTCACCAATCTAACGCGAGATTGGCCGCCCGCGGTCGCAGCGCTGCTCCTGCGTATGCCGGTCGAAGCCTTTGAAATACGTCCGGCCGGCCTAAATCCGGCCTGCTTCCATGCAAATGCCGCCGCGGGGAAGCGAACGCCTCGCACTAGTTTCTGTTTTCTCCTTTGGTTTGTTGTTTGCGAACCCGCTGGTCCCACTTTTCCTTTGAACTCCAATTCCTTCTCGAGCGGGCGGAGGATCTCTTTCGTGCTTTTTATTCCTCCTGGAGAAGGGGGCAGGGGAGGTGTTGTGGCGTTTGGTGAATATAGATTCCCCCCTGGGCTTGTATGCTTTCGTTTCACACCGTCAAAGACTTTTAAGAACCTATTGGCTTCTGGTACGTTGCTCCCAACCATGGGCGTGTCGATGGCTCCTACTGTCGGATAGTATTGAAGTCCGGAGTGAAGCTCCGCCCACATTTAAGACCACCGCTCAAAATTCCTCGACAACAAAAAGTAGGCCGTTGTTAAAGATTTTAATGAGAAAGCGTTAAGGCTGCCGTTGTGCAGAAAGTCTGGCGTCGTCAACGTCGTCGTCTTCGGCGTTGTGGGCGATAAAGAGGAAGGCGCAGGGTGGCCCAGGCAGCAACCCCCGGAGAAGCAACCTAGGTTGGCCACCTAGGTCACGTGACCTTGTGGCGACATCACAACCTACCGACTGGATTGAGAGCGAACTAACCACCGTGGCAAGTGCCAGTTGGATCGGGAGAGGTTGTTCGGGAAGAGCAACTTAGGTCGCACAAGATCCACCGGTGGCAACACCTGCCATATGCAGGGCAGAGCCGCATCCCTCAACCGCTGCACCACTGCGCCAGGAGTGGTGTGAGGACTGCCAGGGACATATGAATGTTAAGTAGGGAATGACCAATTCCGCATATATGGGCATTAAATACCGCGTCATATCCTGAAGGCGCAGCTTAAGAGAAGTAATCCATTTCTAAAATTTTTCTTCTTACCTAGGCAACAAGCTAATCGCAAGAAAAAAATTATAAGCTCCGGAATTTTGATACCTGACTTGTTTAATAAAGTAAAAAATTAAGATTACTGTTGTGAATGGTGAGCAGAGTAATACAGGACGCCTCGGTCCGTGGCCTGGTTTTTTAAAGTTGTATAATAGTATAGTCATCGTGCAAAGGTACAGTGAACGCCACGGCATGATGCCGAGGTGTGAAGGGGAGTGGTTTTGATGAAGCGAATGGTGCAGCTATCTCCAACTCTGAAATTCACTTTGTTTAGAAGCAGGATGAAAACATTATTTTCTTATTTTGCTGTCAATTTTGCACTATCTTTCCTTCTCTTCTCTCTCTCTCTCTGTTATATCTTAGGTATGACGCCGAAAGAAACAGGGTAGCACGCAGCCTTCTTAGTTCCAACCTAGGCTTCATTATTTAAGCCCATATTGCTCAAAACTAACAGGTACTCGAAAACGTATCAGTGGTTCGCGGGTGGCGCAACTCTTTTCAACATGACGAAGAGGTCTTGAACGACGGTTGTTCGGATATCGAATATCCCAGCCATTGAGTTATGTGAAACGTAGGCCTTGTTGTTTGGGAAACATCGCCTTTGCAATAAGCAAGAGATTACAGACATATGAAGGCAGCTACCTCCGACGCTGCAAATTCACTACCGCTGCTCATCCAGCATGTAAAGACCGTACAGTATGTTACACTGGGTTAGCCTATAAAAGACCACTCCAGGGCACAAAATATGTCTTCTTTAGATGTTGGGTGTCTTCTTAGATGTTGGGAAGTTGGGTGGCAGAAGGGAAGGTAACTTGTAGTGCATGTTGAAACACTCCTACAAAAGTCAAGCACCCGCGCTACTGTCAAGTAGGCATGCAAAATCGCATGGTGAACTTTCACGGGTAGTTCTGGTATATTATTTCAGCTCTCAATGATGCCCCAGCAGGTTGTGGTAAAATCTCAACATTTGCCAGCGGTGAAATAAAACATGCCCAACTGGGGGAGGGGGGAATGAGGTCTATGGTTTGATTTGATTTGATCCTTATTCAACATCAGGTTATGTTGGATGCACAGGCAAAAAGCCAGAAAGGCTTGACTAGGCCAATGTACCAATTCTTTTACAGCAGGGGTGGCAAATATTACGTTACACAACATGAATACATACATCGATAAAAATACAGAGGGAAGGCAATTGAAGATTACACAGCATATATAAGCCACTCGTAGACACCATGTTTGCATTATCAGAAAAAAGCAAAACATATAACTGTTACTGTCGTATTAGCAAAAGAAGATACAGAACAGGCATGACTAATTAATAAAATCAGTACAAGTGGAAAACAACACTTTATCTAAGTAAAGATATCGCGCAACTTTTTCATGGACAATCTCGTAACATCTATGTCATTTTGTAGTAGTTGATTTATGGTAGTTGGCAAAGTGAACTTTAGCATCTGTTTCCCACAATTGGTACAGCATTTGCAACTTTCCAGAATTCTGGATGACGTGTGGGGTATGAAGCTATGTTTCTATTTAATTCGGCTAATTCAGCCAGGGTTCGGATATGGTTTATGACATTTGACCTGTAACATTTGCATAACCTAAAGCCATACATGGAGTCCACACGAGTAACGTTTAGTTTTTTGAATAAGTCAGCAGTAGGATATTGGTATGACACTTTACTTATAATTCTAATGGTGCCCTTAACCACCTCTGAGAGACTAAAATTATGATTATAGAGATAAATGGCGTACTTCAAATTACCGGAGCAACAAGGAATCCGTGTTTAGTATGCGTTGGCAACTGCACGGCTGTTTGGGAAAGTGAGAAAAAGGCTGTGTGGAGGTGTTCTTCACAAAGAACTATCGACCAGACTTGCACCTCCGCGACCTCTGTACCCACGTCCACCACGGGACCTGCAAGTCTCGACATATTACGCAAGCTCCTGAGCAGGCACCGAATGCCGCCGCGGCTTCTCTGCGGTCCCTTCCTGTTCCCGTTCCCGATCTCAGCCACACGTGGTGCGGTGGCGCGTTACGCACTGTCCGTCTTTTCTTGCCCTTAGCGCCGCCGTACGAGCAAGTCATTTAACGCCTGTCGAGCCAAAGGTCACAAATTTGGACGGAAACACGTCACGTCTTCTCTCCCTATAGGGCACGCCAGTTCGCGATTGCAGCGAAGCGACCCGGACCACCGCCGCAAAAAGCGATGCGGGATACTCCTTTGCAGCGCTTGTCGCTGCATTGATTAACCATTTATCAGGCCTCCAGCTGCGGCATATGTCGAGTGCGGGGGGCCCTCAAAGCGTAGCCGAGGCAGGCCCATAACGGGGCTGTTGTTTGCGTGCGCTCAGCGGGCAGCACAGTTTGCAGGATCCAGGAAGTTGTCGCTACCGTGTCGCTAACGCGGTAATAACTTCCCATCGACGTTCTCCCGCGTAGTCGAAGAAACTCGGCAAAGGCACTGACGCCAGAGTCGACACCTCCCACGGCGATGTCTGTGCTTTGTTCGAAACCAGGAAGTGATCGTCAGGAGTGCACTTGGCGTCATGCATTTTCTTATATTTTTCATTTACCATCTTGCTTCTTTATTTTCGCCATTCCTAGACCAAGACTTTCCCCGTGTGCATCCTGCTGGTGTTCTTGTGACAGCAGGGGAAAGCTACAGCACATAAACTCTGGGCAACTCACGTGACCTGCAAGCTTAATGCGCGAGATCGTCGGATGGTTTTTAGTCCGAATAAACTCGCTTGGTAGCCTTGCTGGCTGATGTAAATTGTGCTTTGAAAACTGCTTCCGCCACCACTGCTGCCCGGGCGATCTTTTTGTCGCATCGTGCGCCTTTTTGCTTGGATACGACTGAATTCTTGCCGTGGAGTCCAACTCCACGCGGTAAAAAATTCAAATTTAGTCAGCCCGTCGATACCTCAGCGCTATAAGTTCCCGCCGGTACCACAAAAAAGAATAGAATGGCTGATCTGAAAAATCTGGACAAACCACCGCGCTTGTGTGCTCCTTCTGTCACCGTTGTCTTTGCGATCTTAGCTAGCTTTTTCATAGTTCAAGGTGCTTACAGCGGTATACAGTTCATTGGCTTTGTAGTTCTAATGCTGAGCACAAAGTCACGGGATAGAATCCCGACAGCGGCGGCCGCATTTCGATGGAGGCGAAATGCTAAAGCGCCTGTCTACTGTGCGATGCCAGTACACGTTGAAGAACCGCAGGCGGTCGATCTTAATCCGGAACCCTTAACTAAGGCTTCCTTTCTAGCCTATGGTAACTTCGCGACGGTAAACCCCACATATCATGCGCTTTTCTTTTGGGAAATTAAAAAAAAAAAGCAGATGGTCATGCCTTCGTTTCTGTCGAAGAATGCAGTAGTGGTCAATTGTCGTCTTGCATTCATGTCATGTCTTGCATTCAGTTTTTCTTACTCTCAAAGCGCATAATAGCTGCCTACAGCATGGCTGCCTCGGCCACACTTATAGCGGTCGTTTCGAGGTTGGTTTGTTCCTGGGAACGCGTGCAGCAGGAAGTCTGCTAAAGCAGACACGCTGCCCGGAACGTCCTTGATTAGAAAGGCATTCTTAGTCACTGGAGGAAGCGGCTATCGATGGCTGGCAGTGAGCGTTTTAAAATAGCAGCCGTCGCCGAATAACAGCTTCCAACCCCGGGGCGAAAATGCGTAGCGCGTGGTATCAATGCATGCTCACGGTTTTAAAGAAGTGCAACAGCGTTTGTTGAAGCCAGCTTCAAGGAAGCCTCCATGCCTGGCGGAAATTGTATTACGACCGAGCACTCGTTTAATCGGCATCGTATGTACGGCATCACAAGCAGCCATTTCTTTTAGGAAGTGGGCTTCGGAAGCTCGCGAAATATTTTTGTTTACGTGTCACGGGAGAAAGATATCTTAGAATCTAAATGATGTAGACGTGTCACGGCATTAGTCTGCGCGTAGCTACGTACAATTTATTTTCTGAAGTCCAGGCAGAAATACATCAGGCGCATACGTCGCCGACAATATCCTCTCTCTATTTTTCTCTATTTCCTAAAACTTATAGCACCATTAATGGCAAAGTACACGTGTAAACCAATCGTATGGTATGCTATGGTAGGTATGGTACATTTAGTATGCTGTGGTATGGTATCGCATGGTATAGTAAGGTATAATGCGGAATTCTATGGTGCCGCATGGTATGGTGTGGAATGGTGTGGCATAGTAAGGTACGGTGCGGTATGGTGCCACATGGTATGGTGTGTTATGGCATGATATGGTATGATGGGGTATGACGTGGTATGGCACAGTATGGTGTGATGTGGTGTGGCACGGTATGGTATGTATGGCACTGTATGGTGTGGTATGGAGTTAACTTTGATGCGTGGGTGGTGGATGATCGATGACTGATCGATCGATGTTGGTGATCGACAGATCGATGGTGTTGATCTTGAAGTCTTCTGATGGTTCGGAGATCCGGCGACACATTGCGGAACAGACTGGACAACTTCTTAGGTGCACTATCTCTTTATTCCACGGGCGCTCACAGGCGACCTCCCCTCCCATCTCCCCGTTCGCGCCAAAAACTAGCCCTTAAATCCCTTCGCCCAGCATTCTGGGGACACTTTTGCAACCAATAGAAAATGCGCTTCTCAGAGTCAATCAGGAGAATTTCGTTCAAACGGAAGGAGCCAATAGCACGCCGGTGCTCACGTTGTTGTTGTTGTCGCATGGGCACTGCGCGAATTGCGCAAAGATGTTGCGCATTCCCGCTTGCTTACAGCACACAGACACAAAATCACTAAAACCGCCAGCGGAATCTCAGGGAAACCGAACACCCAGTCCCAACCGCGCACTGCCCTGGTCGCGCTCCCCCCTTCTGCTGCCCGTTCCGAGGCACCCGGCCCGTCCCGCGGTCCGCCGTTAAAAGCCATAAATTCACACGCGACCCCCTCTCGAAACCCCACGGGGCCGCGCTTCGGCCGCGTCTTGCGGCCCGAGTGCGACTTTACAAGGACGGGCCTCCTCACTGCCGGTTAACCGTCGTTGCCGCCATCCGCAGCGTTTGTCGCAAAACAAACCCATTACGGTGGCGCCGGGATGGCGGCTTCTCGAGGAGCCCGGAAAACGGCCAACACACGCAAAACCAAGGGGACCCAGCTACCGGCTTCGGGGTGCACGCGCGATCGGTCCCTGAGCAACAGCTCGGCAACTTATGGGATAGCTTGGTATGGTGTGGAATGGTGTGGTCCGGTATGGTATGGTATGGTATGGTATGGTATGGTATGGTATGGTATGGTATGGTATGGTATGGTATGGTATGGTATCGTGTAGTGCGGCGTGGTATGCTTAAGTATACCACGTACGCAAAGAGTTATGCATAAGGTATATGAGAAACGCCGTAGTGGAAGACTCCGGATTAATTTACGCAGAATACTGTCAGGGCACTCGGTAACCTGCACTGACATCGCAGAGCCAAGTGGGTCTTTTGCATTTCTCCTCCATGAAATTGCAGCCGTCGCGGCCGTGATTCGATCCAGCGTTCTTGGACTCAGCAGAATGCCACAGCCACTACGACACTGCGGCAGGTGCTTACGAACAAACGGATTGATTCTGAAGCATATCATGTGATTAAGACGGATTCATATGTTCTACTGCACAGCACCTGAAGTGAAGGTTTCAGTTGCGACTGACTCGTTATGTGGAAACTCAATAGCACCGACTCTATATGAACGCCCTATTGATGAACACCACTCAGTAGCACTTAGGAGAAGTGACTACTGCACGAGCTATATTTTAGTTCTGTTGAAACTGTGCGGCACATGTTTTTATAACTCCTACCTATGTACATGACTGAACATTTTGCGATTTCAAGATGGGTGTACTTGTGCACATGCTGCTGACATTAACATATGCATTGTGTGGCTTGCTGTACGTTCTGCTTGCGGCTCTGTGAAACAACGCTCTTTTGACAAGTTTTCATGTGTCGGTACATGAAATAATTTCAGCCTAACAATGGCCAGTGTGGTTTTTTGCAAATGGTTATTTTCTTTAACTATTTCCTGCGCTAATTTGTTGCTTTTTTTCACTTATACCCCGCGTCCAACGTGCGGTAGTATTTACGCTCTTTTGTGCTGGCAGAAATCCATGCTTCTTCAGAGCTTCCTTCCTGTTCATGCACTCTGCATTTAGCCTAACGGAACCAATTTGATCCTATTTGAACCTATGCAGACAAGTCATTATTAGAGAGAAGTCATTATTATATGTTACAATTGTGTCGCTACTGAAAAAATGTGCGCTTTCCCCATGGACCAAAAACACATCTCTCGAGGTTGAAGACATGCTCCTTTAGGGGAAAAAGTGGCAGCGTTCAATGTTTTATATAGAGAGCAGAAACATTAGCCAATAAATAGATGCGCCAGCAAGGAAACAAGAAATTGTTTTCGTCTACATTTACTGGGAGTAGCACCTACACATTACGAGCTGATTCAAGTCAGGTGTTAACACGTTACAGGCAGTGCTAGATTCAGGTCTTTTTTACAGATCTGAAATATGCATTTTCAATATGTTGCGCACAATGCCTTATCGTCATGTTTAAATTTGGCGAAATGCAATTGACAGGTGATTCTACTATGGCTTACCGTGCGGTTGCTATATGCTAGATGTACTTTAAATAGCGGGCGTGCTAGGAGTCAATCACGGACAGAGCATCCTCACTCTTCGAACAAAACAAAGAATTGACGGACCTGCGTTTATGAGGCTTGCTAAGCGCGTGGTTGTCAGCAGGCTCACGTAGAATACGCTTGTGGGAAGCAAGCTGCCACACGTTATGTGCAACTATTATCAATAGGCAATGCTTAGCAGGTTTAGAAGGCGACAGTGCGCTCTGCTCATTCTGTCCGTTCTTTTACAAACGATTTTTTTTTCGCATATTACCACACTGGGAGAGGACTCTTATTCACTCCATCCCGAAATGTATGACATTCAGGAGCTTTCACCTCTAACCAAACATTTCCTAGCATCGTCAAATATCGCAGTAAAATAGAAAATATACAGTGTGCAAGATGTTTGGGGGTATTTTTTTAGTAGCATTGTTGAGGTACTTAGACGCCTCTTGAAGGCCCGACTAAAAGCCGCGAAGTACGGACTCCACAGTCGCTCGTGCACTAGCACATACTACCGAGAAAAACTAGAAGACAAAACGGACGAGGAAATGTCGTGTTTGACAGGAAACACGAGAAGCCCCTCCCGAGCTTGCATAGTTTTGCAATGTCAAGAGACTCTCGGGTCCGCCGTAACGTAAGCGTTGACCTTCGCCTTCAGTCGTCGTCGGAGACGCCTTCCTCCAGAAAAAAAAAATGCATATTTAGACAACACCTTTCGTCCGCAAACACCACGATCTCGCAGTCCTGGCACGGTCGTCGTGCCTGGCTTGTCACCGGCTGAGGGGGGGGGGGGGGGGGTGAAACTGTTCGCAGCGATCGTAAAAAGCCAGCCTTTTTTCCCGGACTAGGAAACGAGAGTTGACGAAGTGGTAGGAGAAACAGGAGCGCACTCCGCTGCATTCATGGATGAACATCAGTGTCGGAGTCACGACACTCGCTCCTCAAGAGACGAGCTTGCGCCAATAACGAAGGGGTGCGGAGCCATCAGGTGCTTGTATAAAGAAGCAAGATCGCATTAAGTGCTGTACGTTATAAGGCATCCAGTGGGACTGCACTGTCCCGAGCGCCGCTCGTGCTATATAAACTCCTCCGTAATCCAGTTCTGTTAAAAGACGGTTGGCTGCAGCTGTAACTGCGCATATTACGTTTAGGAGAGAATCGCCGAACCGATCAACTCGGTGCCTTATTTACTACACGATATTTGAAAACACATGAAAATACACTATTTTCTACAGATCTCACGCTATCAAAGCGCGCATATCAATGCATTTATCTTCGAGGCATCACTCTTACGGCTGTTAACGGGATTTTTTTTTTAATTACGCAGATGTCCCCTTCGGCATCCGGGACGCGAGTTCTAGGAAAAGCGCTTATTGCAGCTCCACTCCGGTATATACCAGTCGCTCGATATTGTGAAGAGAGGAAGGGGCATATAGGCCTTTAATGCCTTCATGCACTATCGGGGGACTCAGTAGGGAGGTGGAGCTACAATAAACGTTTTCCTAGAACTCGCGTACCGAAAACTTCAGTCCCCAGTAGTACATATCTAGACCTGTGTCGGCTATTTGCGCGTTACAAACGCTAAAATTATTTAGCTTTGAATTTAAAATCAGGAAAGAAATGCATAAAGAGAAAATAAGTCGGAAAAGAGATGCATCGCTCTACACGGTTCCTCCAGCGCCGGCGCGTTTTCTGCTAGAGCGACTTCAAAAAAGAAGCGCTGAGCAGATTACTTCGTACTATAAAATACTACGCTTACCCCTTAATATCACATTGTTTGGAACTTACCATGTTTGTGCGTGTAAGAGGTTTGAGGAGGAGCAGTCCGGATGGCCCATTATGTAATTTTGGAGAGTGTTGTAAAGCATGTCAGCCCTAATTTGCTCTGCAGTACATAATAGGTGCTCTACACATAATCTCGCGCACGAAAGAGTCTCTGTCTTTGTGCACAAAAGAATAAAAAGAGCATTTAGATAATGCAATGAAACCAGCAAGAAAGTATAGAAATTCGAGCGAAATGAACAAAAACAAAAATTTGCATCACATTTACACGCACTTAGGCACCTAAGTGAAAGAAAAAAAATGCTGTACACGACGCCGTTTATTCGTACAAATCATTTTCTCGAAGACAGCAGTCATAATTCCAGCGGAACAAGACCATGTGTCTTATGTGTGAATGATAATTTCAATATGTTTGCTGTGCGGCAGTCTATATTATCATAGACAGTCGAATTATTAATGATCGCGCACTGTTTTCTCATTTTCTTTTCATGCCAGAGCAGCATCCGCAAACAGTCTGACAGGATAATACTGGCCGTTTATCTTCCTGTCAGTTACGCCATGCAGGTCCCATGCAAATGAGCCCACGCGTACTACCTCTCATCTTTCCTTTGCCTTTCAAAGTCACGTCCAAGGGCGACCTGTGTTGTTTGCCAGTGTCCGGTTCGTTCTCTCTTGTCTGTGTTTGGCCGCTGAGAAAGCAGGTATGCCCTGTAGAGAATAAGAACTGCAAGATATTTGCCTACAAAAGTAGTTGCTTTGTTCTTTCTCCAACACAGCACGCACAGCGCTGCACAAACGGCACTTGAAAAGTAAAGTATGCAGTGTAAAAAAGACACGTGCCCAAAAATGTAACCAGCAATGAAAAAAGGAGACGGTAAACGTCATCAGACCTCCTTGGAAAAAGGCCGGAAGTTTCAGAAAAACGTGTCGTCTCGAAAACTCGCATTCCCGTAGAGCAAGTCGCTGCAACAGTATACTAATACTTTAAAGTTCGTGATTATGATAGTGGTGCTGCAGTTGAGTCTATGTGATAGCGGACTTCGTACAATTCGATTCTCTCCCTTTCTTATGCTTGGGGGCACACTTCAACACCCGAACCCCAACCCCGCATCCGCACCCGCACCCGCGCTGAAAGCACCAGAGGGCTGTTGGGTCTTATACTAGGTTTTAGCAATCAACTGAAAGACTGCGAACGTTTCGTCGCATCGTGCTCGCTCTTAGTGCCACGTGCGGGGGTTTCTTGCAGCGCTTGTTACTGCATGAAAATTTGAGCCTCAACATAAAAATTTACATAAGCGCTCGGCTATTTATTTCCCAAGCTAGAATGAATTGTAGCGTAGTAGTAGTAACCATGGAAATCGTTGCCATAACTGTACATGATAACCGGGAAGATCTACGGTGACTGCTTGTTAAGGGTTTGAGACAAAGAGGTTCCAAGTAAAAAAAAAAAGAGGTTTGAATGCGAAGTGGGTACCCTGACGGTCGCTTCTCGCTAATCAGACCTAGTGGACCCCTTCCCAACCACCCCAGCATGAATCAGCTGGTTTATGTGTGAAATGCGGCAGCTGGGCACCATGGTTATATTGGGTTTCTTATTAATGATGTCCTTTAATGAAGACAATGTAATTATTATTCTACCCATATAGCCCGAAGAAAGCGAAAGTTTCGCAAGCACCTTCCTGGTAATGTCGTGGCTGCACCATTAAGAGCTCGAGAACGAAGGGTCATACAAAGGTCTGATGGTCCGTTCCAGACACGCCCTCGAAACTATGTTGCCTCATGTTGCCTATTTCGACATGAAGATTGCCAGTTATGCCTACACAAGCAGATAAGTAGGATGGACACTGTTCATAAAGCTTTCGCAACAAGTAGATGAAAGCGTGTGAATAGACGAGAACATCAATATTTTATCCATGGCAAAATGCCATACCCGCACTGTCAGATCCCCAAGCAACACGACCGTGAACCGTTTTCTGCGCGTACTTGTCGCTGGCTGGTAGACATGAACAAGTCTAGCTTTGCTGGCAGTGATTTAAAGTCGTAGGAATGCAAAAGTGGGTCCTCGCTTTCTGGCATTGGAACAAAGAAGGCATATGCACCTTCATGTTTAGTGGCCTGTATACTGCCTGGAATGCAAGCACCTGGCGTTCAATTCGCCTTAACGTCAAATCCGCGAGCCTAAGTATCTTCGCATGTATAGAAAAGGTCGCTCTTTGTCTTAGAGACGCGGGTTTTGTGGACACCCTTTGACAATCATCTGTTTTTGAGAGCGTGAGTGTTGAGTATGCCTGCCTGTGTCAAATTTCTAAAAGCAAAAGTTTTCCAATTCTCGCAAGTAGAAATATACTGTGACTTCTGGACAGCGATGAAAAACTAAAGGCTCACACAAATTCACTGCTTGCCTTCTAAATAGCTCGCTAATGCAGGAGAAAAGGAAGCGCATAGACAACGTCGCGGAATGGGGATGATGTAGCCACCTTTATTCAACACTAGCCTTATGTACATTCGAGATATCGCTTCTTAGAGCGGCACTGTTTATTATGCTCGGTTTTAAATACGAACAACGAAAGCAGTGCGAAGGTGAGCTGTGCAGCTTGTCTAGCTTGTCACGCACCCCATTATTGACGTCTTCGCTAAAGGCAGCTGTAAACGGACGGACTGAAACGGGAACTTTCTTCAGCTCATTTAGTCGTCCCGGCGTCACGGTGCTTCGGGCTATTCAGCGCAAGTTTGAGGTTTCGATCTCAGCTGCTGCTACAGCATTTCGATGAATGAGCGATCCGAAAGCTCCTGTGCACCGAAACGTCACAGCACATTTCAGAATTCCAGCTGGTCGAAACTATTCACCTCCTGGGCCAGTCCTGACGTTCTGACATTCCGTCCCCACTCCAACCTCAACCATGAGCAGTGGGTGGTCGCGCCGACCAGCTCTTTCCGGTAAGACTAGCACCTGCTGATCAGCCGTGTGACTCGTACAGTACAAGCCGTTGCAGCCTTGGACTCTGGGCCCACCCACAGCTGCAGCAAAACTCACCCGTCCAATCAATAAACGTTTTTCGACTGCACTGTATGGCTCTCTACCCCAAAGTGCTTCCGAGCGGTCTAAACAAGGGTTGCCGCGAGAAATTCGGAGGTCACGGAGCATTCAGTTCGGTTCGTCCTTGCACCCTTTTCTGTTGTTCGGTAGTAGCTTTCGTGAGTGACAGCACTCAAACTATTCGGACTCGGCAGCCCTGATGTCCATTTGCGGTTTTGCATCTGCATATGGTTAACCACCACAAATGGTTAGCCATTTTTATCCACTGCGCAAGTGGTAAAGTATGTAGTACACTTTGGCGCGATTTCAAGGTGCGCACTCGGAAAAAACTTCTCTAGCCCCGTTCACTTTCACTGGAAAGCTCAAAAGAACATGACCTTAGCTAGCCCAATTGTTCCTCCATTCTACTGCGTCATTGTTATTGCAGCCTGCCTGACCGCTACGCCAAGGTAAAAAATATTGGTCCTATTTGACGAAAACGACCGCTGTAACCTGTACATGTTGACATTAAAGTTCTTCTATTGGGTGTACAACCTGTGCCAAAAATGTACGGCCAAAGGAGTTTGCTTCTGTTCATCGCAACAGGGCTCGTTTTGCATAGTCAACTGTCCAAGTCGCCTGAGGCGAGAGGGACGCCTAGGAATGATAGAGGGCCCATTACGCGGCTTAGAAGCAAACCGCTTCGGCCGTATATATTTTGACAGTGGCTGTACATTATGTTATTTGTCGTTAACACGCTGCGGTCAGACATGGGCGGAGCTATAAGAATATGTTGTATGCTGGCTTCCATTCAGAACCACAGAAGCAGCGGCTGCTCATCAATGCATCGGCGCCTATGCAGGTAACGAGCATGCCTGCTTCCGCATCATCACCAAGATTCAAAATGGTTAAGCCTGATGAAATTAACCGTCACATCAGTAACACTCGCTGAAGGCCACGTATCATTTTACTTCAGTAGTTCAGGTACGGTGCTCTATAGGTAACTTACTAGTCTGTGTCGATTATGATACCGCTTCGTTTCTGATACCTAGAGCAAAACCGTGGTTCTATTGCTATTTTTTGCACAAAGCAATCTAAGGACCTCGGCGCAACTAACGCAATAATTCGCCAGTGCGATTCCACGCACCGAATTCTCATAAATGCATATTTATACCCCCATCAGTACACGCACACCCTCCATCTACCGTTCACACTTTCCTCCTCATTTCAACAGAATAATGTTAATCGGTACAGCGTTCGAACATTGCATTCGTGTGCTGAAACGACTATACACTGCGGAGACGAGCTTCCGTTTTCGAACCTATTTAAAGTACCGCTTAATGTCGGAAGAAGGCGCTGGCCTATAGATAAAAGGAAACAAGCACCGTAAACAGAGGCGCGAAGAACGGAGCCACTTTTTAGCCTGGACTTAATAACTCCCGACCTTCCACGACCCCGCTGTATTGCAGCCGCTTGCAACCACGAACGCGGTTCTTTAAAATTCCCGGCTCGTATGTTTTGTCGGGGCCGTTTACTCGATGTGTTTCACATTCTTAGTCGCCTTGCCCGCGCCAGGAGCCCTCATCTCGGCTCGCATACCGAGTGGCTCCGCATACGGCGGAGGCCGCTAGGAAGAGAGAGAGGGGGCAGTGAAAGTGGCTCGCAACGAGCCTTATAATAAGTCTGCCGAAATCGCCCGCTGGCATTCGAGACACGTCGCGCGCGTAAGAGCCGCTGCAACGGCCACGGCCGAAATATTGAGTCCTGCCGCCGCCACTACCCGCTAGACTTCCCGTAAGGTGTTACTATAAATTGTGCGCGCGCTCTCTGCGAGGATACGCGCGGCGCTCGTACTTTCTTTCGCTTGTTCCTCTGCTATTCTCGCCTGCCACTCTTCTTTTTGCGCTTTTTTATTATTATTCCGTTCCTCGCGTATGCTCGCCCCTCCGCCGTCTCCCGTCTGGCTGGCAGTTCTTTCCTCCGAGACGAGTCTGCAGGCTGGCCCTATGCGGGCGTGAGACGCCGAGCTTTCGCTGTTCGAACTAGTGGGAACAAATAATAAAAATATCGAAACACATTCGAGAGGACACCATGAAATGGACGGTCATGGAAGGGGATTTAGTAGCGAGCGCTTCGCGGAGGAACTGCGCGTATAATTTGGACACTCGCCAAATCAGTCGCTGCTGCGCATGGTCTCGGAGAGTAAGCTACAAGTTGCAGTTAAGGTGACAGATTACAGGTTAAGCATGTTTCATGCGCATAAATTAAACGGGGAGAAGCTAAAGTTATGCCTCCTGGAAATATTGCAACGCTTTTAGTGTGCGTGACTTCAACGAACGGCACCAAACAGAGCGACGAAGCTTTTCAGGACAGCACAAATACACACAAAAAAACTGAATTCTGTTTTCAAACTTTGAAACCGTGTTTGTTTCTAAACTTTGATGGCCTTATCTGAAGAAAAGTGAACGAGCTTTCGCGCCAAGTGCTTGGCTTACATTAGAGGCCTACTCTGGCTTACCTTGGCTGCGGGCTGAGCTGGATTTAATGAAATAAATGAAATATGCGCATCTGTGCTGTTCTGCCTTTACACATTTACATATCCACCTTTGCTTGACCGGACTTCTGAATAGTCTCCAGTAAAAAAGAAAGAAGCAAGCTGACGACATCATTCACGTAAAATGACGCAGAGAGGCTTCCTTTTTTACTACTGAGCAAACTCGTTTTGATGTGCGTATTATGCCTTAAATATTCCAGTACGTTTACTGGGAGCCCCATAATCAGGACGATACAATCTAGAAGCTTGAAAAGGAAACATCCGTGTTACCTTTTGTTATTCGTAGGTGCCAAGTTTTAAGCTCCCCTCTCACATTTTTTCAGTAGTCCGCCATGTGCCCACGTAAAAGCAGCCTCGGTATGCCTTAGGAAAAGTTGTAACGTATGCAAACGTTCTGTTGGTTATCCTGCGTAAAAACGAGACAACTATATGACACTAACCAGTCCTTAAAGCTGTGCGTTTGTGGTAGGCTCTAATGCGAGCTTCACGCCTGGGTACATTCCTTTGATAATTGCATGACCCGAGTGTGTGTGAGTCTTTATCAAAATACAGGAAATGTCGCCGCTCTTGATATCGGCTTTAACGGAGTAGAAACTCATGAAACTCATCGTGTGATGAAGGCTTGGGCGCACTGTGTTGTAACACTCGCTCCGGGATATCATCTCTTCCAACGGCGCACGGCAACAAGAGATGAGCCAACAAACCAAAAAGTTCTTTTCACCAATACCAGCCTTTACAACTGACTCCCTGCCCTTCCTTCCTCTATGACGCCTTGTGATTGGAGGATCACTCCGTCCAGGAGCAAGATGTCGCTCCTTCCCATTAGGTCACTGCGCTGTGACGGTGGCGCATAAAGACGCAACCGATGTGCTCAACAGATGACTGTAGGGCAACAGCAAGGACAAAATAGCGTCATCGGTCTGGTCATCGGCATCAAATTTCTCACCGGCTTCATCGACGCCACCTTCAAAGCCAACGAACAGGACACGGCATCGGGTACGTCGGCTCTGACATCAGCACCCGATGCACGTCCCAGGAGTCCCTTGTAAGGACAAAAACTATCGCAGCTCGGCATCTTTCCGTGCAGAAACCGACACCTTTGTCTCACTTCGGAAAAGAAAAGGGAATACGTACGAGGGCGACATCATCGCCACGCGACACTTGGATTCCGAAACACGTACGGGAGCAGGTCGTAGAAGGAAATGAAAACACAGCAGGGGCGCGAAAGATGAAACGGGTTATCGCTGAAGCCCCCGGTTTATGCGCTCGGACATGTGCGCGGCCGATAAACATCTGCGTGACGCGATAAACGGAGAGTTACGCGATGTCGTGTGATAACGATCTGTGGAGAATTTGCCCCGCGCACGTACAAAGCCAGGGGTGCAATAGAAAAACGAAAAGTACAAGCTTCCCTCGTTCTAAAGCACATATTTTCAGCAAAAAACGCATCTCTAGACTCTGTATCAGTGCAGTAGGAGATTGGATGAGCTAGGTGAAAGAGAAATAAATGGACCATGATATACTTCCTCACCACTTTAACAATATGAGAGTTGTTCAAAATGACAGCAGATTAAATGAAACAGCGCGAAGCTTTTTCTTCTGCCGTATGCTTCTGCAGAGGAGCAACTACTTAAAATATGTTCTTGGCTATTCCAAGCTTGCTTTCGGGCTAGAGTTTGCCTGCTTCCGAAAATAGTCTCTTTGGATTTGTCTGCAGAAGCATAGCAGTTTCAGCAATGTTCGTGATTTGACACAAGCTTGAGGGCCAAGCTGTAATGAAAGAGTGGTTTTCTTTAGTGAGGCTGGGGACGATGGAAGCAGCGGTGAAGCAGCGGTGGCACGCCGTCGGTCAGGCTGCGCAGGGTCTCGCTCGAAGCGGTGGCAGTGCGCCTGGGCCCATCTTCTTCTTCCCAGTAATTTCAATCTGGGCGTCCTTTGTTGCAACAGGCGAAATGGTAGCCTTAACACATTCCGTACTAAGAACTGAACTGAACTGCACTTTCCTTCTCTCTTCTATTTCACTGCCTTCATCACGCTCTCCAAGTCTAGGGTAGTCACCTGGGCACTGCTTGGTTAGTCTCTCTGCCTGGACATTACTCTGTCTCTCTCTATCCGTCAATGACCAGGCAAGGGAAGGGAAAAGAGGGGTTCGTTACGGCATGGACGAAGGATGCCAACAGTCACCGCAGCCAAGATAACTGAGATTTATAAAAGTTTCACGCCCTTCGGCTCTCCTTGGCTTTGCCTTCGCCTTTTCCCGCCTTTCTTAGATGATCATGCCAATTGTCTCAAAGAAGACAACTGCAGTGTATTGTCAGCATCACTTCTCTGGACAATAATTATGGCAATCAGCCGGGAAAATTAATGCCAAGCCCGCGTGAGGTTGCTGCACAAGCTGGAGAGGACACTTAAGCTCCGCCTTGAGGGAGGGTGTGACGAGATAGCCTTAATGGTTTCACGCCCAAATATACGGAATGGGTAATCCTGTACTTTGCATTCATAGATCGCGGAGAGCCCTCATACCGCTCCTGGAGCAGTGGTGTAGCGATTAAGCGATGCGTCACTGCCCTGGCAGGCGGCCGATTCAACAACAGGCACCGGTGGGGCTTGCGAGAACCACGTTGCTATTTTTTCTTTATTGCCTGGCTTTGGCCAGTAACATTTTACAAAAAAAACACTCAATAAAAAACACACAAAACGATGTGTACATACGACACTGTCGTGGTCAGCCAGCATGAGTCTGGCTTCGTCATACTAAAATTCACGAAGCATACAGAGCGGCTCTAGCCTCGAGAGCCACTCGGGAGGCTCCGCAGCGGCTTTATGGATGGCCAGAAAGCAGTCCATTCTTTTCCGAAAATAAATTCGGGCAGGTCGTGCGTCTTTGTCACAATAATAGCCTGCCATTCTGGACCGCCATATACAGTGGAGGCCCAGGAGCATTATGAAACCAAATGGTAACCCATACTCATTGTCTGTGCTTAAATAACGAAATCCCTGCGCGTCAAGTGGCAGCTCTTTCTTTATTGTGTCCACCTGCCACGGTGGACAATTTGCTCACAATGCGATGAACAGACTGTGATAACGTCACAAGGTCACGTGGCCTAGGTGACAGGAAGGCCGCCTGCTTTTTCCTCACAGCGCCGCGGACGACGCCGGATGTTCAGCAGAACAGGAGTCTTAACGCTATCGCGCTAAAAAAAAAAGAGCACAGCCAAGCGCAAAACATGGCCGCCACGCCTTCGTTACTAATAGCGCTAGGTCAACGGTGATCCACGATTCTTGTAACCCACGTGGGCTTCCTCCTTCCTATCACAGCAACACACATTTCCTGATTCCACGAACGGGTTTTGCATATATAAACTTCTGCTCTTCGAAGACGCACGGTAATTACCCTTGCAAAACAAGTGGATGAACGTTCGTTGCACCACTGCCTACGTGAAAAGCATCCGGATCTTTGCATTCGCTTTTGCATCGTGAAGCGAGTTTCATTATTGTTTCAGGGAAGCATTGGACTCTTTTATGCACGGCATCCTGAAGACAGTCTAGAGGAGCACTCCTGCTGTCTTTAATGGGCAGCCACAGCCAGACATTTGAACTTCGACGCACTGTTTCATTCGTTATCGCTGAGCGTTATTTTCTCTTCGTTAAATCTGCCGTTTTCTTTGCCAGCGCACCGTGCTCTTAGATCTCGTCCTCTTACAGAAACCAAGCCTCTCGGGACTTGGACCAAACCTTCATCACAGAGGACTGCGGGGAAGGCGCTCTTGAAGTTCTTAAAGGACTTGGGGTTGAGTACCAGTCTATAAATTTGAAGCTTTAAGTATGCGCCCTCTGTCCATTTATCATAGTGGTCGATGGGCAGTGCAAAACTAATTTCGCTCTCGCTCTTTCTTCCCTTTTTTCTCCATGTGTTCCCCTCCCCACATGTAGGGTAGCCTACTGCGCATCACCTATTTAACCTCCCGGCCTTTCCATCCTTCCGTTTCTCTCTCTCTCTCTCTTCCATCCTACATCGCTCAGTTAAGACCGCACATCGCTTTCCAAACGTTTGTGCGCATTTTTAAGGCGAAATCATTATATTGCTCATGAGGCGGAAAATCCAGCGATGTCCACGCCAGATGGTCCGAAAATCCACTTGACCTCATGACGTCATCGGCAGTACCCACATCATCAGGAAAAAAAGGGAAACAATTTTGTTTTTCAATTAAATTTCTGCGGCTTGAACGGATCAGCTAGGCTGGACAGTTCATTAGAGCAGCGCGCTTTCAGTGCAGCACAACAACCAGCGTTCAAAACTTCGTCTCTCTCGCTGTGTTTGTGTTTCGTCGTGTTCATCAACTTCCATTCGGGTGGCGCGACCAGAACAGCTTCACTGACCACTGCATTAGAGTAGCGCGCCATCGCCGCAGCCGAACACCCCGCGTGCATGCTTTCGCATTCACTGCACGTAAGTAGTCCTAAGTGCCCTGCGTAACTACATTCGTTAGACGCAAAGAAAATCATCTGTGCGCTTGCGTTTTGCGCTTGCATGGCAGGGACACTTATTGCACACTTCCTGCATACTTCTTACACACTACTTGCAGCTCTTCCTGCAGCACTTTTTGAAACGACGCTCTCGTTTCTAATGCCTTGGCAGCAAATGCTAACGGCGGGTATTAGAATATGCTAGACGAAGCAAGGCCGGTCGTAAAAGTAGACCTGAGTCCGAATCCCTATCTGGCCCAGTAAGCGAAGGGCCCCATTTTACACAGCACGCAAGCAAAAAACTTCCGATGCTCTTACGGGAATCGCCCGAGGGCAAAAAGGCACAGCTGTAAGGAGATAAGTTAGAAACTGCTCGAAGGTTCATCGATTACCACGCATATGACTAAGTGCTAGGCCTGAATCTTATACTATCACTGTTTTAGGGTGATAGTAAAACCCTTTCAAGCAGTGGCATGAAACCAATTTCGCGAATCGTTTTTATATAGCATGTGGCAGGAATAGTTATCCGGAGAATGATGAGCGGACGTATTTGCTGTCACGTAGTTTCTTATCAAATGTGATTGATCACTGCCTTTATGATTTTTCATTTCGGAAATCGGAGCAATACGGATGTGGCTTGGTTTTGTCTCTGATAATAAGGTTTTCTGAGTGGCGTCTAAGGCAGCCCATTAATATGTTTCGCTGATTATTTCACTCCCCTCGCGAAATTCCTCATTAGCAGTTCAACGCAAAGAAACCTGGAAATAGATTCCACGAATTCCACGATACCACGAATTCAACCTTGTCCTGTTGTTGTCTTCGCAATCTTTCACCTAATTCGGCGCAAGAAATTCGTTACAGAAACTCCTTGCATGTTTAATTGTTTCCGGTTGTGTGCTGCCAGGTCAACTCAGCCAGACTGTTACCAGTCCACAGCTGCCTGATGTCACTTCGCGGTAAGAAAACTCCAGATAGAGTGAAATATACCGATGTCCTCCTCTACAGCGTCCCTTATAGCGAAAGTGCAGGTTCGGGACGTATCAAGCATGAACACCGGTCTTTGAGTACCCCCGTAAAAGGAGGTACATATAGCCTGGTTGGGTCCTTGTGTCCAGAGTGTATCAGCAGAGCTTTCAGAAAGGAAAGAAAGCATCCCATTATCATAAAACGTAAACTGCGGTCCGAACGTGAATTGCCTGCTCGTTGGGGGACTGGCGCCATCTACTGCGTAGACCCTGAACTGTGCTCAATAAGAGAAGACGTTCGCTCTGCTATTTCATTAACTATCTCTCTCTCATCTCTCTGTCTCTCTCCACTGCATCTTGACATTTTCATCAGGATATCGCGGATGATGTTGCAAAGCTGGAGCTTTGCGTCTAAACAGACGACTTCAGTAACATTCCAAGCTGTGAAGAAGATTTCAAGCAACGGTTAAACAACGTTACTGGATGCACATCATGTGACTGTTTCAGCAGATTCGCGTGCGCATGCGCGTGTGTTGGTATCCTTGAGGCACGAGCCATACTGTCCCACGAATGTGCTGTCAGAACAGTGCACATACTTTCGTTGTTATGGTTGTCGTTGCTGCTTGTCCGCCAAATTCGTTGCAGGGAATCGCCAATTAGCAACGTAGCCAAAGACTTTGACAGACTGTCTTTCAGTTGGCAGTATTAATTCTGGCACATGCACGCGCGTTCCTAGTAATGCCTAGTTATTAAAAATAGCGCGGAACATAGTGAGTAAATTATTCAATCTAGCAAGCTACCAGAATGGCGGCTAGTAAGCTCTGCATTAACAGCACATTTGCGTACTTATTTTTGCGCTTTTTTTACGCCCGAGCACGGAATACTATTTTCTGCATCGCTTTTAAAGAACATATTTTTTATCGCATTTAAAAGTTACACTGTTAATTCTACAAAGAAATATTAGCGCTAAGCTTGCCGCAGAAAGTGGCGTCGACCGTAAGCTGCCTGCTATATTTTTTTTTACAGAATAAATATATGTTTCCGGGATTGTCAAGAGTGGGCTTTTAATTATACATATTTGTGTCTTTGGGTCAGCAGATGGTTCATAGCTTGAAAACATATGAGAGGGCAGAATGAAGACACAAGAAAAAAGTACTCCACCATACGTTCGTCCTTGTCACTTCTCTTCTTGTGGGCCCTTTTTTACCTCTTTACACCTTTTTTAGGCATGAGTTTTTCATTTCTGCGTTGAAGTACTACTTACATCCGCTGCACTACTTCATACAAAGCGTTTGATCATTTGAACTAAAAGCTGGCCGTTAACAGCGCAATGAAGAAGCTAAGAAGCAAATTTCGCAGAGCGTTTTCTATCTACGCATTACGTAGACGTTGTGTCGATTTCTGTAATAGACGTTTTTAGCATACGGAAGAAGTATTACGGGAGATGTACACCGGTTTACCGGGCAACACCTGCGCACTCGCAGTAACGTGGTTGGAGCCAGGTGCGGCCACTGCTAAAAAAGCCTAGCGTCTCGTTTTCACAATATCATCTTCGTAAATAAGCAAATGCGCACGGGGTGCCTGATATAGCTTAGTTTCAAGAAGAGCGGCACCGTATCTTGAAGTAGCATTGGTGAATTCGCATTGTACTCAGATCAAAGTACGAATAATGAAAGCAAAACCTCTCACATTTGTCGCTTTAATAGTTTCATGGCTCCAATGCGCAGGGCTGCAAAGGAAGCGTGCCTGGAATTAAGAGGAGCGCTTGGACAAATTTCTTCACAACAAAACAAGGTCATCTGTTAACTGCTTCGAAGAAAAATTGCTCCTCCGGTTTACCAAGATTCGATCTCTCATCAGCGGGAGTCTCTATGGTAGATATCAAGACTGAAGAAAAAAGAAATAAATAAGGTCATAAAGGAGGAAGTGTATTCATGACTGCCGGAGGCGCGCCAATTTTGATTCATTTCTAGGTCGCTGCTGTGTGTCCTCTTCCGGGAGAGCGCAACCCGGCTTGTCGCATGGCACACACGCCTATGGCTCGCTTCCGACTGCCTCTCGCTTTCGTGGCATTCTTCCTTCTCGCGAAGAAATGCGCTTAGATTTTTCTTTGCATTCAACTGACGTCCTGTCCCCGTTGAATTCGGTGCACCAGGACTCGCCGAGGCCGTTCGTGGCCTCAGCTTTCAAAGACGTGCTTTTGCAGATCAGTGCTGGTGATTAGAGTCGGACAAGTTAAGCGAATTCGCCCCCACAAAACACAGGAGGACATGTTATGACCTTTCAAGTTAAACTACGAAATTCAGTATGGAAGTGGGAGCACAAAACTTTTGTAACCAAACTGCCGTTGCGACGTGCATCCAGTGCGTCTGATGTGGCGAAAATTCTGGCTGCGAGCTTTCGAACTGCTCTCCTCCGCTAACGCAGCAAAAATTCAGCAGAAGTAGAATAGAATCTTTTTATGTGCATAATCAAAAAAATACAGACGGCAGGCTGCCAAGTCCTCAGAAAGCTTGACCGGCAGGGCCTGAGAGTCAGGTCACAAAAAATGCACAAAGCTATTAGCGGAGTGAGATGACGTAGGAGCGAAATGTTGAATTAAATATTATGCAAAATTCTATTTTAAACTTTGAAAATTCTAATTAGTTTCTTGATCGCAGGACTTGTATTTCCATCGAACACTGGCGCTGGAAATTTATTAGATATGGCAGGAACATAATATCGCCACGTTTTCCTTCCGCAGATTGTCGCAGTCTTGGGGATGACATACTGTTCTTTAGGTATTACGCACTGGGCTGGTGCATGCGGTATACCTTATCTTAAAATCATTATTCCAGTAGTGTTTAATTACAACACTTTCGACAATCAGATACGTAAAGCTCGGCAAATTCAACAACTTAAAGATATCTATGCATTTCCTTGGACACAAATCGTATGCCATTGTTTACAACAGTGAACGTAAAATCGAATTAATTCTTGAGCTTCCTCTGAGGGTACAATGACCATACACAGTCAAACCACAACGCAGCACACTGCAGACTAAAGCACGGACAATATTTTTTCGCACAGAGATTGCCATATGACATCGCATATGGTATAAGATACAGCACGCAACCTATTACCGAGGTGGGACAATGCGAGTTCCATAAAAGATCATTTTCAAAATGCAACCCAAGGCACTTTACAAAAGATGCGTATTTAACAGCTTGACATGTGCATATATAACAGTCAGATGTGTGTAGAATAACGGTTTCATACGTAGAATTTTTTTCATGTGCTTATGAAAACGAAGTCGTGTTCTAGAAGGATTGATGCTTATTAAGTAGCCGCGAACCAGGCCATAGCTTTAGTTGCATTATTCTCTAACGAGCTAAGTGCATCAGAGTAATTAGTTCCATAGGATACAAGATCGGTATCATCAGCGTATTAATAAGCGTATTCGCCTACTGCGTTGGACAAATGATTTACATAAATTTTAAAGAGCAGGGGCTTAATATTGAGAGCTAAGGAACTCCAGAATTAATGCAGGTAAAAGCACTTAAACTATTTCCCACTTTTACACACTGTCGTCCGTTGTGCAGAAAGTTCGTTTATAGTTTACAAATAATCCACGAAGGCCTAGCAGAGACAGTTTCCGCAAAAGAATATCAAGACAAACACTGTCTTTTTGTCTTAGAGACATCCACGAAGGCAGCACATGTTATCCGGTTGCGATGAAGCGTGGAAATGAATACATCAGAGAAAGCTTCCAACAGTGTTTGTGTACATTTACCCTATATAAATACATACTGATTTGATGATAATACACTACGCTTGTTGAGGAAATGTGCTACCGTAAGAGCCACGTGTTCCTTTTATACTTGAGCTATATAGAAGACGATCAAAATTGGTCTAATTTTCTATGCTATAGAGCGCACGTTTCTTATGCAGCGGAATTACAACTGCGGCTTTAATTTCAACTGGAATCATACTAGAAGCCAAAGTAGAGTTTAAACAAGAGAACAGCACAGGCCTATTTGCGTCAGACGTCCTCAGGAGTTCACTGATATTTTGTCGAAGCCATGTGATTTATTCGTCTTAACTTTAAAGATAATGGACGTCAATTTGTCAGGCGAGAGTAAAGGAATATATGCTGAGTCTAGCAAGTTATCTGTTAAAGTACGCACAGATGGTCGCCCTGTTATAAATCCCGAAATGCTTGAAAATAACTGGTTAATTAAGTTTGCCGCTGCTTGATCATCTGCAAAAAATGCGATGAAAGGCTATGTTTAGGAATTGAAATGTTGCCCCCTCTAAGACTGTTGAAAGGCGACCATGTTTTTTTCAGGTCTAGCTTCTTGAAGTTTATTTCTAAAATAAGTGGGTTTCGCAATTCTGATCATTGAATTCAGCTTTTTCTGCATGGATCATTTATATTTTAAGCGTATTTAATTGCTGTTTGGTGAGCGCTTGGCCTTAGTCCACAACGTATTTTTCTTCTTTTATTACGAGAGTGAAGTTGTGTAAGTCTCTATACTACAAGAAATAAAACAAAATTAGAAGAAAAATGCACCGCTGCTGGCTTGTAACTACCTTTGCATTACAACCTGGACGATTATTTTGTGAACCAGACGTACAGGTTTTAGCCAGGGAATTGTAATACCGGGGAGAGTTTGATGCTAACAAATACAGAGGCTGTGAAATAACCCGTTTTTCTTTCTAAAATTCCAGGGCCCAAAATAAGAATGGAATCACAAACATCTTATTTCATACTCACCTTATGAATGTTAGCTTGAGCAATTTCAAGAAACTGGCCTTGACGAAATGTTCCTGTAGCCATAGGAGAGGACCGGATCTTGTTAAGGCTCAGCTGAGGGCCGGAAGTTCAGCTGGAGCACAGGGCTGGCTGACACACCGCGGAAGGAAAGCTTCCAGGAAATAAATATGATTGTGAGAATGCTTATTAGAGCGCAGCTCTTACGAACCCGTTCGTGGGTTGAGCCGCATTGCTGTCATCGGTGCAACCGAGCCAAACCTTAAGTATCTAAATAAAAATGAACATTGCTGAGATTAGGCTTCGAACTCGCGGCGCCGCGAATAGATATGCTGGTCATTGCACGAGAGCACTAGGCTATCGCTGCAGCCCATCACGCATCGTGTTAAACTGCAACTAACCCTCGCGCTGTGCACTGCACATCGTCGTCTTAAACTACAACAACTATCTCACTAATATCGTCGCCAGACGGGCCAACGACCCAGCAGAGCAAAATTTGTGCAGTCACTGGCTCATGTCACTAAATATCAATAAATGTAAAGTCTTGCGCGTATCCCGTAGAGAGTCAAGTCCAGCTGCTTACCTTCCTAATAACACTATCCTTGAGTGAGTAACATCTTACCGCTACCTTGGCGAACATATTACGTCGGACCAAACATGGTCCCTTCATATTACGTGATTCAAAAAATTATTTCTTCAACACTTCCCTTCAGAACTTTATAAAGACCGCGCCAAGTAAGTTTTGGAATTATATTATTGAAAAAAAGAAAGCAGTCACACAAATTTTAGTGAACAACACTACGGTATGTGAACCAAAGGCTATTGCTGAGCATTTTAATAGTTATTTTCAAAGTGTATTTTCTGCCCCGAGCACATGTACCGTTAACAACCGAGTGTATTATCCCGCCGAACTGAATTTTATTTCTTACCCTGGTGTGTTTTCCATGTTACTGAACCTAAAAACCAAAAAGGCATGTGGTCCTGACAACATTCCAAACGCATTTCTGCGACGCTATGCCGAAACTCTGGCTAAATTCCTTTTGATAATTTTTCGCGCTTCAATGGCAACAGGCAAAATACCTGATGACTGGAGGACAGCACGAATCGTTCCCGTTTTTAAAAAAGGAGACCGTCTTCTTTTGCAGAACTACCGTCCCATATCACTGACGTCCCCGTGCTGTAAGCTTTTAGAACATATAGTTGCACGCTGTATGACCGAATTTTTAGAAGAAAATCTCGTGCTAACTGGCTTCCAGCACGGGTTCAGAAAAGGATTCTCGACGGTAACACAACTAATTACAGTAATAAATTAATTTGCTTCCTGCATAGATAATAAAGGCCAAATCGATGCAATATTTTTGGATTTTAGCAAAGCATTTGATAAAGTTTCTCATGATAAGCTAGTCTTTAAAATAAAAGAAATGGGCATTCCTGATATTTTAGTAACATGGATTACAGCATACTTAAAAGACCGTAAACAGTTTGTTGAAGTGGGTGGGCAACGTTCGGGCTCTATTCCAGTTTCATCCGGTGTTCCTCAGGGAAGTGTTTTGGGCCCTCTGCTTTTCCTCTTGTATGTCAATGATATTGTTCAAGTTGTAAACCCGCCAGTGCAGATTCGATTGTTCGCTGATGATTGCATTCTCTACTGGACAATGCTTTGAACAACGGTTTCGACTGGCGCGACCGATGGGGCATGATTCTGAATGCTGATAAAAGTGTTCATATGCCTATAACCCGTAATACTATGCGACCTAGCTACACATATAAAGTAGGCTCTTTCCATCTTCAACAAGTATCCAACTACAAATACCTAGGGGTAACCATAAGTAGCAATCTATCGTGGAACTTGCATATAAACAATATCTGCTGTGCTGCGTTTCGAAAATTGTGCTGATTAAGACAAACTAAAAAATGCCTCTTCTAACATTAAACTACTTTGTTATTCTTCAATAATTAGACCTAAACTCGAGTATGCTTGCATAGTGTGGGACCCCTATACTAAATCTAACGTTAAAATTCTTGAAAGAATACAGAGAAGAGCTGTCAGGTTTATTTTTAATAAATATGCAAGGACTGACTTCCCGACTACTTTAATGGAGGTTAATAAAATTGAACCGCTTGAAAATCGTAGAAGAAAGCTTAGGTTAGAATTTATTTCTATCTTATTACATAACAAACTTGGTTTAGATCCCTCATCATTCTTAACGCCGGCACCAACCACACAAACTCGTCAACACCATCCCAGGTCTCTAACCCCAATATTCGCTAGAACAGACACAAGTTTTCGTTTTTTTCCACGCACAATAACAGATTGGAATCAGCTAATTAAACCATTGTCCCATGAGTTTTAACAAATTATTGCTATATTGTGTTCTTTTTTTTAAGTGTTGCGTTTTCTTTATGCTTTGAATGACTTGTTCGCCCACCCTGCCTGGACTCAGTGTCCGCAGTATTTTGTAAATAAATAAATAAATGAATATAATATCTAAAGCCAATCGAATGCTCGGATATCTGCGACGTAATTTTTCTTCTCCCCAGTATCACTAAAATTGCTCCTTTACAAAACATTAGTCCGCCCTAAACTTGATATACCTCCTCTGTATGGGACCCGAGCTGTGCTAAGCTAACTAAATCACTCGAATTTGTTCAGAATAATTCAAATACGTTCATTCTTCATAACTACAATCGGACTGCCAGTATCTCTACTATGAAACAAACTTTAAGTCTACCGTCACTTGCCTCTCGCCTTTGCCTTTTTCACAAAACATACTTCCATAACACCCACCTGCGCAATGAACTAATTTCTAATCAGTCCTATCATTCTGCCCGCGTTGACTACTCTCACAAAGTTGGTATTATCTTTTGCCGTACTAATGCCTGTTCCCACAGTTTTATTCCCCGCACATCACAGGATTGGAACAGCCTTCCCGGACTTATCGCCGCCATTGAAGACCATCACCGTTTTAAAAATTCAATAGCTAACATTGTATAATTAAGACCTTAATAAACTTGTACTTTTTTTGCGTTGCTTGCTTTTTTTAATGTCTTATCATTTTAATCACTCCCCTCTATACTGCCAAACGGCCCTGAGGGTATTAATAAATGAAATGAAATGAGCCTGCATAGCCCTAGAAACGACAGAGCTGAGCGACAGAGTGTGACAGCAGTTTTTCGTGCAACTGATCGCACATTGCTCTCTGTAGAACTGTGAATCACGCTAATTACTCTTTATAGCTGTCACTGCATTTTCTAATGATAATAAATGGTTATAGACGACTGCCTGATGATACCTTGGGAGTAATAAGCAGGCCCCGTAAAAAATGCACCCGTCATTTACGATTGAAGCCGTCGCTCATTCAGAGCGCCATCTGCTGAGTGTCAATCCAGTTCTGGGGCGTTGACGCATTTGGAGCGAGTGAAAGGTTCGTTCTAGTCTATTCTGGCTCTGACACACTTGGGTCACTTTGTAGCGCGTTAAAGAACCTTTCAGAGGAACAAAGAAATCAATAAACCTTATCGTCTTGCTCTTGCTCCAATCTTTTCCTGTTATGCCTTCCTACCTGGACTTGACACAGGTCCACAACAAAAGCCGTTAACTGGCAGCAGAGGTGAAGTAACGCGAATTCCGAGCACGAATACCGAACTGAAGGACGCGTGATAGGCCAGACAGCAATCGTGTCAAATAAAACAAAGCAATCTCAGTAGTTTTGGTGACACGTTTGATTGGACAAACGCTCTCAAATGCAGTGGGAAGAAGAAAATGCTTCTTTTGTGTCCAAGCGGAAAATCGACGGAGCTACTCACTAGGTCTCAAAAGGAGAGTGCCACAACGAAGGCCTACTCCAGAGAGCTCGGAACGAGCGTCAAGGAAACACGCAGCAAGCAAAAGGGTGCGTCGAGTTTTAAGCTGGACCACATTAACTGCCCTAGTGCGCTCGCCTAGCTCGCGGGCCCCTCACTGCAAAAGGGCAGAAAATCAAATAGAAAAACCCTTTCTAAAACGTCTGCGCATATTTATTGTTTTATTACCAGCTCCAAAGGCACAGCTACACTTCTGTCATGGCAGCAATTATGTCTTTCTTGCTTGCCGAAGACGGAAGCACTTAGGAGTCCTTTGCGGCCGCAGGCACTTTCACACGTGATGACGTCCCCCGGGGTTTATCGCTCGCTTTGCGAAAGCCCTTTGATGGCAAGCAGCAGGTAAGAAGCGAGATGGAAAGATCTACGCCAATAATCTCCGGGCTATAAGGCGCGCGAAACGTTTTTTTTTACGGCACGAGGTGACCGATGACTCAGAAACGATATCTTCAATCGGAACGGTAACATTTCTCGCTGACAAGTTATATCGCTTCCGGTAGACACTTTTAAGCTCCCCACCTACCGATCACTGTGCAGCAGCTAGTCGCACTGCTTCTTATGCTCTGCATTAAATAATTTTTACCGCCCATGTATGCGTTTAATGAGGCGGACTGTGCTGGTATAGACGGGGGTTGATTAGAGATATACGGGAGGAGACTTGGTTCTGCAGTGACCGTAGTCAGCCTGATGATGATGATGATGATGATGATGATGATGATGATGATGGTGGTGATGCACTGGTAGGCTCGGGATTTTTTTCCCCGCCACATGGCATTCAGTTACGCAAGCCGAAATCCCCCTGCAATCAAGTTTTTGCATTCCACCCCCGCCGCGGTGGCTCAGTGGTTAGGGCGCTCGACTACTGATCCGGAGTTCCCGGGTTCGAACCCGACCGCGGCGGCTGCGTTTTTATGGAAGAAAAACGCTAAGGCGCCCGTGTGCTGCGCGATGTCAGTGCACGTTAAAGATCCCCAGGTGGAAGAAATAATTCTGGAGCCCTCCACTACGGCCCCTCTTCTTCCTTTCTTCTTTCACTGCCTCCTTTATCCCTTCCCCTACGGCGCGGTTCAGGTGTCCAACGATATATGAGACAGATACTGCGCCATTTTCCTTTCCCCAAAGACCAATTATTATTATTATTATTCCACCCCTATCTAAGGTACAAGTGCGGCTGACACCGATATCAAGCATGGCCACAGGCTCCACACTTGAACATGGCAGTGATTGAGATTATGCGGCGGTTAAGTTTTGTAGCGATATCCACATTACGGCAGCACTTCAAGCCTTCAGCGTGGCGGCGCCGCTATGCTGTCACGTGGTTGGTCACATGGTGCGGAGCAGCTGCCGGTGGCGCGGCGCCGTGGCTCTTTAATATTCTGTTGAGCTCAATTCCTCTCCACCGCCATGTACGCACTTATGTCTGTGCGGACGACATTGCGTTTTTTGCTGCGGCGCCGGATATACATTCTCTGCATGGTCTGTTGCAGTCATATTTGAATACACTTGAGCACTGGTTGAGCGCACTACACCTGAAGTTTAATGTTGGCAAGTACGCCACCCTTGTTTTCCCGCTATACACTCCTGTAGTGGTCTCTCTCACTTGCCAGTTAAAAATAATACCGCAGGTTCAATCCCTAAAATACCTAGGGGTCATTTATGACAACAAACTCACCTGGCGAGTTCACATTGACCATGTGACGGCGAAAGGGGCTCGTGCCGTGGGCATGTTACGGAGATTGTCATCACCAGTACGGCATGCGCAGAGATGCGCTATTAATGCTCTACATAATGTATGTCAGGCCAATTTTAGAATTTGGATCAGTGTTGGTTTCAGGCTCGGCTACATATAAACTTCGTCCTCTCGTCCTTTTAGAGAGGGAAACACTTCGCATGTGCCTCGGCCTTCCAAAATTTGTGGCTACCAATGGGCTGTACCTTGAAGCCCGCATTCCGCCTCTCTTATCACGACTTCAATTTTTAACTGTGCAAACTTACCTCAGTATCTATGAATCCCATTTCCACCGTTCTCAAAGCATTTTCTGTTGTCCGCCGGCCTCCTTTTTTGGTGTCCCCTGGTCTCGTTTCAATTCCCCTCAGGTAGTGTTTGTGCAAAGTTTACTTCAGCCTTTAGATGCAAACATTTATGATATTCTTCCTGTGCTTCGCAATGGGCCCGCTATCCACATTGTTTTCGACGACATATTCCCAAAAAACGCAAAACTTTTGCCACCGAGTATTCTAAATGGTCTTCTAGAAGATCATCTGAGGACCCTACCTACAGATATAGCATTAGCCACTGACGTATCGCAATGCAATGAAAAAGCAGGTGTGGGAATATTTTGCTCGCATTTAGACTTGTCCTTTTCACTGCGCCTTCCAGAGTTCGCCCCTATTTTTCAAGCAGAGTTTCTAGCAGTTGTACTTGCTCTACGCAAGCTAGACCCCTCTATTACAGCACTTGCAGTAATTACTGATTCTTTATCTTTGTGTTCGTCCCTCGCTGCACATGTTGACGGTCCCATTTTATCAACTTTCTTATCCCTACTTCCTCCGCATTTGAGCCTTGTTCATTTAGTATGGGTTCCCGGTCACAGCAGTGTGAGAGTAAATGAGATTGCTGACAATCTCGCAAAGGCTTCCCTCAGCGGCCTCGTGTTGCCAATCATCCCGGCTACAGCCTATATTACAGCATCTAGATTTCGGCGACATGCGTTTTTAAGCACGCAAGACACATCACTTTTAACATCGGCGGATTATGAGCACCTTAAATATGATTGAAACAGGAAAATTTGTTGCTCTCGGCAGGTTGAAGTATCACTGACGAGGCTGCGCTGCCGCATCCCCCCTCTAAATTTCTATTTACACAAGTCGGGTTTGGCGCTCTCTCCCCTTTGTGCATTTTGCCGTGAGCCTGAATCTATAGAACATTTTTGGCTGTATTGTTGCCGATTCAACTCTCTGAGGAAAAGGTTGCTGGAGTAACCCTTGCAGCATCTCGGCCTTAGTTTGAGCAGCCCGCTCTTGCTATCATTTGGCGCCACCACATTTGGGTTCAGCCACAGATCTGTTTGTAGCGCTGTTCTAAATTTCCTGATAGAATCTCATTGACTGCCTTGCTAAGTGTTCCAAACTTTTTTTTTATCAATTATTACATTTTGACTTAATCATTAATATTTAATCCCCCTCTTTATTATTATTCTTATAATTTTGAAATCAAAACTCTCATCCCTTTTCTGTTCATGAGGAAGAATTCACCGGTGTTGCGCTCCCACGTGCATTTCCTTTTTATTAACTGCGTTCAGGTGAATAGCCACCCGATTCTTGGCCGATCCCCCAGTGTGGGTATGTGCCATCTTTTGGTAGGCTAACAACAACAACAACAACAACAACAACAACGACTGACTTTGCTGTTTGACTGAGCAAGTTCCACTCGGCCAGCTGTAGCTATCGCGTCACTTTAGGTTTAGCCAGAGCTAAACCACCGCCAATTTTTTGAATGATGAAGTGTTTAGTGTGCCCAAAAATTTTATTAGCTGCTCAACAACGAAAAAAAAGTGATCACAGAGTAAACTTAAGAAGGCGTCATATATATATATATATATATATATATATATATATATATATATATATATATATATATATATATATATATATATATATATATATATATATATATATATATATATATATATATATACCTAGCACCGCTGATATCGGCTGAGCATAGTGTCTCCGCAAGTTATGAGCCTTGTTAGTGGGTTTCGTACAGCATAACATAGCAACCAGGTGAAAAATATGTTCGTTCTGAGAGCCAAAACCAGCGCGTCTTGTCTACCTTTTGCTGGTTGTCTGACGCGTTGACAGAGGAGAAAAAAATTCCTTCTGGCAGCTTTCTGAACCCATATAAGGTCACTTTTGCTTGCTACGACTCCTGTATTCCGATACGTGTCACTGCGATCAAAACAGTGCCTTAGAGAGCCGTTAAAAGATAAGCATTTTCGAACAGGGCCAAGGGGAAGTGTTCAGCCTTGCAGCTATGGTGGCAGTGATATAAAAGAACTATGCAGGATGTAACCGCGAAAAGTACACGTGAAACGAAACCGATCCGGAAATATAACTAGCAGCGTTTTGAAGCGCCCCAAACTGGCAACTTGACGCAAGGTTGGTGCTGAGAATATAAACGTGGCCTGATAGACCTAGAAAAAAGTCAATAAATGTGATAGACGGCGCGAAAGCATCGTTTCTTTTCTTAGAATCCGGCCTGATACACAGAAGAGACAGAACCGCGAACGGGGGGGTTACGCCAGCAGTCGGCCTAACGATCTTGTTATGATGGGTTTATTACGTGCTTGCAGACAGAGGCAGCAATCGCTACGGCGCCCCAAGGTTCGCGTGTACGAAAGAGGATAACGCTGTCAGCGATATTTTAGTTCGTGCACGTGCCAAGGCTGACATCGGAAAGCGTTGGAAGACCAAAAGACAACACAAATCTAATGACACACTTCACATCAAATAAAGACCCAAAATTTTGTACCAAAAGAAACTAAAAAGGTTTGGTTTGGTTTATGGGGGTCTAACGTCCCAAAGCGACTCAGGCTATGAGAGAAGCCGCAGTGAAGGAAGGCTTCCAACATTTTTTATATGGCTCATACATTTCATATGTTGAATGAACTAAGCAATTGAAGAACAATGCTAGATTGTAAAGGAAGGTGTTGTTCCTCGTTTCTTAAACTGACAGTTCTTGAGCGCTTGCTTCGAATGACAAGAAAAGGGCGTTACGCAAGTACAAAATCGAGATTACGGTTTGAATTGCTCTTGAGATAAAGTTCACTCAGAACAACTTGACGCTCTTTAGCTCGGTCACCGCGGTTCACGCGAATCCTGCTAGGCTTATCTTTCAAGCACCTGAAACTTAAGGATTATGTGAATTTAACGTCCCGAAGGGGCAGTCGGAGAGGCAGTATTGGGGAACTGATGTTTAATTTAGACCACCTGGAGTTCCTTAACGTACACTGATTTCGCATATCACGCTGTGTTTCTGCATTGAAATGCCGCTACTGCGGCCAGGATTACATACTAAGGCCTTGAGCTCGGCAGCCAAACGTTATAACCACTGAACCGCCTGGCCGGTTTGGGATAACATATTGTTACGTGCTTAATACGCATGTGAGGGTTTGTTTACAGAGGGATCGATCGAAGCAGAACCGCGACGAAGCCTACAAGCGTCTTCCTCCCCTTTGTCTTCTTTTTTTTCTACCGATCCGTCGGGCCGTTGATCTTCTTCTTCTTCCGTCGATGTTCTACGAAGGCGCGTGACAATATTGCTTTTGTATAATACTGACGAGCACCATCTAGCTCTTTGTATATCACAGCACTGACACTAACATTCTGCTGCGGCATCAGTATGAGAAATGAGCGCCCTGGCAGCATATGTAAACTTAGCATAAATCGTAGATACTGGTATCCTTGAAATCGATTGAAAATTATTTGCATTCATGCTATAAGCGAATAGCTGGATATCTTGGCCTGACCTGACTTCCAGTCTAGGACCAGGAAGATAAAACAAAAATATCTGGACGTATTAATCTGAGGCGTATTCACGTAAACGCATAACGTTTTACCGGTATACGTCTCCCGTAGTACGTCTCCGGTATGCTAAAAACGTCTATTGAGAGATTCAGCATAGAGTACACGCATACCGGTGTACCGGACGCCTACTGCTCCCGCGCAATGGAAAGGTCGAGGCCCTGTGGAGCTACTGCTGATGCGCAGGCAGCGCACGGCGATCGAGTATGCATGGCGACAAAAACTGCGACAAGTAGAGGGGACACGCGAGAAAAGGAAGACACCACATGCGCTGACTCGCAACGGAAGGTTCAATAGAAATGAGAAGGAATATATACAAAGAACCACCGAAAACTGCGCACATCCGGTGTACGTCCCCGCTGTGCTTAATCTCTCAGTTGTGCCTTTCATTATCAGAAACTACACAGCGGCCTTTCAACCAGATGGCTACTGTCGGCAGATGTACCGGATGGGGGTGTTCAGATAGCGAGCCTTGTTACCGTTGTAGAAGAAAGCGCTTTGTGGCTGCCAGCCGCCGCAAGTAGTCAAGGCACCATAAAACCAGTGTAGCCATTTGGTTGTTTTATACTCCATAATAAAACAACATTTATAGAATGCAGTATGGTTTGGTTTGAGAGGGTTTAACGTCCCAAAGCGACTCAGGCTATGACAGACGCCGTAGTGAAGGGCTCCGGAAATTTAGACCACCTGGTGTTCTTCAACGTGCACTGACATCGCACAGTACACGGGCCTCTAGAATTTCGCCTCTATCGAAATTCGACAGCCGCGGCCGGGATCGAACCCGCGCCTTTCGGGCCAGCAGCCGAGCGCCATAGCCACTCAGGCCACTCAGCCACCGCGGTGGCAGTAATCATAGCAACATTTTCACCTGCTTATTTGTGACAGAGGATGGCAAGAATGCAATCGAAAGTCTCATTTTTCTTTTAAATCGAAAAGCGCCAAATTATTATATTTTCTTTTGTAGATTCTAGTGAGTGCTTTTGGGACACTTTATTATCAAAACTAGTCTTTGAGGTCAGTTCGAACAAACCGGGTTCCCTAGAGCGCCTTTCCTTCCTTCGTTACACGCTGCCGAGGTGCAGATTCCTCACGTTTAAGAGACTAGTGAAGGGTGCAACTATTTCGAAAGGATTATATGACTCATCGGTGAGAAAATCCGGTGCTCCGTCCACGAGAAGCGGACCCCAATTCCACGTGACCACATAACATCATCGGTAGTGCCTACATCACCAGGAAAGAAAGAAACCTTTAATTTCTTGAATAAAATTTCTTCCGAACTGGCTTTCGAACACAGGCCGGTGCGAAGAGCTCAGCTTCGCAGGCCACTCCATTAGAGTACTACGCCATCACCGCTTTGTTTTCATTATTTCCTGTTCACGATAAAAAAAAAGGTTTTCAGCAGTAGCAGAGCAAAGTAACAATAGCAATACAATAAATTCAAAGTGGCAGCCGCAGTTGAGGCTGCGCTGTGACATAAATATTCAAGCTTGCCAGATCACTCAACACCGGCATCCATTCAGGTCGCTCGATGTGAGCATTGTGCAGTTATTTTTGAAAAGTCACACTTTCGAAGAAATACTCCCTCGCAGAGGGAGCATCCACATGGGCGTGTCTTGCAGCCATTCTCGTTTTCCTTAGACTGTGGATGCAGGACAACATGAACAAGTCCCATGGCACACTTCCTTTATCACCGGCAGGTCCTTACCATATGGTGTGACTGCGAGTTTTTTTTTTAAAGTTCGGTGCTGGACGTCCCAGAGAAGTACTGTGTCCCAGCACCGGACGCTATCACCGCAGCACAACAACCCGCACGCTAAACTGCTACTCTATCGTGCTGGGATTGGGTATCGTCGCCTTCATCAATTTCCGTTCAGGCGGCACGAACAAATAACTTCGCTGGCCACTGCGTTAGAGTATTCGCCATCACCGCAGCACGACACCCCGCGTGCATGCATTCTCATTCACAGCACGTAAGTAGTCTTTTTTATATATAAACTGCAACAGCATTCAGTTATGGCCAGGCATTGCCATAGGCACGCTGAGAATACAGCGAGATTTTTAGCGCTGTGCACTTTGGTATCCCCCAGTTGTCATTTTTGAGTTTAGTGAACAGGACATCAAACTCGGCTGATGGCCACTTGATGTTCGGCAAATTTCCTGCTTAGCGTCACCCTTCCTTGCAGAATGCCGTGCGTGCTACCTGCTCGCCAAGAAGGTTGAGGTTGGCAGCTCAGGGGTATGCACCTTTTCCTCTGAGGCTTAGCGCGAAGGAGGGAATGCGATCTGAGTGGCGGTGTAGTATCACCATCGCTCTAGTGCAACTCGCCGAGCTCTTCCGCAGTGGGCGTGTTCGAGTCTGTAGAGTCAGCCACACTGTAGTAAAATCCAGTGGAGTGCCTGTGCCCAGTGCGCCGTCGCCGGCCTGAGTAGCAGTGGTCATAGTGATAACGTCGATGGCAAGACGTGCTGTGTTTGCGAGTACTCACTAGGCTTAGCGCTGTGCCGGAGGACAACATCATGGCTCCTTGGTTGTGGTTTTATCCCGTGTGTTTCAGATTTATCACTCTGAGAGCAGTATGCTAGCAGCTAACAGGATATCGTGGGACCGAGTACTTTTGCTGGCGGCAATCGAATGCTGCCATGGGTATAGTGCTGTTTTTTGAAGTAAAAACTGTTTATGATTTTAAGTGTAACGTCACTCTAAGATACCCCGAACCGCACAACGTAATGTCTGGTTGTGCTTACCTACGTCATTCGTAAAACGTTTCAAAGTCCGTATAAAAGCATCTTAAGGAAAAATCGCCTGCTTCAAATTGGTTCGGAACAGTTATGCACGGTTGAGTTATTCTTATGCTGTTTGTCTTCATTTTACTATCTATTCTCAGGACTACTATTCGCTTTAACGAACCTTCGCCAGCGCTTCGCATTATACGTCAGCAACACTCTTCCTTTTATTTTATTGTTTCTTGAATGCGACTGCTGTTTTTTATTAGCTTTTGGATAAGCCGGCCGAGAGCAGTAACCCGCAGTGTACTGCATTCGCGGGATAAACGCGAAGCATGAAGCGTTAAATGTTAAATTGAAGCGGCGCATTATTGCCGAATGTGCAGCGAATAACTCTGTCGGCGAGACGCTTCACGCTCACTGAAGATACCTTCCTTACTCAGCCCGCCGCAAAGGATCATTAGCTTTGGCGTTCGGCTACTGCAAGTCCCGCTTTCTTAGACAAAAATTTTGAATATTGGAATATTGTATGGTACTTTTACAGAAATATTGAACGTGATAGTGCATTCTTCAAATGCGTACCAAAATCTTTTAAAGTTTTTCCATCGCTCGCATCGAGTGGTTAGGTCTGCCATCAAAAACAATGTCCAGCTTTCTCGGACAAAAATTTAGAATATTGGAATATTGTGGGGCACTTTTACAGAAATATTGAATTTGATGGTCCAATCTTCAGATGCGTAGCAAAATTTTTCTTTTAAAGTTTTTCCATCGCTCGCATCGAGTAGTTAGGTCTGCCATCAAAAACATTGTCCAGCTTTCTCGGGCAAAAATTTTGAAAATTGGAAAATTGTACGACACTGTTATGAAAATATTGAAGGTAATGATCCATTATTCTGATATGTAGCAAAATCTTTCTTTTAAAGTGTTTCCATCGATCACATCGAACAGTTAAGACAGCCACAGAACACCAATGGGGAACGCTTTTGATCATAGTAAAAACGTTAATAGGAAAAAATATACAAGACTGCCGTCGTGTGATCTGCGGATATATTGATTGTTTTAGTGAAGACTTACATTATACGCAAAAATTGCGTGCATAAATTATTTTTCGCTCAAACATTATTTTGTCCTGAATTGCTGGATATGATGGGGAACGTTTTTCGCGAGAGCAAAAACGTTAATAGCGAAAAAATGGAAGCCTGCCGACGAGAGATCTGCCAGTATATTGTTAAAGTGAATTCTCGCAATATATGAAACGATTGCGTCCATAAACTCTTTCCCGTTAAAAAAATGCTTTTGTCCAGAACTGCTGTGTATGGATAGAGATAAGAGTTTGCCAGAGGTCACACTAATAGATAACCAAGTGTGGCTGCCTGACATTCGAAAATGCCAATGTGGTGTGCAACCCACTCTACACGATAAAGAACCCCAAGAGGCCAAAGTTAATCTGAAGGGCTGCACTACGACGCCTCTCATTTAGCCTACATGCAACTCTGGCACGTTAATCTCCGCATATCGTATCTTGTAAACTTGTAGAATTCGCCGAATCTATGCCACAATCCCCTAATTATTAGTTGAGGTACAAGAAGCTGCTTGTGAACAAAGAATGCTACGTCTACGACTTTAAAAGAGACTGCGTTAAGAAGCTGCCTCAACAAAGCCCTGTCGACAATATTTCAGATGAGTCGTAAACTGTGTCTCCATAGGGCCATGCGAGGGGACGTGATGCGCAATCTTCCAAATCAATTTTATCTGTTCTTCTGGGTAACGTTAGAAGCATCCTTAACAAGCGTGACTCCCTTAACTCTGTTATCGACCCCTGTGACGCAGACATCATTGCACTAACCGAGACCTGGTTGCAGCCCAATGTTCAAAGCATTGAAGTATATTACAAGTCATCGCATTTCACAGTTCATCACTGAGATCGCACTACCCGTGTTGGTGGCGGTGTGTTGCTCGCGATAGCTAAATCGATTCCTTCCTAGCCTATTCACTTTCAAACCGACTTCGAATCTGCGTGGACATGCGCAGAACTAGGCCACAATAAATTTATTTTTGGTGTATGCTATTGCCCTCCTTCGTACTCGTCCACCTTTGTTTCCGAGCTGCATGACGCCCTTAACATAGTATCAACACGCCATCCTGCTGCACCAATATTTTTTTTTAGGCGACTTCAACTTCCCCAGCATTACATGGTCGTCTGAAGTGCCTGTCTTAAGCCCATTTTCATCCCAGAGTCACGATTTTTTAGATCTTTGTTCTACCTTTTCCTTAAGTCAACTCGTTACTAAACCCGCCAGGTCACTCAACCATAGTGCGAACACCATAGATCTTATTCTAACCACAAGCCCAGACCTTCTGTCTCCAATATCGTACCTGCCTGGTTTAAGTGACCACGTAGTGTTAGCACTTGAAATTAGAGTCGCGAAAGTTAAATCAAGTAATACCACTAAAACCATTTGCGATTACAGCAGAGCTCACTTTGAACAAATCGACAATGACTTGGCCATTTTCCTAGATTTATTCAAGATGAATTTTTCAGATCGAAGCGTGAATACTAACTGGAATATTTTTAAATCCAAAGTCAACGAATTGATTTCGAAACACGTGCCGAAACGTGTAATCACTTCGGATGCTAACACACCCTGGTATAACTCCTACTTACGCCGATTATCTAACCGAAAGAAGCGCTTTTATCGAGCGGCTAAACTGGCTCCTTCCGATGACCGTTGGACAGTGTATAAAGAAGCCAACAAAACTTACGTTCTGGCATTGAAACAAGCAAAAACTTGCTTCATGCAGACGACACTACCACGCATGCTCAGTGATAACCCTAAAAAATTCTGGCGCGTTGTTAATCCTTCTTCAAAGACCTCAAAAACACTAAGTGATTCTAGCGGAGCTTCTATCACTGAGCCTGAATGTCCAACCATTTTGAATGATATATTTTGCAAGAATTTTGTCTTTTGTGATGGGTCACTCTTACCGAATCCGCCCTTCTACAATTATTTGTCTATGAATTCAGTTGTTATTAATAGTTGTGGTATTGAGAGCATAATTGAGTCTTTGAAGGTGTCTGCAAGTCCAGGTGTTGACCTTATTAATGCCAAGTTTCTCAAGTGTACAAAGTTTTACTCTTCACTGTGTTTGTTATTAATTTTTCCAGAGTGCATTGATACAGGTGAATGTCCTGACGACTGGCGAGTTGGGAAGGTGGTTCCACTTCATAAATCCGGTACTACCACTTCCCCATATAATTACCGTCCAATACCACTTACCTGTATCCCATGCAAAATCTTAGAGCACATTCTTTACTCCGAAAATTTCCACTTTCTGGATTCAAATTCGTTTTTTTTCACACGCACAACATGGCTTCCGAAAAACATTGTCTTGTGAAACGCAACTAATTACTTTTACGCATAAGCCCCACCTAATTCTTGACCGACGCTCCCTTGCCGATTGTATTTTCTTAGATTTTTCCAAGGCATTTGACAAAGTTTTCCACAAACTACTACTCTTAAAACTAGCGCAACTTAACCTTGACCCCCAAAATCGTTACGTGGCTAGAACACTTCCTTTGTCATCGTTCTCAGTTTGTATCTTGTAACGATCATACTTCATCTTCTAGCCCGGTCAACTCTGGAGTGCCTCAAGGCTCGGTTTTGGGTCCCCTTCTTTTCTTAATCTACGTTAATGACTTACCCCAGCACGTTACTTGTAACATGTATCTATTTGCCGATGACTGTGTTGTGCTCAGAGAAATTACTAGTGACCAGGATGTTAACACGTTACAAACTGATCTTAACGCTAATTTTCATTGGTGCAGTCACTGGCTCATGTCACTTAATGTCAATAAATGTAAAGTCTTGCGCGTATCCCGTAGAGAGTCAAGTCCAGCTGCTTACCTTCTTAATAACACTATCCTTGAGCCAGTAACATCTTATCGCTACCTTGGCCTACATATTACGTCAGACCTAACATGGTCCCTTCATATTAACTATATAATATCTAAAACCAATCGAATGCTCGTATATCTGCGCCGTGTTTTTTCTTCTGCCCCAGTATCACTAAAATTGCTCCTTTACAAAACATTAGTCCGCCCTAAACTTGAGTATGCCTCCTCTATATGGGACCCAAGCTGTGCTAAGCTAACTCACTCGAATTTGTTCGGAATAATTGTACTCGATTCATTCTTCATAACTACAATCGGACTGCCAGTATATCTACTATGAAACAAACCTTAAGTCTACCGTCACTTGCCTCTTGCCGCTATAATTCTCGCCTTTGCGTTTTTCACAAAATATACTTCCATAACACCCTCCTGCGCAATGAACTAATATCTAATCTGTCCTATCATTCTGCCCGCGTTGACCACCCTCACAAAGTTGGTATTATTTCTTGCCGTACTAATGCCTGTTCCCACAGTTTTATTCCCCGCATATCACAGGATTGGAACCGCCTTCCCGGACTTATCGCCGCAATTGAAGATCATCATTGTTTTAAAAATGCAATAGCTAACATTGTATAATTAAGAGCCTAATCAACTTGTATATTTTATTTTTTGTTGCGTTGCTTGCTTTTGTTTAATGTGTTACCATTTTTTATCACTCGCCTCTGTAATGCCAAACGGTCTTGAGGGTATGATTAAATGAAATGAAATGAAATATACTTTGTGCATTTTTTAAAATGTGATGAGTTTTTTTCGCCCATAATTCCGCACTCACTTTATGAAACCGACATTATGTCACGCTCCCTCCAAGCACCCCTTAAAGGCTTTCCTTACGCCCTCACTTTCCTCAGGTTCGGCTTTCCAACCACTCCTGCCGCGCGAAGCCAGCGCGCCGGTTTCTCTATTATCGGGATCGTTGCTCAAGACGAGAACCGAGTATCGCAGTACGATGAACTTAATATTTTCCTAGCTGCCAATCATGTCCGTCTGGATTGCGACTGCGCATGCGTTCGCGCCGCGCCGCGTACCTTACGGTACTGTGTTTGCTGTCTTCCAGCGTCTTTCGAAAGCCATATGTGGACATTAAGCGATCAATTCGTCGCTTCGGAAACAAAGACGTGCCGACTTCGCTAAATAATGGTGTTCGAAGTAGTCGCAAGCTAAAAGGACCACAATATCGCTCTGCTTGCGCAGAGCACACATCACTTATTTAGACGTCAGGGACAAGACGTCGACCTTGAACGCCAACTGTCTGCGTTTCCTTGTAAAGAAGTCCTCTCCTTGTCCTTGCCAGATTTCTTATTTCAGTTTTTTTTCTCTCTGGCTAACATGTGGTTTTGTGGGGCTTAACGTGCCAAAGCGACTCGGGCTATGGGGGACGTCGTAATGGAGGGCTCCGGAAAGCCTTGACCATCTGGGGCTCTTTAACATACACTAACATTGCAGAGTACACGGGCCTCCAACGTTTCTTGGTGGCGATTTTATCCTTCTATTTTAAATTAATATTTTTGCTCTCAGATGTTTCACAGCGGTAAGGACATCGAACACCCGCCGCCCGAGATGCAACGAACGTTCCAAACGCTATACTCCCCATAAGCTTGGCTGCAATGAATAGCTTACGGACAAAAGAAAATACCATGGAAGTTTTGACGGAGAATTTCTTGACCAAATGTAAGGGAAGCATGCACCATCACGCACTTAAGAAAAGAATGTACAACTTGCAAGCAGTTCATTTCAGGTCTGCCTAATTTTTGCATTCAAGAAGAAAATTTTGGCCGCGAGAGAAGTGAGGACGCTCATTCAAAATCTGTTGGAGGGCTAGATTCTCCCTCCGATATACGAAGCTCGGGTCTTCTTTCATGCCGCTCGGCAGTCTTAGCTGTTCCTAAGATTCGCTCCCGAAATAGGTATCCAAATGGTGTCACTTGCTTGACATGTACAATAGGAGCTCAGGCCGCGCAAGGTTAAATTCTGATCCCAAGCAAAATAGAGAATACTGCAGAATAGAGAATACTGCAGCGTTAGCTGCAGTTAGAAAGCTGAATCGAGGATAAAATTGCTGTAGAATCATAACAGGCATCGGTATCATTTGTCTTACTCTACAGTGTGCTCTTTGCCGTTATCGTCTTCTTCCGTATCTCCAATTTTCCGCATTTTCCCCGTCTTTGGAGATGTCAGGGAATCTGCTCGGAACATGAGATGTCAGGGATGTCTCAGAGCATGCTGACGCTGATTAACTCTTTACTCATTCAGTTTACGTTTTGTGGGGGTTTAACATCCCAATGCGACTCAGGATTTGAGGGACGCCGTAGTGAAGGGCTCCGGAAATTTAAAAAATCTAGGGTTCTTTAGCGTGCACTGATATCGCACAGTACACGGGCCTTTAGAATTTCGACTCCATCTAAGTTCAACCGCTGCGGCCGGCATCGAGCCCGCGTCTTTCGGGTCCGCAACCAAGCGCCATAACCACTGAGCCATCGCGGCGGCTTACTCAATCAGTAAAACTGTAAACCATGTTCTTGAACTCGAGAGATGAAGGTTACGACTCAAGCCTCCACTAGCGATGCGCTGTTTTCTTTGCTTTTACCATGATAATCGACTATAGAACGTTCTTGGCTGGACTTCTCAGCAGGAACTGTTAGACGCTGCACCAGTTTGGCTGCTCCGTTGAAGCGCTTATATCCATCTCGTGCTCAAACATGGCGGGGTATTCTTGAAGCGTAACATGCTGATCAAGCGTTAACCTTGCGCGTCTCCTGTGGAGGCCTACGGTGACAACAGGAACGACTATAAGCAAGTTATGTGAGAGCTATGCTGTTTCTCAATTTAATGAACTCGCAGCTTACTTGCATCGTGCAGCCTGACGAAGCCTGGCGAATATAGTAGTCACGAACTTTGTAGTCTAGAATAGAATAACAATAAAATGATTGTCTTGAATGACAGTTCATTAAGTCATTAAGTCTATAGTCTAGCTGGCACCAACTACAAATTTTAAAGCTAGACTGTTAGTGAAAGCAAGTCCAAGGGCAAAAATTCGGAACGTGCAACTCCGTGCAGAAAATTTGCAGATGTTCTCGGTATTCATAAGCATTATCAGTTATAAGGCACGATCTATAAATGCTATTTCACGAATAAAATATACTAGAAAGCAGCAGTTTACACAGGGAGAAATATCTGGAACGATGAAAGGCCCTTTCTGGCTGAAGACCATGCTGTCCGCTAAACTAAGAATCCAAAAGTCTCTACAGTGGGAGCTTATATTGGCATTTTGAGCATTAAAACTAGTGTAAATCTATAAAGGGAACAATAGCTGCACTCGTTTGATTGTTTCAGGGCCTCGCAATGTGTGTTTGATGCTATGGTTTGCATACGGTGCTCGCTGGCAGCAGCTGCAAAGCGTTTGGGAGAATAGAACGACAGAGTACAGACGCACCCGCCAAAGCCAGTGCAAGGTGTGTTCGCGAACGCTCCCGCGATATTTTAAGCTGTGACCTGGTCCACTAACAGGAATTGGCACACCTCCAATACACATGCGCCCTATGAGAGTTCTACTTCAAGGTCTAGCCCATTAAACCACGGAAAGGGAAATTCCCGAATTCTTACTCGTAATTTGAGTGAAACAATAGCATGCAGATAACAACGACCTAACAAGTTCTTTAATTCTGCACAACTGCTGCGAGCTTGCCAAGCAGGAAACACCACTCAAGGTAGCCATACCAGGATCACCGCGACGGGCGTACCACAGACAGAAAGCCCGACTGTCGCCGATGCATAGCGCAAGTAGACGTGGTCTTTCGCCTTCGTGGCAAGACGCCCACTACCTCAAAACACATCGGATGACTGTCGATATCGACGCTTTACTTCCTTGTTATGACCGCGGACGCAGCGGGATTTATCAAACCTAAGAGCCGACATTTCCTGAGAAATAAAGCCCATTCTATCCCTATCACGGGCATACCGCGGCGCAAGAAATGTCTCGTAGTCCATCCTTTCCCAGAGCTCCTTGCACGCTTCGCGCGAAATTTATCAAAAACGGATGCACTCTCTCCTCAGCAGCAGTAAAGACGTGACGACAGAGCAGCGGCTACGTTATTTGCTTGCCACGCTATTGGTGGTGCTTTTCTTTCCCTTCGCCACGACTGGAAAAGCCTCATGACGTGTCGCCGCCGTCTGGTTGCACTCGCCGGTTTGGGCGCGCTTCCAGACGAGCGTTGTACGCGTTCTTCCGCGTCAGCTGACTTCGCAATGCCTCGACGATCTTCTCCTAGCGTTTGTTCGCACGTGGCCCGATCTGTTACGGGCTGCCTCTCCTCCGCTCCGGTCCCCGGGGCAAAACCGTTTCTACGGCGGCGGGGGCATTCCTGCGTGGGGATCCGTTCCGGGGGGACTGTTGCGTCGGACGCCGGGGCTATCGTGAGAAAGAGGGGGCCCCTCGTACGGGGTGCAAGGAGAGGCTAGCCACCCCCGACTGGCCCGCTGCATGCTCAAGGATCCGTAATTAAATGGGCGTACTGCCACCGCGAGGCTTGGCGTCATTTGTCCTGGACTCGTGGCCGGCGCGACCTTGAGACTGACAGCCAGAGCGCATCCCGCCTCGTTTAAAAAGCCACCGGCCGGCATGGGTGAGGCCACTGCCGTCTCGCACACCGACTCAGCTCGTGTCTCAGAGTATCTCGCAGGTGAGTGCGCCGGACGATCTCTTTGCTCTGACGCTCGAACGGGACAAGCGGGCCGATTCTTGCTGCGCCGCTGTGGACCACGTATGGTGAATGGCGCGTTGCGCACTGACGGTCTTCTCATATGTGTCTGTCATCTATCATTCTTCTCGTTCAGTTTCGCTCAGCTCCCCTGCTTGTGGACTTAGTTGCGTGAGTTACGAGAGTGCGCGGACCGTATTACTTCCTACCTTTCAAGTCCTGCCGCCGGTGATCGCTCATTCCTGGGATCGTTGTTCATCGGCCCTGTAATTTAACTCTCCGAAAGGTGATCCATATGAGTTGATTGAGCACCACTCGCCGGTGATGTGCTTCGAATCGAAGTCTTAAAAGAATAAGTGCTGAGACCTCTCGCGTTCCTAACGCTGTAGGATTTGGCCCTGACGATGCCAGCCTCATTTCTGGATACCTTAATAGTATCTTCCATCAGAGCCTTGTATGGTGTAACGTCTAAATTATATATGTGCAAATGAAGCTGTCATATAAGCGCTTAATCTTTGCCTTAGCATATCATAGCCCAGCTATATGTAATGCTCCCGTCGCGTATCACGGTATTATGTTAAAAATCTTTTGTGACAAGGTTTTGGTATACTTTAATTGTGCTTACTGCAAGATGAGCAAATATAGAGCCATTTGTGCACTGCTTGAGGCCCCGCTGTTGAATTCGCATTACGCTTTCACTGTTCGTGTTGTATTTTGTTAGTTAATCTAAATGTGACGAAAACCATACTGCGCGGAGATTGTTACTGCATGAGTCTTTTCAGGGCATATTTCCGCTATGAGCTATCTTTTCATTTCAACATTGTAACTAAATGGAAGAAAACACGAAAAAAAGCGCCATGGACTAAGCCTGCGGAACAACGTTCTCATTCGCTACTTCACTCGAGTAACATGCCCAAACCGAAGCTCTCCAATTTATGACGATTACTTGTCCAGGATTGGTTAAAGCGCTGCGTCGGAACAACAAGCACAACATTGACCAAATCATTTTAGCACACAGTTTTCGAGCGTACACATAACCTACGACGGAGAATGTATTCTACAGTAAATTACCAGATACCGCTTCTATGTATTTCTTACAGCATGGTTAGCGGTACAGCTGTGCCAGTTGTGCGGTCCTGAGGCCAAGACATTTTGGTCCGACTTAAATAGCAGAAATTCCTCCTGACGCTATTCTAGAGCCAGTTATTATTTTTTTTTTGCAGAACGAGCTAGTCTTAAGTGACTCATCATTTAACTCTCGACGCGCTTCTGTCTTCTGAGTCATTGCTGTTGTACAAAATGCGGCAGCGCTGCACCGATAACATTTATCTATCTTGCATTATCCTTTTTTTCGATTACATTCGCGAAGAGCACTACGAGCTGATTCGGCTACTGAAAGTAGATACTCATTCTTAACACCACCGATTAGAAACGAACCTAATCTCAGCTGTACATTTCCAGTTTTAACGCGATAGCGTTAAGGAGCTCGTGTCGCAGAAAAGCCGGTGTCGTCGTCTTTGGCCGTGAGCGAAATACGGCGCATCTCGGTGGACACCTGAACCGCGCCGTAAGGGAAGAGATTTTCCCTCCCTTGCGGCGCGGTACGGGTATCCATCGAGAATTGTGACAGGCGTCATTTCCTTATCTTAAAATCAATTTTTATTTCAATTTCCTTCCCTTACGGCCCGGTTCGGGTGTCCACCGAGATATGTGAGACAAGCGTCCTTTCCTTCCCTTAAAAAATTTTATTTTCATTTTCCTTGCCTTACGGCGCGTTCCGTGGATTCCTTGCCAATGCTGCAACACGCGGTAGCGTCCTGCTCTTAAAGGCGAAGCTTAAGCGTCCTCCAATTTTTTTTCTTAAAACAGGGTACAGTAGGCCTGTTGCAAGCAATTAGAGGCGCCACTATTTCGTAACTGACTAAAACTTCAACACGACTGTCTCACTTTTTGTTCCCCCTATATTTTCAGTTGAATCGAGGAGCCTAAAGCAAATGACGGCAGAAGCCTGTTCCCAAGGCAGAACGTATTGTGTTAAGATGGTTTACTTCATGTACGTCTCGATTTCATCCCTCCTTTATTTTTCAACCCTAGGATAATACCGCAATGAACAGGCTGGTGGTAGCACTCTTCGCCGTGGTGGCCCTGGTCGTCATCGACCGGACCAGCGCTGGCTACCTTCTCGGGGGCAGAGGAGGCTACGGAGGCTTCGGTGGATACGGAGGCTCCGGCGGCTACCGCGGGTTCGGCGGTGGCGGCTACGGAGGAGGCTATGGCGGAGGCTATGGCGGAGGCCTCGGTGGCTACGGGGGTGGCTACAGAGGAGGTTATGGCGGCAGTGGCCTCGGTGGCTACGGAGGCGGTCTCGGCGGCTACGGAGGCGGTCTCGGCGGCTACGGGGGTGGTCTCGGCGGCTACGGTGGTGGTCTCGGCGGCTATGGTGGCGGTCTTGGAGGTGGCTACGGCAAGGGCTATAAGAGCTTTGGTAGCAGCTACTCGAGTGGCTACGGAAGCAGCTACGGATGTAGCTACGGAGGCGGCTTCGGGTAAGTGTAACGCCCATCGCAAAAACAATCAACGAGTTAAAAACAAGTTAGAAGGAACGCCATGTACAAAAAAAAGAACCGAAAGTGTGTTATGTATTTATTCATTGTAATACTATTGTTGTCCGGTCCACAAAAATGCTGCTTCAAAGAAAAACCTATGTCAACGCTTTCTCTATCAGTAATAAGTATGAAATACTCCACCAGCAGAGTATCTAAATCTTGAAGCTGGAGGGCAGAAAGCATAAAGTATTTTCTTTGTAACATGGTGTGCTTTGCGATTTCAGTGTGAATTATTATAACAGGAAGTTCTTAAAATTTATGCATTGGTCAAGCACTGAAAAGAACACGTTAAGGAATAGTAGTACCAGTTTTAAAGCAAGTGGATGCACATCATTTGCGGAGAGGAAAGTTAACTCACTGTTACATGAGCGTTGGCTGAAGAACGTCAGCTGAACTATAGACTCATCGCTAGGTTTGTATTAGTGACATCATTCATGAATAATTAAAAGTTTGTGGCCTCAATTGAAAACCAGGTTTTACAAAAGATAATATAATCTAGTAGCTAGCGCTTAAGATAGATAGATAGATAAAGAGGAGGAGGGAAAGACAGGGATGTTAACCAGAAAGGGGTTCCGGTTCGCTACCCTGCACTGGGGAAGAGGGATTAGGGGACAAATAGGAGGAAGAGAGAAGGGGGAAAAGGCATAACACACACACACACACACACACACACACACACACACACACACACACACACACACACACACACACACACACACACACACACACACACACGCACGCGCACACACACACACACACACACACACACACACACACACACACACACACACACACACACACACACACACACACACACACACACGCACGCACGCACGCACGCACGCACGCACAACGCTGTCGCAATTTGTCACTCAATCCAGTCGCTCTCAAGTAGGCAAAGAGGGCCTTGTATGCCTTGAGGGCAGTCGACTGCTGTGGCCACGGACCGAGGATCTTTTGCTCTGTTAATGGGCGAGGATCGAGGCGGTCCAGGGCACAACACAGTGTATGTCTTGCACTCGCAAATGCAGGGCACTCACAGAGAAGATGAGCGATGGTCTCCTCACAACCGCAGCTTTCACAGGCAGGACTGTCGGCCATCCCCACCCGGAAAGCATAGTGATTCGTAAAAGCGACACCGACCCATAAACGGCATAACAATGTTGCGTCGCGACGTGCTAAGAATTTCGCATAAATCTTTGGCTCCACTTTTCAACTGGAAAAGGTCAAACGATGCTACATAAGTTGTTTCTTCATGGCGGTAGGCTGTGAAATTAAAACTACAGCGTAAGGGATAAAAAAACTTCACAAACATGCCAAACCGTTGGTTGCTCAAGCTATTGGAATATTTCACTGTCCTTTCTTGTTTTCCGTTTTGCATAGACATTTGTATACTGTCTTTCATCCTTAAAAAAAAACTTTTGGCCCTCCATGATGGTTAAGAAGTTCATGACACTCCTGGGCGAACGAAAAGCTCATTTTTCAGCAAGATATACTGCAGCACTAGTTGCGCCATAAGCATCTGAAGACTAGACTTCTTCGCAGTACATTGGTGGTTCAGCTAAAACTGTATGAACGTTACCTTGCCTTGAAAAGAACAATGTGTTGTATGTTCACTTAGTCAATTCACAGTCCATACTCTTACTCGGAAATTTACAATACAGCGCCACTGTCACTGAGAAAGACTCTCTTATCGGACGATAAAATTTTCTTTTTTCACAACTGATATTAATAATAATAAAACTAGTATATGCGCACAGTTCACACGAATTTTCGCAATAATTTGAGCGACGCGTCAAGTTATACGCAATGCGGTGCTAAAGATTGACAGAGTTTATGTACCGCAGTGCCAAGTTGTCATGCGGCACTTCACATCTGATTCGGCCTCGGGGGCTTAAATAGAATTCATTGTTTGTCGTTTATGACAGCTCTCAGTGCAAGCAGCATGAACACTAGTTATTTTTCTTGAGATCCGAGTTTTCAAAACCCGCAGCATTTTCTTCAATGGCGTTGACATTGTTCTCTTTGCAGCCGTGGCTTCGGCGGCAAGTATGGCGGTGGCGGATGGTGGTAAAGCACGGACACTGCCCGACTTACAGCAAATGATGTACAAGCACCAGCGGAACGTACGATACGAGTCAGTTTCATTCTGCTCCGGAATGGACCAATAAACTTGTTCCTACATATGTTAATCTGCTCCTTCGACTGCTTCCTTGTCAAAAACAAGCACGAAACAATTCATAGCATTTTCCTCTTTCTTCGCACTAAACACTGACTTGTCTACACGCGCAGCGTATATAGCGAAATTTAGTGAGAGCTTGCTTAAACGTTGTCAACTTCTTTGTCTGTGGACTCTTTCCGTAACGCCTTCCTTCAAAACATGGTGCAGGTGCCCACCCAATGTGAAACTACTACAACGCATTTGCTTTACGCGCACTCTCAGTGGCTTCTGCAGAGCGCCTCAGCCTATGCTATCAATCAACTGTGACCCTGTACTACAAAAGTTTTGAGGGTTGGGGCAGAGGGTGCTGTGCTGTTCACCTACACGTCTCTGGTGTAGCAAATTAGCCGATGACACCTCAACTTCTGCACGCCATAATCGTTCTTCACTAGTGAGTTTTAGACTACGGGGACCCTTTCGGCTAGTTATATAGGAAAATAGTGGGTTTCCAGTGCGCATGCGCAGAATAATAACCCGAGGGGCGTTTGCGAATACAGATAGCGCTCGATCCAGAAAAATTGTTGCTGTGCTAAGAGTATGGACGTGAATGAAACGCCCTTAATGTGAGTGCGTATGTGAAAATTATACATCATTGCCCATTTAACTGCCGCGATCATTTCTTGGTAGCGGTCTCTGTAGTACAGCGCGGGGGTGTGGTGCTTACGATAGTTTGCTATTTCCTATGCAGCTTCTAGCGCATCTTCTCGCTTCTGTGCCTTGCGTTCAAGGGTCAGGCGTCGCTTGTGTTTGCGCTCTTTTGAGGGAGACAAAATAGTCCGTGGCTATCAGTGGTATGCGTGAAGGAAAATTTACTGCCGACGGGGTGCGCCAGTGAGAGATTCGTAACGTCCGTTCAATAGATAACGTCGGAAGACACGCAAGGTCTTCCTCTATCAACTGTTCGTGTCCTGCGATAGCAATATAAACCCTAGGAGGGAAATCAACCTCCCCAAAAAATAAACATCATAACCACAGTAAGTGCTAAGTCGCATCGAGATGCAATGCCAGTCCAAAGAAGCAGCCTCTCCATTGTGGCGAAGCGTAGTCCAACTTGTTGGTAATTCCTTTAATGTGGCCTGGTCCACAAGAAACGCTTTGGAGGCTGCACAGAGCTGAGCGAGTGATGTCATCTCAGTAAAATTTGGTGAAAATATGCGAGATGAGCATAAGAATTACATGTTTAATATTTAGCGTTTGCCATTCTCCCGACTAAATTAACTTATTCCATCAGTTTCTCATCGATAAGCGCTTCTGAGAACACCACCTTTCAAACCGAGGTCGTGGCCAGCACAGTTGCTCATGGCGACCTGGTTTCTGTCGGTTCCGGCTATAGTGCAAGTGCTGAACCTCCTACCTCTGGCTGGAGCTGTCAGGTTCCAACGGAGAGGGCGGCGCGAGCATGCGTCGGATCACTACGGATATACTCAACGAGGGCTGGGAGACCGGCCCACTATAGCAGTTCGACAGCAGTGGTCCTCAGCTGTGGTGACGCTAGCAGCGGACGCTATGGTTCCTGCTGTCCTAGCCGGCCTTCGATACGTTCCTGGAGCATGTCATGGAGGGCGGCGTCCCTCCTCACCCTGCAGCGATGGCAAGAAGCAAGGCGAAGTTGAAAGCGGATAGCGTAACTGTGGTGCCCAACCCCTTCAGCTGTAGTGCGTCGAGCTGAGGTTAGTGTAGTAGTGTTGCTTTTACTAGCCGCCGCGAAGCTGCATGTGCTGTAGCTGTGACCTAAGTGGGCAGGGAATTTATATGATAACAAGGCACTACGCTCACGGGAGCGCAATATTATACTCTGCGTGCCGTATTTGAATTAATTGCAAATTTCGATAGAGTCAATGTTGTGTCCTTGCCTTATGCTCACCAGGAATAGAGATGTATTTTATCCCAGGTTGTGGATGTGCCATTCGTAAATCTGGTCCATGGCTCGCGAGCCTCTTCATCTTGAAGGCACGGAGTTCCTTCTCTAGCAGTACACAAGGCATACACAGGAGCGCCTTGAAAGTATATTTTGAAGAGTTGCCCGCAATTATTGAAGGGGCCCCACGAAACATTCAAGCATATCCCCTGTCTACGGCAGCCATGGACGTTCTGTCTGGCAGCGCTGTCCTGTTCTCTCAGTCGCTTGAGCGTGGGGTGGCGCAATACAGAGCATCAAAACATATCCCTGTGTGTCGCTATACCTGTTACGCTACTGCGGATTGTTGGCATAAAAAAAAAGCGTCTAGCGAGTGTCCTGATCTAGCTCTTCCTATGTTGAAATTTTTGGATGCTAAAGATCATGAAACTTGACACTAAGCCACTACTTCAAATATTAGAACAATTCAGGTGTACAGCGCACGTCTCCGTGGCTTGTGCACGGCGGACGCACCAAGAGGAGTGGTGCTGTGTTTTAACGCGATAGTATTTAGGTTGTCGTCTTGCAAAAACCACCCGGTTTTTAAGTAACGAAATTCCCTGATTGGTCGAAAAAGCCTTGATGTCGTTAGCACCGCCAAATTAGAAAATCGGAGGGCTAGAATCCTCAAGAGCCTTCTTTTGGATTATCACAGTGGATTATACTAACCCGACCCACTCTTCCGCCGTAATCCACCCACTAATCCAAACGGACCCACCTTAACCCACACACCACACCCACAATACCAACTAATCTGCATAAATTACATGTACTAATAACCATTAATCCACTTAATCCAACCGCCAATCACCATACTAATACCCAATAATCTGCCTGAATTACATAAACTAATACCTACTAATCCACTTAATCCACCCAACAATCCCCATTAATCAACCTTAATCTGTTTTCTGGGATATTCGTACTTCCAAAATTTGGGGACCTTTGAAATTTTGGGAGCAGGGCCAACATGCAAATGCTACTGCATTTTGTTCGTTAAGGACGCGGTTAAGAAGGCCCCAGTTTTGTGTGTGTGTGTGTGTGTGTGTGTGTGTGTGTGTGTGTGTGTGTGTGTGTGTGTGTGTGTGTGTGTGTGTGTGTGTGTGTGTGTGTGTGTGTGTGTGTGTGTGTGTGTGTGTGTGTGTGTGTGTGTGTGTCTGCGTGCGTGCGTGCGTGCGTGCGTGTGTGTGTGTGTGTGTGTGTGCGCGTGCGTGCGTGCGTGCGTGCGTGTGTGTGTGTGTGTGTGTGTGTGTGTGTGTGTGTGTGTGTGTGTGTGTGTGTGTGTGTGTGTGTGTGTGTGTGTGTGTGTGTGTGTGTGTGTGTGTGTGTGTGTGTGTGTGTGTGTGTGTGTGTGTGTGTGTGTGTGTGTGTGTGTGTGTGTGTGTGTGTGTGTGTGTGTGTGTGTGTGTGTGTGTGTGTGTGTGTGTGTGTGTGTGTGTGTGTGTGTGTGTGTGTGTGTGTGTGTGTGTGTGTGTGTGTGTGTGTGTGTGTGTGCGTGCTTCTCTGTCGTTGAGTAGAATGTTACCTCCTTTAGTCGCGATCCAAGCGCCCAGCGGTGGTGGCTCTTAGCGAACAATGGAGCGGTTGCAGCGCCATCCCGGCAGCACAGCTTATCTATACAAAGCAGCAAGGCTTTATCCAGACCACAGCAGCTAGCCGTGTAGACTCAATGTAACAACACTAGCGCACGTAACTGGGCAGCGTGAGTTGTGGAGGCGTACAGGCTGCAAAGTCCCATTTGCAAGCATACCACGCACGACGCTTTTTGCGGTCTTTACTCAAGAACGGGCATAAAAGTGAGAGCGTCAACGAGTGTTGCCAACTTTACCGCTCTTGAAAAATGAGGAATAGAGACAGCTGCTCCCTTCGTTTCAAAAAATAAAAACAGACATTGGCTCCACGGTAAACAGGCCAGTCCGCTCCTCTACGGTTTATTCACCAGGGCTTAGAAACTGCACTTAAATAATAATAATAATAATAATAATAATAATAATAATAATAATAATAATAATAATAATAATAATAATAATAATAATAATAATAATATTAATATAATAATAATAATGATAATAATAATAATAATAATAATAATAATAATAATAATAATAATAATAATAATAATAATAATAATAATAACCTGCATATAGTTTACGCCCAGCTCAGGGCCAAATGTGTATCACTGATCTCGAATTAGCCCTGTCTTTAGATAACAGCGGTCTCCCTTTCCCTGCAAGATTTATAACCTGGTCTCTGAAGCTGAGTCTCGGTACCCTTAACTTCGTACCTGTACCAAAGACCATCGGTTATCTGTTCCCCGTAATTGCGATGCAAACGGTACGCAAGAAGATGGAAGGTATTGTTTTGAACTTTCGAAGGAAATATTTTTTCGGGCATGCATTCTGAGCAATACTTTATTGAGGGCGTGAGAGAAATTTCTTTTCGCTGTTTCGTCTTGTTCACTGAGAAGCCGCACCACTCTCATCAGGTGGATATTTACTCTCTGATTAAGATGAACTCTACCACCAGGAATGTCCCAAAAAGTAGCAGACTCAAACGTCGAAATGCTATACCTTAAACTTGTTATAATAAATCAAAATATAATTTTATATAGTTATAAACTATAACTATATATAAATCGAACCGTTCCCCTTTTGCCGAAAACTGAAAAAAAATGTCGCTGATTAGATTTGGTTAGGCATTCATTGCTTATCGTGATGTTTTCGTGTGTATAGCTCTCTTAGTGTTGTGAGTATTCTGATTGATATGAATTCTGGAGGTGTTTTACTACCTGAAAAACAGTAAACCAACATGTGTTCTTTTAGTTAAATGTTTTTGCTCTGCTCCATTACTAACTTCTCCTAAAGTTGTAAAACTGCTTTTTACAGCTCTAGCTGCTAGGTGAAAGTTCCCGCCCTAAACTCAGTAGTAGTACTCCTGATCATTGCATGTCCGCGTTCAGATGATCACCTCGTGCTCATAGCCCGCGCCTCGCGCTAACTTCGCAGCTATAAGGTCGGGCTCATCATCGAGAAAAAAAACTTTAAACACCTGTCATTAAAAGATCCTGCAATGAATGTATGTTTCACGCCTAAGCCGTAGCAGCCACCGCTGTTATTTTACAGCCGCCAGCGGCAATCTCGAACATCACTCCCGGCATGGCTCGGAACGCTGCACCTATGCGGGAGGCCAGAGCCATAAACAGGCGGCGGGTCAAGCAGAGGACAAATGCTTTCGGAATGCTGCCCGCGAACGCGCTGCACGACAAGATGCTCGAACCACTGCCAATACAATTCTCACATCGTAAATCAATGGTTGTGTTCCTCCCAAAACAGAAACACAGTCATCATTCACGCGTGACAGCAGCACTCAACAGTTGCAAGAGCTTAGTGTGGACCAAGCCGTCTTGGTGGCTCAGTAATTATGATACTCAGCTTCTGACTCGAAAGACGCGGGTTCGATCCCGGCCACAAAGGTCGTATTTCGATGGTGACAAAATGCTGGAGTCCCGTGTTGTGTGCAATGTCAGTTGACATTAAAGAACCCCAGGTGGTCGAGATTATCTGGAGCCGTCCACTACGGCGTCCTTCACAGCCTGAGTCACTTTGGGACGTTAAGCCCCATAAAACCAAAACCAAACAATGTGGACCACATAGCGCTGATCACCCGCACACCACGGATGTTCTCGACATAAAATATTTAAATCTGCTTCGCTTATTGCGGAAAATATTCTTGATTAACTTTAAAACCATCACCTAATGGCTTCTTCAGAATCTGAGCTGATGAAAAAGTCTCCCGATGGGTAGTTGACTTGATCCTTAGTGTCACTTGACCAGAATGAGAGCGCTTGGTTAAAATTTCACGGTTAATTCACAATTCCCCGCAAATAAGTTCTAGGAGGAAAATGCTTCACCTTTAGTTTGTTCACATAAGGTCCTCTTTAAGCTACCAAATGCTTCGTTAGAGCAAGGAGTAACCGAGCAACGTTGGCTGCGGCCGATCAGTTGTAGACCTCTCTCTCGTCATGCTCATTATTTTGTCGCAACTAATAGTGCGTTGTAGGTGCTTTGTATGTGCGTGGCGAAATAGTACCTGCAGGCCACAAGGAAATCAAAATACTTTTACAGGTAGCAAATGGCAATAGATTCGCAAATGGCAGTGCGCACAGCGTTCTGGCTGTTGAAACAGAACTCCCTGAAAAAATCGGTATATCCCCTGTAACTACGCTGCTTGCAAGTATGCAATTTAAGCTGGCTCTACTCCACTCAAGAACTGCGCAATGCCGCTATGACGCAGTAAGGTGCACATAAGAAATGTTGTTGGAGAGGTGTTGCGTTTACTATGATTTTTGTCCGACTTATTCGGCGATTGTAGCGCAGCCGCACAGGGAGGCTCAATATTATTTTCAAGGCCGGTGAAGTAGTAGGCGTCATAACGTTAATCGTAATAAACATGGGCTCCTTTCACGTACAGCTTTTGTCAATGGTTTAAATGGTTTAGAGCCCCCGGGGGTTAGCTTCGGAGCCAGCCTGTGTTACAGGTTAGGTATCGTCAGCGTTCCAAATCTCTCAAAAGTCAGAGCATTCATCCTTGCCCTTCCGAAAACTAATAACTTGAAGTATAATACAAGAGCGCCACTGCACTGCTTAGAATCAAACTCCTTGGGCACCTTCCTTTTGACGAATGTTCCACCTGATATCATGGAACTCTCCAACGCGTGTTCGTACACTCCATGCTCATAATAAGCGGGGGGCTGTCTGAAAATTTTTCATAAAATCTAGGCTGGCAGCTAAATGTAAGCTTCACAATTTCGAGCCATTTTCATTCGACGGTCTGCGACTTTATTTAGTTTAATAAGCGTGTCGAATCAGGAAGGAGCTCATATAATTATATTACCGCCGGAGAGAAAAGGGGCAATAAAGAGGCTATGCAAACAGCAACTGCTTCCCCTAGCCAACTCCACAGTGCCGCACCGTTATGTGCACTTGCTTCTCGCGTGTAGCAATGGCGTTTATGCAAGAAAAAGGACGAACTTTGTGCGGAAATAATTGTCCTGTAAATTGTGCCTAAGTTTGGAAAACTCGCCTCTGTGCTCTGAGAGTAACTCTGAAGAACTTGAAAAGGGTCGTATTCTTTTTGCTTACTCATTGCCATAGCTGGCGTGCAAATATATCTCGAGGCATTTCCTCCTTGAGCAGCAAACGATCCTGTCAATGGTAAAAAAGCTGCTAAATAATACTTCCTAAAGGCGACAAATATCTTTTTCAGAATATAAGTCTTTCGTTCGCCCGCTGTACATGTGGAGAGCAACCACCGAGTTGTGGAAACAGCAGTTCAAACCTCCTAGGCCCGAAGAAATCTAATTCACCCAGCTCCTGCTGGGCACCGCCAATGTGCCTAGTTTAGAGGGTTCTCTCTCCCCGGCCGCTATCAATAACCTTTGCGTTGGCCGGAAGACAGACACGGGGGTTTTCTGTTATGGCATACGATGCCGATGGGTTTTTTTCTTTTCGGAGAGAAGTCTGTATCTGTCTAACGATGTATTGCTTGGCCGAGAGGAATAAAGAGAGCGCGACTCTTCGCCTTGTCTCTTAAAAGCATTTGCATGGCTCCAGTGATTCTGAGTCGGGAATATAGTTCCACCACGAGAAAATCCACGTCCAATTTACTGAATATGCGCAAAAAATAAAAAAGTACAGAAATTAAAATCAAAGTACCTTACGAAAAATTACAAACTATGGACTTTTAGCGCCTTCTGCTGGGAGCTCAAAGCACTTCACGTAAGAAGGTCAGCCACCCTTTCTTTCGGCGGGTCATAGATGGTGCCACCAGTAGCGTGGATGGTAGGTACATGGGAGTCTAAAATGGCTGGAACTGGTAAAGTACCGCAACCGCCGCAGTAGTACCGCTGTGGCAGCCATATTTGTTCCAGCGCAGCAGACGCGCATGTGACCGGCCAAGCTATTCGGGGCTTGTAACCGTAGGGGCGCTCTGAATCGCAACACAGCTTAAGCCGCCCCTAGATTCCAAACGGAACAAGTAATAGGCAGATTTGAGATTTTGCATGGTTAAAAATTGAATCATTCGACGACTCGATATGGAAAGACATGGAGAAATTATTGTGTTGTATGCATTGTTTTGCAAAAAAAAAAGTTTTTCTAGTGATGCCCTAAAAATGACCTCGGCTACGGGAACACTTAGTGTACATTTATAGAGTTGTGCCCACATTCTTTTCAAAACGGATAACATTTAACGCGATAGCTTTACAGAGTTCCGTTCGCAGAAAACCCCGCATCGGCGTCGGCCTCGTTGACCGTAGCGAAAAATCCACGAAAAATTTCTAAAGAAACAACCTAGGAAGCGGGTAGGTCAGTTTGGTCACGTCGCATTCAATGCAATTCAAACGGAGCATTATTTGCCCATACAAGGAAAACTTGTACACAATATTTGGACTGATAGCCTACATGGCTAGTATCCGGCCCAATACAAAACAAGACATTTCGGCAACCGCGATATGATATGTGTAAACTAAGATTTAAGCAATATACCAACAGCGAAATAAGACATCGAAATCATACGGTCTCCGGTCGAATAGAAAACGAAGCATTTGGGCGACCGCTTGAGGAAAGCGCTAAACAACATTTGAACGAAATACACATATTGAATTCAAACAAAATGCAGATAGCGAAATCCCTTCCTTACTTAGTTGTGCAAGAAAACAAGTTCAAAGAGAGCTTAAAATTTATCACAACCCTTATTTCGATTGGCAATGCATTCCGGAACTTCGTTCCAAAGAATTCAATTAATCTCTCACCGTATCTATTGTTATGGATTGGAAGGTTGCAATCACTGTCAGCAGCCTGTCTTGTGTTGCAAACAGACAAAATGAACAAGCTGAAGGGCAAAGGAGAGTTATTTGTAATATGCGATTAGCTAGAAGGGAAACTTTTATGTCGCGCAATGCAGAAAATTTTAATACTCGAATTTCTTCAGACATACAGTTGCTTGGATGATTTAATTATCCTAAATGCTCGTTTTTGTAAGCGTTGCCGAGGTATGTGGTAAGTTGGATAAGTGTGCCGCCGTGACTCTCTGTAATAGAAGCGTAGCAGACTGGGCGAGTTGGTGTTCCATGGTAACAATACAATTTCAAACAGCGCTAGACAACAGGACCAGAAAGAGGAGGAGACAAACACGGCACTGAACTTGCAACTGATTTATTTGAAGCAGGAACTCTCCTTTATCTTGTGGTCTAACTTACATAGGCCAGACAGGCCGTTGCATTAACATTAGACTAATGGAGCATGCCAATTCATTGGAGAAAAAAGACACTAACCTTGCAAAGCATTGCAGTTTTTGTAAATGCCTACCTTTCTTTGACGATACAGAATTGTTATTTTCATTATGACAAGACCACCAGAGAAGTCGCCGAAGCATTCCAGATCACCAGAAAATCTAATGGCTGCGTTAGAAAAACGTCTTTAGTCTTGTCAGCGAAGGAAATGTCATTGCTGCATAAAGGGTAGATTGCAATGCAGTTACGTCACGTGTGTATGGTGGCATTTTGGTGAGTGTGTATCTGATCTTTTCTGTATGACTTGGCGCGTGTGCGCCCGTGCTTGTATGTATAAATTGACTTCCTGCTTCAAATAAATCAGTTGCAAGTTCAGCGCCGTGTTTGTCTCCTCCTCTTTCTGGTCCTGTTGTCTAGCGCTGTTTGAAATTGTCTCTGTAATAGCATGTGACAATAATTAAATGAAATATGCAAATTGCATAATATATATTTGGGGACCAACCTGCCCACAGGATTGTGAGCAAAGTGCACACCGTGGCAGGTGGCCGTTAAAAAGAGAGAGAAAGGCAAACGGAAAGGGAGGGAGGTTAAACGTGGCAGTTAAATTAATAATTGCTCTCGAGAGGTTGCTTGAGAAGACCGACCCGGGTCACACAAGGCCCACCGTTGGGAGCACCTGCCATCGCAGGACAGTGGCGCGTCGCTTAACTGCTGCACCACTGCGCCAGGAGGGGCATGGGGACTCACAGGGATCTATGAGCGTTCAGTTGAGAATAAACAATTCCGAATATATGGGCATTGACCTATTAAAGCTGTCGCGTCATAACCTTAAGGCCCAGCTTAAGTGTCCCCTCCAATATAGTAGCGATAGCTACATTACGGTAGCATTTAGAGCCTTCGGCGTGGCGGCGCCGCCACGCTGTCACGTGGTTGTTCACGTGGTGCGGAGCAGCTGTCGGCGGCGCGGCGCTAGGGTAGCGGCGCCGTGGCTGATCACGTGGTTGGTCACGTGACCAGCCACGTGATGCGGAGCAGCTGCTGCTGCCGGTGGCGCTGCGCGCCGGCGAAACCGAGCTTCCACAGTTGTGCGCAGTCGCCGCGTCAAGTGCGACGAAGATGAAGAAGGAACGCCCAACGAAACGGAGCGGCGAAAGACTGACTTTGCAATTCAACTCAGCAAGTTCCACTCGGCCTGCTGTAGCTATCGCGTCACTCCAGGTTTAACCAGAGCTAAACCACCACCAATTTTTTTTTCTTCAGAACTGCAACCATTTTTTTTTTTGCCGTGAAAAAGCTTGGTGTCCAAAGCGCCTGTTGCGCGACGGTCGCACCAGAAACACCATGAACTGTTTTTAGGAACAGTCACGTCACGTGCACACGTCCTTCGATCATCACATTACGATATATATATATGAAAGTCGATAGCGGTTCTTGTGCTTACAACAAACACTAATTCGGCGTTGTATTTCATACCACCGAAATTCCGTTCCTTAGATTTATAAAATTTAAACTGTGGGGTTTAATGGCCCGAAGCGACATATCGGCTATGAGGGACGCTTCAGTGGCTTGCTCCGGATTAATTTGTTAAATAGTGCCGCCTGGGGTTCTTTAACGTGCACTGACAGCGCGCGGGCGCGGACACTTCTGAATTTCGTCTCTATCGAAATAATGCGTGCTTATAGCTTGTTAGCTCTGCATGGCAGCTGTGACAGTTATGATGTCGAACGTTCAGAAGCGGCCTTTTCATGCAACCGAAACCGCGCAGCAATAGTTATTTCCACTGCAGCTCACTGAAATCGTGAAAATGAACTTTCCACATGGCTTCCACCCAGACGCAGCTATGTATTACCAATCTGTGCCCTCTATAATATAAATCAATACTTTGCATAAGTATAATGAAGTAACATAAATAATAATACGAGACAGTTCGACGCCTTTCTCTCGCTTGTCCCAGGTTTTTTTCCTTAAAAGTGCGACAGAAGCTCCTTGAGTTTGCAAGGAAAATGTTACCAAAACGCTGGAACTTCATCGTGTGTTTTTAGCCTCAGAAGAACTGGGGCGTTTTATTCATAAACAGAAGAGATAAGAGTTAGCACAGAAATTTTCTTCCGCATTAACAAAAAGTGTTTACTCCTCGCCAAAAGCCACAAAGTGAAAAAAAAAGTTTCACAGACCTACTCACTAAACCAAATCGGAATGACCAAACGGTACAAATGTTCAGTGAATATGCACAAACAGCAATGGCTTAAATGAGAATTTAGTACGCAAGGCCGTGAGTAGCTGTACTCTTTTTTCATCCTCGAACACGTATATGCATCCACTTCGCGCATACGAACGAATGCCAAACTAACAAACGTGAGGATTTACAGATGTCAGAATGGCAGGCCCGATATACATTTAGGGAAATATAAAACTAAGCATGATACATGGAAATGTGTATGCGTGACCAGATGTTTCGAACCGTGTGCACCACTCGCACGGTATGTCCTGCGAAATGAGTTGCATGCAAGAGGAAGAAGAATAGAACGGGCAGGAGGATTAGAACTGCCAAACCTCGTCAGAAGTAGGCTCACGGAAGCATGTCTATATACATCAGGCTTCATGAATGAATCGGAAAGCTTTTACTTGAGCTCCCTCAATATGGTGGACCCCTGTTTCAGTATGCGGATACCAGACGACATCGGCGCTCTTGAGCCACTAGTTTAGTCTTTGAGTTGGAGTGTGCTTTAATGTATGCCTTAGTGTCCGGAGTCGCTGAGAAGCTCCGAAGACTGCCATCTTGATGCCACCGTTCCAACTTCAGTTTGGTTCAAGCGTTAGCCCTCAATATTTATATTGATTTACGCAGGTAATTCCAGCACTGTTAATCTTCTACTCGGAGTCTAGTGAAATTTTCTTGTGTGTTATCGTCAAGTGCGCGCACTTGAACGTAGTCAAGCTCATCTCCCATCCCCACACCAGTCAACGACCGCCGTAAGGTAATCGTTCAGCTCTTGCTGATCGTCGACAGTTCAGATACTGAAGTAAAAAAACACGATGACCAAAAGTGGCAGAGCACAGGCATTCAACCGGCAGGTCACTGAAATAAATGAATGGACGGCACTCTACCTTTGTAACTTCGAAGACAAGCGTGTCACATTTAGTTTCTAGTTGAACGAGTTCTGGTACGTGTCCATAGATACACTGCACTCAGACTCAGAATTTCCTGCCCCTTAAATGAAAGTGGTATATAGCGATCACTGTCGCGTCTATGCCCCAGTCTGTGTGGAGGTCTTTTTACGCATGAAATGATTTTATCTCGAGTTCACAGCAAACTCAGGATAATGTCTTCAAGAAGTAGTGGCGAGCCTGGGGTGGAACATGAAGCCGAAATTTTCCAAACGTCAGGTCGAAATGTTGTGGGGTTGAATTGGGGAGATAAGTACGTCCTCCCCACTCAATCGTGGCTGACACGGTTCAAAGCCGCCCGGACCCCACCCCGTGATCGCGTACGCTACCGAGCGCTCGCCGACCACGGCGGGCCTTGCTCTGGGGGAACAAAGGAACGACACATTGGCTGACACAAACAGGCATTTATTGCTACAGAAACAATAACGCCAGCTAGCAACAAGGTACGCTAATGAATCGAGGGCGTCCGACTCACCAGCAAGGTTCCGAGCGAATGTTCGCCCGCGCTAGGGCAAGGGATATAAACTCCGCAGGCCGGACGGGACGAGTACGGGAGCCTGTCTCCCCGTCGCTTCTTCGCCCCGTCGGCGAAGAGCGGAGCCCCGAGCGACGCGTCCGCTCAGGGTGATTATTCCGGCCCAAGAGAGCCCATCTCCCGCGGGCAGGCTTCAGCAGTCTCCCGCGCAGCGACGCTGGCGCCCTCTCTTGCCAGTTAATGCAACTGACAAGGGAATCCGCTCAGCCTCGAGGTGAGACCGCCGCTGCACGGTGCCTCGCGGGAAAGCAAACTCAGGGGGCTGCAGGGCAGGTCCCCACATCCCCCCAACCTTAAATAGACCCACGCGCCTGAAAGTACATGCTATGGAGGAGTCTCCTGGTCTTCATGTCTTTGAGGCACGTCTTGCAGCGGAGGTCACGCCGACAGCGTCCACGCAGACTTCCGCGGTATTCCGAAGGCGGCGTGAAGGTCTCCGCTGGGACGACTCGTATGGCCCGCGGACTACCGTGTCCGCAGGCCCGCGAATCGAAGGCCGGTGGGAAAACTGCAGGCCAGGATCCTGCAGTAGTCGCCAGGGCAGCAGCAGCCGGAGGTGACTGCTGACTGGTCTCGCCACAGCTGCCCCGGATGGATGCGGCGAACAGGATACAGGCCGCTCCGTCGCAGCAGGTGGCAGCGAGACGATGTGCACCGGTCAGCAAGCCTGGGTGGCTCCACCGGATCTGCAAAATTGTCGAAACGCTCTCGGCGTGCCTTTAACGTAGGTCACGGGAGGGGAAACGGCATCCGCAAGGGCCTCGTGGCACAATGCCTAGCTCGCTAGCAAAACGTGTCGGCGGCTGCGCAAACGCAAAGTTCGAGTGAACAAAGCCCTTTCTTGAGTTGAACGAGACTGCTCAGCTCGTGCGAGGTTACAAAAAAAAACGGACGGGCAGCAAAGTGCGCCCCCTCTCAACGTCACGGTCCGGTGGTCATGTCTCTTTTAATGTGGTGCAGGCAGCTCCGAAAAGCCTCAGGCCTAACGACCACTCCGACAACGACCGTGACCACAACAAAGACCCGAAACGGGTTTTGTGCGCGCAGCCGCGAGGAGACATCAGCTTTGTGGGGTGGTCCTACCCCGCTCACTGCACAAAGCAGCTTCTGAGCGGTCGGCGCCCACCGTATCGGACGGTGTCGGAGCGCCCGGTGCCGAGCTGCAATACCAGCGAGCTCGTAGCGGCACCCGTGGCCCCAGGCCACCCGGCTCCCGGAGCCGCGACTCCCAGAGTCGAAAAAGAGATAGTAGAGAAAATATATACAGAAACTCGGACCACCCACGCGGCTTCCGTACTCACTCGCTTCGGGCTCGGCGACTCCGCGGGCGCTAGGCCTCGAACTCCTTCGATGCGGACCAAGTCATTCTCACGAAGAAACTCCAGGGAAAAAAAATGTGCTGAGCATGTCGAAAAGTTCAAACATGCTGCAGCGCAATACACCTCGCACTCAAGAAAGCATGCCGCAGGTCCTAGCGATCAAAATTCACTCTAGGCCTAGCACTTGTCAAGTCCGGACAAAGAGCGTTCCTCGAACCGAACCGACAGTCGTCCAATGTTCCAAGAGCAGGCCCCACGTTGGGCTGCCAGATGTGGGGTTGAATTGGGGAGATAAGTACGTCCTCCCCACTCAATCGCGGCTGACACGGTTCAAAGCCGCCCGGACCCCACCCCGTGATCGCGTACGCTACCGAGCGCTCGCCGACCACGGCGGGCCTTGCTCTGGGGGAACAAAGGAACGACACATTGGCTGACACAAACAGGCATTTATTGCTACAGAAACAATAACGCCAGCTAGCAACAAGGTACGCTAATGAATCGAGGGCGTCCGACTCACCAGCAAGGTTCCGAGCGAATGTTCGCCCGCGCTAGGGCAAGGGATATAAACTCCGCAGGCCGGACGGGACGAGTACGGGAGCCTGTCTCCCCGTCGCTTCTTCGCCCCGTTGGCGAAGAGCGGAGCCCCGAGCGACGCGTCCGCCCAGGCTCATTATCCCGGCCGAAGAGACCCCATCTCCCGCGGGCAGGCTTCAGCAGTCTCCCGCGCAGCGACGCTGGCGCCCTCTCTTGCCAGTTAATGTAACTGACAAGGGAATCCGCTCAGCCTCGAGGTGAGATCGCCGCTGCACGGTGCCTCGCGGGAAAGCAAACTCAGGGGGCTGCAGGCAGGTCCCCACAACGTGAAGCTGAAAAATCCGTCCGAACGGTATTGCGCCGCACGTGCCTTCGAAGGTTCATGAATTGCTGCGGAGGTTAAGTGGGTTACCGGCGGCAACGCGTAGCATTTGGTGTGTTAAGCTGATTCCTTGTACAGACCTCTCGGAAGCTACGGCACCAGCCGCCGTCAATGTAACTCATATCTCAAGGTTGTGTTTGAGTGTACCCGGCTTGGAGGCCAACAACGAGGAGGCACGGCGCGCATGAAAGAAGAGTTCTTAGCCCCGCTACATAACCTGGCCGCAGATCCACCGTTCTGGGTGTTCGTGCAAGTGCTATGGCGTAAATCCCGGGTCAACTCGACTGGCCCCTAACGCGTTGAATCTCCATCTCCCAGCTGAGGAGCGAGCGTGACTCGAGAAGTAAATTAACATTTTCAGGAAAAGTCACCCTAGAATATGCTACGTCTTTCATTCAGTGCATTTAACGATTTCACCTACTCTCGACAAAGTGTTTGGCTAGACTTTTTTTTACTATAGCGAAATAAATAGAGTAACTCGTATTACCTCTGTCCCAATGTCGATGGTACTTCACAGCTCAGTTATTAAAATGAAATGATAAATATGAATTTGTTCAGTGATACTCGATGTGCAAATGTGAGGCCGGTGAAATATTATTAATCCCTAATATGCATATATCCACACACATCTGCGCCTTGGTCTTCATTTTTAACAAATGGTGCTTTCGATGTGTTGTTTCGCGCTCGAGGAAAAGCATTGTTCTTTTCCGAGCTGCTCAGAACAGCAGGGCTGAAAACGCGCCGGATGAAACTCTGTGGAGTAGCTTTTGTTCCACTGGCCTATTGTTTTTCCCGCTTTAATATTGTTAACACGCAAGCAGCAAGCATAAGGCAAGCCTGCCCTTGTATTTTGCTAAAATAGTGTTATAATAACATGCAACAGTCGTTCCTGCCCTTGTCTCCTTCCATTTTGCAGAAATACAGCGTGCAGACCCTTTTGGATCAGTGGAATTCAGGTGGCGTACCGTAGGTCACTATTACTTCAGTGCAATAATTCTTAAACACGTTTCCTTTGATGTCATTGCCGGTTACGCGTCACTTCCCTATGCACGCGTTTTTTAATGATAGGTACCAATATTAAAAAGCCGAAGAATAGATTGGGTAAGAACATCGGCCTAGACTACAGCTCCTGCTAGCTAAACATCAGCATTTTCGCTCTTATATGCAGCAAAATCTTCCTCCCCCTTCTGTACTTTGCGTCATACCGTGCTTAAATACTGTTGATTCTTCGTATGTAGAAAGCAGTAAGTTGAGCTCAAGCTATAATAATGGAAACGTCAGACCACGACTTCCCTACGCCGACATCTATTAAAGTTGTCATTAAAATATTTCCTTGCGGGGCCAGCTGAGCGATATCCTAAACTATGGGTTCATGTTTTGTTCATTCATTCAGTTTCGAGCATCTCGAAATTCAGGTTCGATGACTGTTTTACAGTTACGACCACCTCCAGTGAATAAATGAGTAAACAAATACTGAGAAAATATTATAATTTATATTAATTTAGCTAATTTCAGTGTAATGACGAAAATGTCTTTGAATGTTTAAGCTGTTGGGCGGCTGTATACGAATTAAGTTATTTCTAGAGGAGTCTTTCAAGTGTGCAAAATTTGAGGACAGGACTCACAATTATTCCAGGCTTTTCAGAATTAGGTGAAATATTTGCGACTTGACTTTGCCCTAACATATTCGATGCAAAACCAGGCATGCATGTTTTAGCAATCATTATATTTTCGACCTAGCCAGCTTCAATCCTGGAGAACACCATCTGGTTTCCATAAAGACTACTACAGTAGTCATAGGCTCAAAAAGTATTGGAAATTAGTTGTTTCTTGTGGGTGTTAATTAATCTCTATTGGATCTTTTCTAGAAAGTTGATTTCTGGCTTTGTATGAGAAGAATGTCTGTGCGAAATGAGCATGCATTAACAATTTATCTGCTTGGTTTAAGTGAACGTGATCATTCTCGTTATAACTTGAAAGGAAACCCCATATCAAAAACTTCTTTGGGGCTGTGTGGAAGTTCACAGCAGACTCAGCATGCCATCGTGAATTTGTGTTGGAACCATGAAGGATTGGCGTTGGCCGAATGTTGAGGCAGCTTTGAATTTAAACGGAAGTGTGTCTACCCTGATTGAGTTGGACATTCTCAACACCATTTATAGATATATTTTCATGTTTATTCCATGTTGAAATTATGGTGCCGATTCAAGAGATTAACCCCTGCTGTTACCAAAATAAAATGCCCATGAAAGCATTCCTATCATGCCGAAACTAGAGACGGCCGATGCCGTTTTCGGGGGCGTTCTCACTCAATAGCTGCAACCTCTAGTTAAACGTGATCTGTCAACACCTATTTGCGAGGTGCTGTACATGAAAAGACATTTTACAAAGTTATTCCATCCATTCGATTGATTAAGTAGCTGGCAATACTATTGCTGGACCACAAAACTCAAGCCGCAAGTGAAAATTCCTCGTGGTTGTCGTTACGTGTGATAATATATTTGTCGCAACTGTGTCATGAGTAGTTACATGCGTGAGCGACAAGGTGGGCTACGAGGCACGTCGTACTGTCCGGCTCTCAGTTAATTCCAACCAACTAATCTGCACGAACATGCACCAATATTTGATGCATGTGCATTTTCACATTTCGCCTCCATGAAAATGCTTCCATCACGGCATCGCGGCTGGCGGTAGTTGATCTTTATGTGCTTCCTTGACGGAATAGACTGTCAGGTTATTATGTGAGCTGCTCGTGCATTGAGCCTGTATGGCGCTAAGACCAACAGTATTTGAATGGGCGATTGCTGTCAAAATTGCCAGTTCACTGGGCGGCAGTATTTCGCGTCCTGGTTATATGGCCATGACGCGCTGGCCGGCGAAGTGAGGGAAAGTTGCAATGAACGACCATAATCGGCTTGCCATACAATTAAGTCAAAAGGAGGCATCGGGTTACGAAAATGCTATTACGAGCAGGGGTTTATTCAGACCAGAACGGGCGACTGAAACCAGCTGGGTCCGCTTGCCGAGCCCGAGACGCGTCTACCTACTTCTTTTCTTCTGTGTAGTAGGCGATGCCGACCAAATAGAACAGGCATTGCCTCTTCATGGGTGTCACACTTCCCCCTACGCAGCCGAAGCTCGCAGGGCGAGTTAAAAAGCGCCGCGCGAATGGCAGGGCTAGAGCCGGACAATGTGAGTTCTTTCAGTCCGCACAGACCGTCGGCCGCTTGCCCTGAGGCGCGCAATGCAGTAATTGAGCGCGCTGATTCGGCCGGTGATGGCACAGAGTCCATCGTAGCAGCAAAGAAGCTTTCGAGACAATCCCCGCTTTCTGATTGGGCGGCACTACAAGACTAAATCACCAGGGCTATAAGTGACGTGACCTCCTCCACTCCCTTTTTCATGATAGTCCCTCATGGGCTCCAAATGAAAAATGAATACAATGTATGGGTATTTTCCCGTTTCTAAGCAATTTTCCTCTCCATTTCTGTTTCGCAACTGTAGCAGCAGGTCGCAGTTACTGGCGGTCAAATTCAGGTTCAAGTTCTAGTTTGTTCAGTAACGTGCACAGTAATTGAGAATACAATAAAATCGGTACAGAAGGAGGTCACACAGTACACGACTGTCGGTGGGGGACCTCCTAGAGCGAAGCAAGTGAGTTAAAATCGCAAAAAATGGGAAGAAGTGTATCGAGTAATTAGTTTAAAAATGCGGCCTTGGTAACAATAATGTGTTAATAAAAGCGGAACAAACGCTCATGCAGTGTTAACTTCGGTGCATAATACTGACAAAATAAAGCATTAAACAAGCGTTATTACTGTTTAAGCATGCGAGCTACAAAGCAAAGCGATTAAATATTCTCTAATACGATAATGGAACGAGTGAACAGTAAACGACGCTTCAGTTTCACTTGGTAAAGTATTCCAATAGGATCTGCCGATAAACATTGTCGTAAATTTTTCTTTTTTATTTATTAGTCCTCACTTCAGTCTTCACTTGTGTCCATTTTTATTTCAGGTCCGAGCAAGTTAATTACGCTATAAAACATGAATGCCGTCCACATTCTCATTATCGCCTCTGGATTGTGCTTATTATGTCCTGGCAGCGAAGGTGTGTTCCTATTCTGCGCTTCATTTTCGTACTTCGTAATCTGCACTTGTGTGTGAAAGATGCAAAGCATATCATTGTTTAATTCTCAACCCACCAAATTTCCCAATTTACAACTTGCTTAAGTAAGTTTTTTCATAAGTCTAATTCCTCGTACTTAGCTCGCTCTGTAGGCGAAGGCGGATTATGCTAAACTATACTGAATTGTTCTCACGCGTTACTTTATCAAATATTTTTGACCAGTCCTTACATCTCTCTACCTTGCCCAAAGACTGGAAGGTGGCAAAGGTGGTTCCGGTTCATAAATAAGGTGACACCCATTCCCCCCATAATTGCCGACCAATTACACTAGCATGCATTCCAAATAAAATCCTAGAATTTGGTCATTAATAGAGATCAACAACTTGAAACCAACTGTGTATTACTGGACTTCTCGCGAGCTTTCGATTCTGTTTCTCACGGTTTACTGATTTTTAAACTTTCCTTTCTTAATATTTGCCCAAAGGTATTAGCATAACTTAAATATTTTCTCTTTAGCAGGACTCAGTATGTAACCGCTAATGAATTTACGTCCAGGCCTTGTTTTGTTACCTCCTGTGTGCCTCAAGGATCGGTACTGGGTCCCCTACATTTTCTCGTCGACATTAATTATCTTCCTGAATGTATCTCTATATATAACATTCGGCTGTTCGCAGATGATAGCGTTATCTACAACAAAATAACTAACCCCAATGACTCTTCTAAGCTTCAAGATAATGTCGACAGTGTATCGAATTGGTGTAGAAAATGGTTAATGCAGCTTAACACTAACAAATGCAAGTGTATGCGTGCTTCCTTCCGGTCTACCCCTCCTAATATGCCTCCATAATCTATTAATGGTAGTGTCTTGTCGGTTGTTAACACCTATAAGTATTTTCTCCTACATATCACTAGCAATCTCTCGAGGAACATGCATACTGAATATGTCACTAACAATGCTAACCGAACTTTAGGCTGTCTAAGACGCAAATTTACATCAGCACCAACCTAACTAAAACTTGCTCTGTACAAAACACCCGTCCGACCAAAATTAGAATATGGCTGCGTCATATAATATCCTGTTCAATTTAATCTTATCGCTTCCCTTGAAAGCATCTGGAATCGCGCCGCCCGTTTTATCCCCTCTAATTATTCACGTCATTCCAGGGTTACAGCCATGAAAAATACGCTTTTTCTGCCTGACCTCTCACTACGTCGCAAGTACTTTCGCCTATGTCTTTTTCATAAAATATACTACTTTAATCCATTCCTGAAAGGAAACCTTTTCACCACACCCAGCTACATCTCATCTCGCATCGACCGTCAACCCAAAGTTGATGTGCCAACTTGCCGAACTAATTCGTGCCATGCTTCCTTTTTGCCAAGAACAGCTACCGAATGGAACCGCCTTCCTGCATTATAGTTCCTTATAGTATTTGTTTTTTTTGTTTGTTTTGCTCTGCAACTAATGTAGCGAACTCACCACTCCTTTCTGTAGTGCCTATGCGCTTTGAAAGTATGCATAAATAAGTAAATAAATAAATAAATAAATAAATAAATAAATAAATAAATAAATAAATAAATAAATAAATAAATAAATAAATAAATAAATAAATAAATTACGGGATGGCTACTTAACCACGGCTACTTCCATTGACAACTGCATAGGCAGAACAAAGGGACAAAAGAAAATAAATGTACTTTCCATTGCAAAACACGGTGAATGAAATGTGCCTGTTCACTGTGCAGTGACACATGCAACAGCAGGAGGTGTTGCACACCCGTGTTCACCCGAACTCAATTGAGTCAAGTTGAAGGAGATATCTGTAGCGAAAGTCTACCGCTGTGGTTTCGATACTTTACTGGGGAGAAGCTGGTTTACGAATGAAGCCACGTCTCGAGGCGATGGACAAGATGCCAACGACCAATTGGTGTAGAAATTTGGAAGCTGATCAAATATTTCAAGCCGAAATAAACCCTTAGATAAAGGTTGAACAAATCTTGCGTCACTGACCAATTGTCAAAGAACAAATAGTTGACGTTTCGAAACCCCTACGGGTTACTTGTTCTCAACTGACCAGACGGCGTTCCGCCAAACCCTGGATTACACCTTTAGATAAACCACCCTCAGAGCGGTATGCAAACGTTTACGACAAAAGGATATCTTTTCCGACGATTCCAAAAGAAGCACGTAGCAACTAGTATAGTTATTAATTGAGTTGCACCGCAGCAGTGGCCTAGTAGTTGTAGCTTCCACCTCGCATGCGAGAGGTTCGGGTTCGGTTGCTCAGTGCCACCTTGTGCCCTCCAGTTTTCTAAAGGGTGCAAGCATTCCACCGGCTACTCTGCTTTTGGGGAGGGAAATGCTCACCCGAAGTATGTTTCTTACCATAATGTTACTTCACCACGTTGCAAAAATTCCGCGATGAAATGTTTCTTTTTGTGAAGATTGGATCCAGATTACCTCTCGATTCTTAGCTAGCCGAATGCGCCAAGAATTCTCGCTATGGAAACGAGACGTCAAGAGGAGAGTAGTTTATTACATTCTATTTGGGCAACTTGCGCAACAAACCTCCTGCCTGTTTTTCATTTTTTTTAAAGCAAAATTAGGAAGCAGACATTTAGAATGGGAAAGCGGTGCTTCTCGAATTTCTAGATAGCCTTATGCTCATGAAACTATTATACGTGTGCATTTAGCACTGCACGCATATAATAGTACCAACTGGCATTGCTTGAGGCCGTTAATTGCTGGCGTACGACCCATTGTACAGCATGGTTTCTGAGGTCAATATCGCTAAGCTGCACGCGGGAGGTGAGGCGCACCTCAGTGAACGGGTGTGGATTAATTCAGACCTCTTGAGGGTATTCAGCTTACATCGCCATCGCACATCCCACTGAAATGATGACGTCTCATCTTCAGTGAAATGCGGCCGCAGCTGCCCAGATACTCAAAATCGAAACGCTAATAGTTACCTCGACGGTTGCTTTTGGCTCCTGTGCCTCGACTGCGGCAAGGTTTCTCTCATCAACGCAAAGTTGTTGGCAAAAGACGAAATTGATCTGAAATGACGCAAGCTGAACTCATCGATACGTTGAATAGAAATGTGCTGAGCTTTTATTAGACACTGCTGATTGAGTGAACGGGCATTTTTAGTTTTCACACTAGTTGAGCGTTGCAGCTTTTTCTTTCTATTTCCGCAGCTTAGTCAGGAGAATAAATGCAGCGCACTGCTTTCGTTCCTCATGTCTTCGTCCTGTATGCGATGCGCATTACCTTTTAATGCGACAGCGTTAAGGCTCTCATTGTGCACAAAATCCGGCGTGGTCGGCGTTGTGGGCGATAAATAGGGTGGCGGAGGGTGGCCGTCCAAAGAAGCAACCTAGGCGGGCTACCAATGTCACGTGACCTTGTGGCGTCATCACAACCTGCCCGCCGGAATGTGAGCAAACTAACCACCTTGGCCGGTTGCAGTTAAATTAATGAGTGACGGCGAGAGGCGGCTCGCAAAGAACAACTTGGGAAACAAGACCCACCGGGGCGAGCACCTGCCATCGGTGGGAAGTTGCGCATCCTTTAAACGCTGCACCATTGCGCGAGGAGTGGTATCAAGACTCTAAGGAACATGGGAATGCAGAGTTGAGAATAACCACTTCCGCATATATGGGCATTAACTCATTAACGTTATCGCATTATACCCTTAAGGCGAAGCTGAAGTGTCTCCTCCAATTTTTTTCCCCCGATTGAGAGTGGAACTTTAAAGCTCTGTTCAGTTTGTTCTATTCCCACAGTAAAGTCAGGCTGGCTTGTAGGCCGCTCAGTGAGCTGCCCCTGCCTTCTTGATATATGCGTGATGTCTGCTTTGCAAAATACCTTTCCATAATTCAACTGGAACCAATGCGTTTCGAGTTTGTAATTTTTTTCTCGAAAGAACAACCCTAAATTTTCTTAAACTTGGACCTTAGTGTTTCAGTAAGGCTTTATCCATTGAGAAGCTTGGTACATAACTGCGTACATTGATTTCTTACGGTCTGTGAGTATGTGCTACGCCTAGCCGATATTCATTTGTTTCAGACGAACTCAGCAAGACTCATATTTCGCGACAACGTATTCTATTGTTTTGTTGATTTTTTTTGCGTCGCTTAGCGAATGAAGAAATATTGCATTTTCTAAACAGTGAGCTTGACAGCGCGCGATTGAACATAGTCATATAGCACAATTTTATGCCATTGTATTCAGGAGTTCTCGTGTTTTCTGAAACTTGTAAAAGATGACGTGATGAGTGAAACCCATTCGCTGCTTAATTTCTTCCCTTGTAGGAGCATATTCACGAAACCTTAACCATCCAAACGGTTTTACACAATATCACGCATACCACCAGAAAATTGCGACTTGCTATTGAACGTTTCAAAGGAAAGAAATTGGCCTTCCTTATGTGCGCTTTGACGGTTCTGCGCAAATTTTTTGAGATAGAAATCACGCCAAATATAAGTGGCGACTAAATAGAATGCAAATGGCGTTTTCTACATGGTGTCGCACATTTTGAATAACCTTGAGCAGTTCATTATAAGTCGGTTCGATTTGTGATGCCCTCAAGCCCCTGGGGGACTGCTCCCAGGTTGGGAGCAGAATCACGAACGGTATGGGGCTGGATGCCACAGGTAGCCTAATTGCTTTGAAGGTTTGGCGAGAGTGGATTAATGCGCAACAGGACGGTGGTTCCACGGCAGAATTAAGGGCTAAATGACTTCGCTGATTAATGCGATAAGCCGGTACGCCTACTCTGCACATAGGTTTGTCTGCAAAAGCAGTGCTACTGTGCATGGGAGGTTGTGACGGTAAATCCGAACCACGATGGTGAAATTGCTACAGAGAATAAAAGTGGGGTGAAGTATATTTCGGAAGTACTCCCAAATCCTGAACAGTAACTTGCTATAGTCGGATACAAGTAAAAAAAAAGCAGGTTTTCCTAGCCAAAGGATCCCCTTCCAGCCAATGGCATCGGCCGATTCTCATGAACCTGCTAGCGTGAAAATGCAGGGAGGGAACAAAACCCTCTCATCTGCAACTCACGTGCATGATATTCATCAGTAGCTTCATGTGACTCAGCCGACCCCATTGGCTGGAAGGGGGTCCTTTCACGGGGAAAAGCCGCATTCTTCTTGAATTCTATCCGACTCTAGCATTCTCCATGAGGAAAGCATAAAACGGGATGTGTGCAGAGCCTGCCAGAGAAAAAAAATGGATTAATGAAAGGCTATTTGAAATCAAAAACAGAAGGCCATGGGCAGGACACGTACTGCGGAGGAACAACTGATGGTCTCCTCGGTTACCGAAGGGTATTCCAAAAAAACGCGAACGTAGCAAGGGGCTGCATAGTCAGGAAGGTGAATGAAATTTAAATTTTTTGAGGGGTAACGTAGCTGCAGCCAGTACAGGGCAATGGTGATTGGGGAGGTATAGGAGAGGCTTTTATCCTGCATTGGACGTAGTTCAGCTGTTCTGACTTCACAGAGGGTAAATAGAGCCCGAGAGTAAATCGTCCGCGCAGACGGCGGGAGAGCAGGACACCGCGGTGAAAGCCGCAGCGCCGCGTATGTGCCACCGCCTGCAACAACTCTCAACCGGTTCTTCGTTTTCGTGATAGAGGTCACTAGTTGGGAGCACGTGCGCCACTGCAGTGGTATCGGTATGAGGACTGGGCGAGATGCATGAATCTGACACAATTTGTCTAGTTGCATAGTGACTGCAGCATTGATTAAAGGGACACTGAGGAGAACTCTATCATTTTTTGTGTTAGCAAAATCTGATAGTTCGGCATTTCATGGCTATGTTGCCGGTTGTCCGGGCGCGAAAGATGCATTTATTTCAAAGAAATTTGGATTCGAAGTTGAGAAAGTTTTTCCCGCCGCTCTGATTCAAACTCGAGAACTCTTATGACGACACGGAGAACTCTTATGACGTCACAGAACGGAGTGACGTGATACGTGACGTAAACGCAGACTCCGTGATTTCTGACGGCTAGCGGTGCGGTGCGCAACCTTCCTTTGCCAGCCTCAGGGATTCGTGGCTTCCATGAAGTAAGGAAAATTCCTCCAAGGTGGCGACTCTTGTCCTAGGAAGTCATCACGCTTGTACTTGCGAGATTGGCCTGTGGCGGCGACACCTGTATTTTGGTTCTTGCTATTTTCTACATTACAAGAGCTTTGTTTTCAGTAAGAGTGGCGTTTTTGTGATCAGGAGCTGCTATTCTTTCGATACAAGCCAACTTCAATTTCTCCTCAGTGTCCCTTTAATACTAGGAATGCATTAGTGGCAGGAGAAGCTGCTATTGCCCTAGCTTGCGTCAGTACCAAAGCCAAGATCATCTTGTCTGACAGTAAGGCAGCTAGCTGTTCACAACTTTTGTAAGGGGGGGGGGGTCCAGTCAAGCCACCAAATTACTAAGAAAATACCCCTCAATCAGAGAGGTCTCCCTTATATGGGTTCCGGCTCATGAGGGCATTCCGGGGAATGAGGCTGCTCACAGCCTCGCTCGGGAATTATACATCCGAGCTGCTCTGCAAGTGTCCGTGAGTGGGAATAAATAAGACCCTCTCATAACGTATAAAGAAATAACCGAAACACCTAGACTGGATAGGAGAACACTCTCACTTCCGGATAGGTCACTCACTGCAAAGGAGCGCAGGGCCTGAAGGAGGCTTAGGTCAACAGATTCTTTCCGTACTCTATACTACACGATGAAGACAGAGGGGAGCCTGAGCTCTGCAGTAGCCGCCACAGAATGACTTCGCGAAATCACTTAATCTGGAAGTGTCAGGATTCTCCTGGGCCTAAATCACAAAGCATCCCAGACCTTGCCACCTGGGAAGAGCTGATCCGAAGTCACGACCCGGATCAGCAAAGACTCATCATCCGTTAGGCGGAGACAGCTTACAACAAGACTCTCTCCGGCGTCTCCGCGGTCTCCTGTACTGAGAGCCGACTGGGAGGCACCCCCTCCTAATTGCAGCGCCCTGACCGTGAGGCCACATGATGACGGCCCCATGATTCATTCATTCATGCGTAGCCGCTGACAAAGTCATTGAGGGCTATGTTCTCTCGACCACTTGACACGACCTCTTACCAAGGTCTTTCCGGAGAATAAAATATTTTACAATCAATCAATCAATCAATCAATCAATCAATCAATCAATCAATCAATCAATCAATGTGTAGCCTAAATTCGAAGAGAATCAGTATTGGAATATATTGAGGAGTGAAAAAAAAAGTGAACTCAGGATTGGAATTGACTGCCGAGTGAAATAAGGATGCTATCGCATACCCTCCGCATACATCAAACTGATCTCCCCTAATTTTCCTCCTTAGCTTATGCAGCCTGTGTCGTGGGATCGCTGTTTTTGCTAGCTGTACTTCGCTTTCTCTTTTTGCTGCGCTGTATCCGCTGACAACTTCTGAAGGTCCCCATCCACTTGTTCTGTCTCCGCTTTGGTCGTACCAGTGCCCGAGTCCTTTCAATGTGATCTCTTACGCTTTGCTCTGGACATAGACTTCATCCCTCCTCATCACATGGCCAAACAAAACAAACCTTCCTTCGATCTTATGCTTGCGACCATAACCACGCCCATTATCTGATAATTTCTTACTCCTTCCTTTTTGGTAACTCCACACATCCTTCTAAGCCTTTTAATCTCAGTCTGTTTCACCTTTTTGACCTCTTCTCCCTCAGAGTCTGGTCTCACCTTGCACAAAGGGAGGCTAAGATTCTGGGGCCGAGAGTTCAATCTTCTCTTATTAGGAAGGCCATGAAGGCACTTAATATTTAAAAGCCACAGGTTTCAGCGCCAGACTGCGAAAAGCCTGCGGGTGTTCTTTTATTTTTTTAGTCCAAATGACATGTTTCATAGAGCAAACTGAACTGAAATATATCCTCTCTCTTGTCATTAGACGCTTCTATTTCTTCCCCACGAGTAGGGTGGCGATCCGGTCATTGCTTGGTTAGCCTCTCTGTCTTTCCAGTCTTCAGCCTCTCTTCGTCTGCTCCAAAGTTGCAACTTCAGCTGCGCGGATCATAGTTGGTCTCACTACATACCTTTCAACTTGCCCCTGTCATCGTGCTTATCTTCTTGGTTTTCTCGTACTGTAGTCAGAAGGTACTTGAACTGCTCGGTGTTCTAATCAGATTTTTGTTTTCAGATTCAGCTTCATGTCTCACTCATCCAACACTAGCGTCTACTTCCGAAGCTTGTACATCGCTTCTGTTGTCAAATTTTCTTAATCTGTGAAGGCCCTCAGTAGAAGTATGTGTCTATTTGAGTACTACTTTTATAACCTATCGACCTGATGTGAGTTTCATGAGAATAATTTACTGCGTCATTGCGTCATAATTTATTGCGTCACATGGCATCAAAATCATAAGATGTCTTAGCATGCACTGTATTCTTCCCTGCGACATATGAAGATAATCGCCCTTAACTGCTGTATCAAATGGACACTATGTGAGTGTCGCGCGATTGCATCCCTGACAAGTTTTCATGAAGCCATAATTTCCAACGTTGCTTATCCAGCTTCATTCTTTTGACCTTGTGCTATTGGTAGGAAAAACTTGTGATAGTATGACTGCAGAGAAACAAGGAATGTAATTTGCCCTTCTTGTTAACGAAAGCAAAGCTTACCAATGGGGAGAATGCTTAATAACTAGCGAAAAGAATCAAGACATGTCGAAGCGTGGCATAGCATTTCTGCAGCTCACTTGCGTTGGTTGCCAGACTGCTAGGGTTTGAATAGTTCCGGGAATATGTATGATGCTTCGGAGAAAAAAAAAGCACGAGTCGTAAAAAAGAAGGGGCGAGGAGCACAGTCACAATTGGCCCCTATAGCTAGTAGCTCTCAAGAAGCAAAACAGGGCCTTGTAGGCCTTGAGGGACTGATGCGGTCATTGTTCGAAGATCTTATCCTTTGTTAAAGGGCGAGGATCGAGGTGGTCCAGAGCGCTACGCAGCATATGTCTGTCGGTCGCAAAAGGAGGGCACCCACACAGGAGATGTACTATTGTCCCCTCGTAACCACACCTTTCACAAGCAGGGCTGTCGGCCACCCCAATCCAAAAGGTGTATGGCTTTGTAAAAGCAACACTGAGCCATAGACGGCACAGCAATGTTACTTAGCGACGCGGTATATGATGGGGACCCAATCCAGGGCCCAGTGCCCTTAGGCAACGGTTGAAAAACTTGCCCGTGTTCCACGCAGAAAGTGTGAGCTCCAGCGCTAACCTGTGCATCCCAAACGCTGTGTCAACTCTTGATACAGGAATACTTCCTTTGATCCCGCAGTGTCCTGGCAGCCATCGAAAAATGATATTGTATCCTTTCGACATGGCGCAGTGGTAGACCTCGCGATTCTCTGCAACGGGTCGTTCATGCGATTGGAGGCGCAGACCAGCTTGCAGACCTTGAAGGGCTGCTTAGGTATCAGTGAAAACTGACCAGTCAGGTAGAGGTTCTTGATTGATGAACTCAACTGCCCCCCGAAGGGCAGCTAGTCCCCCACCAATTGAGGAAGTGTGGTAGGTCATCTTCCCTTTCATCAAGACGAACCACGCCGGAATCACCACAGATCCCGCGAAACTGGTTGAGTTAATTGAGCCACCTGTGTATACATGCATGCGGTGACTGTGGTAAGAATGCAGATGTTGCAATGTGATCTGTTTGAGAGCACTCAATGATACACCTCCTTTCTTCGGAATTCCAGGAATAGAAACGTGCACGCGAGGTTTACTTATAATAAACTGCACATCTCCAACCAAAAACTTTAATTTTAACCCAACGTTTAGAAGCCGACTCGGCTCCTAACTACATGCATAGCTGCTGACACCATGAGGCCACATATTCGACACCTCAGATGGGTCTCCTGTCATCATCTAGCAACTCTTCCGGTAATTAGGCCACGTAAAACATACGTCAAAGTCACTGATGATCACCGCGCCTATCTTCCACCGCTATTCACCCCGGCCTCACGACCGTGTTCGCCCTTATGGAGTCGACATATTCGTAAACCTCGGGTAGGTTGAAAACTAAACATTTTGACAGAGTTGCCTGTCTGGTTGGGTTTGAAGACTTACAATAAACTTTAGTTTTAAACCAACGCTTCGAAGCCGACTCGGCTTCTTCATCAGGGGTGACTGAGGGCAGTAGCTAGCGTCTGAAGGGTAGAAGCACATTTAGGCAGTCCAAGGCAGATACGGAGAGTTTGCGCTTGCACACTTTGAAGAGTCTGGACGTTTGCCTTTCTAATGTTTTTTAATAAGGAAAAGCTGTACCACAGATAGCCGAGGAATAGTGAACGGTACAGTTGTAGCATTGAGCGCACTCATGCGCCCCAGTACTTACCCCCGCGGGAGGAGAGGACATGGACAATCGCCATCAGTCTCTTTCTCATATTGTACAGACGGGGATTTCACAAGAGATTCCTTCATATTCGAAAACAACACCAAGGGTAATTTTTTCAAAAATTTTTGGTGCTGGACAGACGTTGCCAGATCAACCACATTATCGATAGACCATCCACGTCGAAACCTGGACATCAATTTTGGATATATTTTGTATTGCTCCACGTATCATCCCACACGTGTTAGCAACATTCTTTCCATGATTTTACCGGCGCATCTCGCAAGAGCAATCGCACAGTTATTTTCCAGGTTGTACAAGTGCAGCCGGACGACTGGTCTCCCATTTATAGGAACTGTGCCTTCACTTCATGATTTCTTATAAGTGGCCAAAGAGCCCGTCGGGCCTCTTGGCAAGTTTGGAAAGTGCGGAGCACGTCACAACGAGGCAGTGACGATGATGACTTTCTGCAGCAAGATAGCGCTGCGTCAAGTTTCTCCTCGGAGAATAGTACATCCATCCATGAATCCCGAAAGAGCGGAACATCGCAGCAGTCCAGCGTTGCGGGTGGCTTCAGTGGACCTGTTATCCTTAATTGCGCAGAAACCTCCGGCCTCCTCGACCTCACCGCGTCTGGTGGCGTGCGAGGGGCTTGAACGGGTCTCGCTGTTGAGGAGAGATGCGAAGGCCACCAAGCACATTCCAAAAGCGTGACAAAGGTTTCCGTGGATCAAGCGTTTCGCAAAATGACCTCCAGCGTTGTGTCTGCAGTGCTTGAATTCTGCGGTGAATCTTCTTCTCTACGCGCCTTGCACTCCTGCGGTCGAAGCACGACTTTGCGCGGCGATTTATACGCTCTGCCCTCCGTCGCAGCGATCGCAGTCACTGTAATTCCATATCGAACTGGGTCTAGTTTGCGACAGGGTTAAAAAAAGCAGGTTGCGTTTTCTATGGCTGCCCTAATGTTTTTGTTCGAGACCTGTGCTGACGCTTTCTCTGCAAGCATCCTTCGTAAGTGCTGTCTTCATAAAAGCTGTCCAATCAATGCCCCGCATATGTGTGGCTGAAGTGGGTGTGGAATCTCCGGTAATGATCAGGTAAATTGGGATATGGTCGCTGCCATGTGTTTCTACATCCCAAAACCACCGGGCTCTGTTGGCAAGGCATTGCAAAACAAAGACAAATCCAGACAGCTGCTGTAAGTCACCCCTCGAATCTAGGTCGGGGTACCGTCATTGAGGCAATGATGGCCATGATCAGAGGCAAAGGTCACAAGCTTTCTTAACCTAACCTAAGGCTCTTCCTTAAGCCTCCCCACGTGGCGTAGTAAGCATTAAAGCCGCCTATAATTATCCATGTACCAGACGTGACTGCCATCAAATCACTCAATCTTTTGGCGTCGAAGCACCTTGATGGCGCCATATCGCAGCCACAAGCGTAAAGTTGAGGGCGCGGCTGTTCACAGTCAAGCATACGCACTAGTTATCGTTGCTAGGGGGAAACCGAATGTAACACATACATAAGTTCCCGTCGGATGTAGACGAAGACATTCCCGGTTCTGTTGCGCGTAGGTGATGCAAACGCCTCGCGACTGGACATTCGAATGATCTTTGATAACTTCGGCGCACAAATGACGAGGATGGGGAAGTGATTTTCATAGATATAGTGCCGAAGATCTGAAATTCGGAAGTTGAATCCATGGGCATTTCATTGAAAAATTAACGCTTACTTGACTTTATTTTGAAAAGTTAGTTTAGGAGGAGCCATGGTGCCTTCTGTTGAAGAGCCGCAAGAACTGGTCGTAGAGCGTTCAGTACTTACATTGCGTTGTATACTGATGGCGTGTACAGTCTAGTAAGCAGGGCACGCATGGCATTCATCAAGGACTTGAGCATCGCAGATACTTGCAGATCTTGGCAACGGTCCGAATCACGGCTTTTGTCTGGGTCAATCTTAGGCGTTGGACATTTTGAGTGCAGAAACGTCCCTAACACAGCGGGCGTACAAGGCTCCAAATGGTGGTCAAGTAATATCGGTGGCAGTATGTCCGGCGTCACCGGACGCCGGGCACCCTTGACTTGGTGTGGTTGTTGGAGGAGCAGGGCAAGCTGCAGTGACACTTGCGGCATTTCCTTCAAAGGTGACTGCTTTCTTTGAGGACCTCTGGCGGCGCGAACGACGTCGTCACACCTTTTCAGCGGCCGAGCTCTCTCTGCGTGGAATGGTTTCGCACCATTTGCTTCAGTACCGCCCGTTCAGTGTTTAGACGGGGGCGGTCTTTTGAGGAAGAGTCGTGAGGATTATGGTGGTTAGCGCACTTCAAGGCAGTCGCGCGCAAAACGTCGCCGCTCTAGAATCTTATGTAATGAGGCTAGCCTACCGGGGTTGTTCGAGGAGCCAGCGGGTGTTAAATGAGATGTTATAATTTAATCAAGAGACTATTCGAGTGGACGAATTAACGTTTCTCCACCGCCATTAGGCTTAGTGAGGTTAGGAGGAAAGGTGCAGCATCATCAACAGCAGCAGATTTCTCCGCCCATTGCAGGACAAACGCCTTTCCTATATCTCTCAGGTAAACTGGTACTTTGCCAGCTGCGGAAACATTATCGCCGCAAACTTCTTAGTCCCATCCGCACAGCTAACTTTCTGCCGCCACATGCTACGCTTGTCTTCTCTTGGTATCCAGTCCGTTAGACATAGCGACCATCGGTTAACTTGATGCCGCATTACATGCCCTGCCCAAGTCCATTTCTTCTTGGTTTCGACTAGGCTGTCACTAACCCGCGTTTTTTTCCTGGCCCATTCTGTCCTCTTCCAGTGTCCCTAAATGTTATACCTATCATTTTCCTTTCCATAGCTCGCTGCGTTGTCATAAAATTGGAGTAGAATAATTTTTATAGCCCCCACGTTTCTGCCCCTGCTACGTTTGCCTTCTCTTGGTTCCAGTACGTTACCCTTAGCGACCATCGTTTAACTTGATGCCGCATTACATGCCCTGCCCAAGTCCATTTCTTCTTGGTTTCGACTAGGCTGTCATCAACAAGCGTTTTTTTCCTGACCCATTCTGCCCTCTTCCTGTCCCTGCACATTACACCTATAATTTTCCTTTCCATAGCTCGCTGCGTTGTCAGACATTTACGTTGAAATCTTTTCGTTAGCCTCCCCGTTTCTGCCCCATTGGTGAGTGCCTCTAAGCTGGACGTTATATGCTTTCCTCTTTAAGGATATCTGTAAACTGCCATTCGTGATTTGAGAGAACCTGCCAAATGCGCTGCACCCCATTCTTATTCTTCTAATTATTTAAGTCTCATGATCTGGATCCGCGTCACTACGGTTCGATGCGATCGCTGTAAACACTTCAAAAGAAAGATTTTGTTACATATTAGAATAATGGATTATTACCTTCAATATTTCCATAGCAGTGTCTAACAATTTTCCCATTTTCAATTTTTTTTCCCCCGAGAAAGCTGGAATTCCCTGCCACATTCAGAGCCTCGCTACCATTCGTAAACTATTCTTCCCTTCCAAGACAGTTGAACATTACTATAGCTTTCTGCATTCTAACTTTTAGACCCACTGTTTTTCTCTGCCTGTCCAAGTCATTGATCATACTTTGCAATTCTTCCCCAGAGTGTTTTTGCAAGGCAGTGTCATCTACATATCGCAGATTACTAAGGTATTCTCCATTAAGTCTTATCCTTAACTGTTCTCAGTCCAGGCTGAGCATAACCCATTAGACTCAGTCGAAACTTCAGCAGTCATGCAGGCATTGCGGAATCAGGGTGTAGAAGAGTGTTATGTAAAAATGCTGTAAGATGTCTATAGACGTTGAGCTGCTACCATAGCCCTCCATAAAGTAAGCAATAAAACTCCAATAGCAAAGGGTGTCAGGCAGGGAGGGGCGATCTCGTTATTGGCCATTGCTATTCACCGCCTGTTTACAGCAGGTATTCAGAAGCGTGGATTGGGAACAGTTGGTGATAAGAGTTAGTGGAGAATACCTTAGTAATATGCGATTTACTGATGGCATTCCCTTGATAAGTCACTCTGGAGATGAACTGCAGAGCATGATCTTTGAGTTAGACAGGCAGAGCAGTACTGTGAGTCAAAAATAATATACTGTGAACCAAAGTTATGTTTAACAGTCTCGGAAAGGAACGGTAGTTTACGATTGGTAGCGAGGGGCTAGAAGTGGTAAAGACGTCTACTTAGGGCATGTAGTGGCTGCAGATCCGGATCTCATATCATGATTGGCAGTTTACCAATATTTTTCAAGAAAATTTTTTTAAAGCAGTATCTTACCGGTACTCACTTAAGCGAGTACCGGTAAGATAATGCTTTTAAGAGCAGAATTGTGGAGGCTATCGAAATGGGTTCAACTCAAATTGAAGACAACGCCGCAAGCTCTGGAAATCAAAATGATAGGTGTGTCGTTAAGAAACAGGAAGAAGGCAGTGTGGGGCAGAGATCAAGAACGGGTTAATGACACCCTAGAAATCAAGAGGAACAAATGGCCTTGGGAAAGGCATGTAATGCGAAGGCAAGGTAACCGATTTTCCATAAGGGTAACAGACTGGATTCCAAGGAAAGGGAAGCGCAGCAGGAGGCGGCAGAAAAGTAGGCGGGCGAATGTTATTAAAAAGTTTGCGAGGATAGGGTGGCTGCAGCTGGCACAGGAAGGCGTTAATTGGAGAGACATGGGAGAGGTCTTTGTCCGCCAGTGGTCGTAGTGAGGCTGATGATGATTATGATTGTTGTTATTACAGATAGCATTGGCGAGATCATGTCTCCCTGCCTGACAGCCTTCCTTATTGCGATTTTATTGCTGACTTTATGGAGGACTAAAGTAGCTAGCTGTACAGTCGTTATAGACAGCTTCTGGTATTTTCGCATAAGGCTCCTCTACACCCTCATTCCGCAATGCCTGCACGACTGCTCACGTTGCTATTGAGTCAAATTCTTTCTCATAATCTGTGAAAGCTCTAAGCAGGGTTTGGTTATATTCTGCACATTTCTCTGCCACCTGATTGATGTAGTGGTCTATTGTCGAGCATTCTTTACGAAAGCATGCGTGATCGTTTGCTTCACTGAAGTCTAAAGTTGTCCTGACTGTATCAGCGGTTACCTTAGTAAATACTTTGTAGTCAACAGAGCGCGAGCTGATCGGTCTGTAATCTTACAAGTTCTTGACGTCCCCATTCTTATTAATCAAGATAATGTTTACGTTCTTCCAAGCTTCTGCTACGCTCGAGGTCATAAGGCATTGCGTATACAGGGTGGTTAGTTTTTCTAGCACAATCTCCCCTCCGCCATGCAACAGATCTGCTGTTACCTGATCCTCACCAGCTGCTTTTCTCCTTTCCATTGCTCCTTAGGCTTTTTTAACTTCCTGCTTTTTTGCTGGCGGGGCGTCCCGTTGCTGTGTGATACTGCCTATCTGATTTACGTCCTGATTACATTGCCTACTGTACTTAATTGTGTAGAACTCCCCGGCTACTTTAACTATCTTATACAAATTGCTAATGACATCACCCTCTTGTCTCCGAATGCATACACCTGATTGGTTTCTATGCCTAGTGTCCTCTTCACTGCCTTTAGGCAACCTCCGTTCTTTAGAGCATGCCAGATGACTATGACATGAGTTCTAGGAGTGTCAAGGGGGAGTGATTAGTTTAATTTTCAGAACGAACTAGTCGGTGGAACATGAATGTCTTCTGCTCCAAACGGAAGGCAAAGAACCGGACTTGGAAGAACCCGATCGGCGAGACTAAAAATCAAATGAAGTTCATATTTTGCGCGCACCCTTGCAAACTGCAGAATGCGGAGATAATCAGCAAGGTGAGATGTAGTGGCCATACGATAGTGAGATCTGGAATTAGCCTGGCTTTGAAGCAGGAGCGGAAGAAATTAGTGAGGAATAAGTACATTAATAATTTAATATAGTTTGCCACTGCTCAATAACGAACCTGCGGATTCCTCTCAAAGGACCCCCTTCCAGTCAATGGCGTTGGCCTACTGCTAGGGCATCGCGATCGACTACATTGCACCGAGGAGCAACATATGGAGCGCGCCTGTTTCAAGTGCATCTGCTCGCGCAAATAGTCTTTAAAGACACTGTTTTTTCCATCAATAAAATGTTTGATGACAGTATTATGCACCCGCTATAGAATTGAACATCAAAATGAGTGGCTTATTTTCTAACAGAATTAGCGTGTTAACAAATAAAAAGTAATGCAAGTGTGAACGAATGTACGATGTTGCTGCAGCTCAGAGTATGGCATATGGCAGCATGAGGCAGTTCGGTCTATTGCAAAATAAAATAGAATACACTTCCTGGCTGGCAAGGTTGTCACCTGTCGCGCATTTATTGTGTTGAGTTATTGGCACCAGACGCAGGACAGAAAAACCGAGAAGAGCGAGAGATTGATTCGAGGAGCGCGCTTTTGCAATATCGTCTCCCTCGACGTCCTGAAACTTTGCCGCTCCGTGCCAGTCTCGGGGAAGGTCGGGGAAGCTGCGTGCTTCGAGCATTGATAGGGAGTAAGGCCGGTCAGTTGCGTTATGCCAGAGCTCCTCACTTCGTATAGCGACAGTTTTGATGAGCGGCGTCTTCACTGCACCTCTGCGGCACGCGCTCCATCGTGCAGCAGTTTATTCAAAATCGCCGAGTCAGTGAGGCGAGCTGCATATATCGATGCTCAATCGTCTTTGGTTGAAGTGGGTATGGATTAGTGGGCTCTGGTTGCGATACCATACGCCACTGACGTCTATGTTCGGATTGTAAATTACCACAAACTAAAACGCGCCTACATGCACTCCTGGTAAGCTTTTGCTGTATTTGGTAATGCAGGACGGTAAAAGTCGGCACAATGCTTGTGTGCCGATGCTGATGACAGGGCGAGGGCTTGTTTTGCCTGGTAAAAATGGCGCGTATTTACTCGAAAAGTGCTGCGAAGGGCTTGCATTAAAATTTAACGACCACACGAGTGCGCGCTCTGAACCATGTTACCTCGCGAAATATACGTGCATACACCTCAGCTTTTAACCTATAGCGTCATATAGCTTCTGGCGCCTAGTTTTTTACATGCTGTATTTTTTGTGCAGCGTAACTACGAAGGGCGCCATGGCAATTTCATATAAAGCCCGCCTCCACTATAACTTTTACGGTGTTTGACGTTTCACGTAAGCCCTTAAAACAGAATCTGCGCATGCAAGCTTTGTAGCTGTTTCTCAACGTTGTGTAACAAGGAGGGCCTCAAAATAACACAACTTAGCATAAGATGGATGATTTCGTTCAGGATGTTTCTCATAAACTGGGCATACTTTTGAGCATCACTGTTCTTGGTAAAAACTCTTAACCTTCTTTTCACTCCCCTCCAGAGTCTGTTTGATCAAAAGTATGTGAAATGGTCTTCTTCCATGCATCACAATGGTCTTTAAAGTTCTATAAATGTCAGAGTAATGCAGCCACAATGTGTTAGTCAAAAAGCTTTATTCGGGCTCTCTCAGAAAACCAGTACGCAGCCAGTGAATCCATCCATCGAGATAGTGCTAGTGATGCTAACAGTATATTAATATTGTTCGCACACAGTGAAAAGTATGTCCAGCACAAATATCTACGATAACGCAGGGCCAGTTGTGAAAGCTCATCGCTTGCTGTCCATACATATTTTAGCCCGATGTGCACAGCCCCGTCAGGCCTTTAAAGCAGAGGGTTGGCTTTTAAGCTATACAATGGAGCACTCAAGGCGCCCATAAAGCTGCAAACTTCTGCAAGGCAAGGGGAACCCTTGTCACAGGTTTCCAGCCTTTCAAGGCGTTCTTGATCTTGTCATTTTGCAGTGAGTGCTCCACATTCGACTCAAAAGCAGACAGTGTGGCCAAAGACTTTTGACCACGAGTGAATATAAATGTGGTCTACGTGCATCTTGACAAAAAAAACTTATTTCTACTGTAAAAACTCAGGTTGTACTGCTGTAGTTCAAAGGTAACAACAAAGTCAATGCTATAGGAAGCTAATCTACGACATGTAAGGGATACAAATGAGTACTGGCAAAATGTAAACAAAAGTGCAGAGGCGTGCTATCAGAAAAAAAGGTATATGTTATGTTTTGCTTCATTCATGTTCATTTACTGGCCCTGCTGAACCAGAGGCGATGAGATTCGGTCGCTGAGTATGGGTTGAGATTCAACTGCTTTGGAGTCGACCACAAAAAATTTGAAAATACGCTGATTGATTGTGCATTTTCATATTTTTCCCGTAACTTTCATAGAGAGATAGTGTTAGCACCCGTGCATCTCATAGCATTCAAACTCTAACGATTACTTGTAATCACGCCACGTGCATCCAGAAGTGATCAGTTTTATACCGAGCGCGGAGTCCATGATATTCTTATTGACTGTATAATTGTAGTCGAGCGACGTGCTGATTTAACCTAAGACGTGCCTACTGACTGTGTAACATAAGAATTCGAGATGATCGTTTTGACACCTAGCACCGTGGTAACCACGGGTTTCGTTATAAGCACAACATTTCCCCCGTCCTCGTACTCGGCTTTTCTGGGGTGAAATACTTGTGAAAAGGGTCTTTAAAAAAAACTGGCCACAAGTAGGCTTTACCGCACGCGGCGGATCACGTCAAACAAACTAGCCCTTAGCTGCTTTGTTGTACACCTGATTATAAGGTTTGTTAATCTGCTGGAAACACCAGTTATAGTCACTGAAGTTATTTAAAATTACTAAAAGATGGTGACTGTGCTCTTAATACTATTTCTGAGACTATTCACAGTGCTACGCACGACGAGAGGACGATGAAATGCGTAGGACGACGATGCTGTGGTGTTCGCTTATGAGCTGATCTGGTGCTTCAGCCCATCGGCCCTTGATCTCGCAGAATATCTGTGCCAGCAGATTGTCATCATGTGACAATAAGTTACATGATGACTATCTGATGACTGCCTGATGACGCCTAGGCACTACTTATTTTCGATGCATCCTGTGAGATGACAAAAATTGGCAGTGGCATAGCTCGGCTATGCCAGGGTATACGTAGCGAGAGATACGTTTCCCTGGCTGAGCTTGCTGTGGTCACTGTATGCTTAGCAATGAGAGACATTGGATATAGACATCTTTTATTCATTTTGCTTCACAGAGACGAAGACTGCCCAATGATCTGTGAAGTAGCATGCAGTGGCCTCAATTCTCTCTTTGTTGAGTAGCCAAGCGCCAGGCGACAACCACATGATCGGAAGAGTTAAAAATCTTCTCTTGTCTATACCGCCGTTTAGCAGCGCCTGGACTCTCCTTCTCTGCATCCATGCCAAACGTTGTGATACAGCCGCCCATTACATATCCGCCTTTTATACGCAATGCTGCGCATGCGACGCGCGGTTCGGGAGATAAGATCAACGTGCGGTGAGGCGGCGACGAAGTGCGCGGCGCACCTATATGTCGAGTCTATCTGGTTACCATGGTGTCGGCACATGCGCACAACTGCTCATCCGCGTGACGTCACGCACGGCTCCGACGGTGGCGCGGGCGCGCGGCCGCGGTGACGGTGAAGCGCACGCCGCACCTGCTGCTCCTCTCCGGTTGCCATGGTAAAGGCGCATGCGCACAACTTGCCTTTCCCATGCGCCGAGAAATGCTCAACTGGTAGCCCAGAGTAGCTCTCGCCTAAGCTCGCCCAATTCATAACTTCCACACACATGTGACTGTCTCTGAGAACGAGTGTGCCGTCAAAATTATATTAACGTCGCACTGAATACCAACGAAATGCTGGATAAGAAGTAACCCAATGTCCTCGAAAACTCTTGCCAAGTGGCCACGCCTGCAACAAACGTCACTCGCTCGGCTTTTAGGGGCACATTAGACGCTGGTGTTATTCACACTCATAGAGGCTAATGTGAATTCGAAAGTATAGTTACTTTTATAAATATCTTTTCACCTGCCAGTGGCTTTGGCGTTCGGCTGATGATACCAAGTTTGTAGTATCGAATCCGCACAGCGGCCGCCGCATCTCAATGGAGTCAATATGAAACCAGTGCCGTGTGCGGTGCGATGTCAGTGCAAAGAGCCTCAAGTGGTCAAATTTATCTTAAGCTCTCCACTACTACTTCCTTCATAGCCCATGTGGAGTTTCCTGACGTTAAGCACTGCATACCTACCTACATTTCTGTCTCTTTTTTAGAGCGCTAGCGCTTATAGAGGCCATTCCCAGCATTTACCTGTTGTGTGTTTGTCTGTTTGTTTGTTTGTCTGTCTGTCTGTTTTTATGAAGCCGTTTTTGTGGCAGGCTGCCTACCTGCCCACCGGGTGATGGGTAGGTAAGCATCCTGCCCACCGTGACAGGCGGTAGCTCAGTTAATCGTGAGAGGCTGCTTGGGACGAGCAACCTGGATTGTAACCCACCCCAAGCAGTCCAAGTCCCAGCGATGGCAGGCAGCACCTGCCATAGACGCAGTGGTGCATCGCTTGAACGCTGCACCACAGCGTCAGCAGCGGTAGGAAGACTCCCAGGGATCTATGAATGTGGAGAATGGCCAATTCCGCGTATATGTACATTAAGCCATTATCGATATCCGAGCAACTGCCATCCGTGAACAGTGGGTCTGGACAACAGAACCGAAGTGTAATAAACCGAACTGCTAGCGCACCTAATTCGCATTTGGCACAACTACGCAAATCGACCATAATATTTTTTTTTTCGGTTCTGTTCCAGGCTGCATGCCAACTCACCGGAGCATAAGATGCGTTCGGTCGGGCTTCTACCCTGAGGCGTCCTGTCCAGATACCGACAGCCCCAAATGCAGAAGAGGAAAGCGCGTTTGCGCCTGCAGACCTAATTTGTACAGAAGGTCGGATAACAAGTGCGTCACGTACAGGGCCTGCTTTCTGAGAGGGTGAGGCAAGTGAAGTGCTGCCATTGAAATTCCGAAATAAAAGAGAGCATCAGAAGGGGTCGCTGATTTTTCAAATTCTGCTTTGCAGCATACGGAAAGTTCAAATTTTGTCACGATTTTTTTTTTCGATGAAAGCCAGCAGCGAGCAGATGGTGCGGCCTAGTAGAGAACTGGCCCGGGTGGAAAACAGGGTATTGAAGATGGAAGTGACAGCCCGACCAAATACTAGGGCAACCCTAGCAGGGAATTCTGTGTGTTAGATTTCTTCACAGGTGACGGGCAGAATGACCAAGCGTTCGAAAAGGGGGCATGAAAAGGGGGCTTCCCATCCCTTATGACTACAGGGCTCAAGCCTATGCCATGCCTCGATCTTCGAAGTAGGACCTCCTGTGCACGAAGTAGGACCTCCTGTGCATGTGTTAACCTGCAGGGGTGTCCCAGCCACATAGTAGGAGGACTGTACGCATGGCTTGATGAAGATGTTCTTTCTTCAAGGAACTGTTCGAAAAGGGCCGCTCAATAAAATGCGATCCAGGAGAAGAGTCGGGGGCTGGCAGTGACAGTGTCAACCCCACATTGGAGGTGAATCCGTGGCAATCGTACCGAGCAGAGGTGTGTGTCGAGCAAGTAGTGTGTGCGTCGTCGATCGCACTCGTACAGCAGCCCACCCAACGAAGGTCGCGTATAACGTCCATAGCGTCAAAACACAAGTACACTTGGGGTTGATGTACATTGTCCAACCTAAGAAATGGTTCAAGCGGAGCTATACGCTCACAGATGGCAGTGAGCTCTGGCCGCACATAGGGCAGTGGTCTGTCTGTGCTGTAATGGCATTTGCGAGGGTGCAGAAATATCCGGACTTGCCAAGGCGGCAGCAACGTTGTGAGGTAACGTAGCAGCTCCAGAACTAGTGGTAACCATGTCAACAGTTCGGGTGGAAGAACAAAAGTCGAGGTTGAGGAGTCGTGCGTTGAATTTCCTTGAATAATGGGCGTGAGGCGAACGTAGAACACAGAACGTAGAAGCGGGTGGTGTTCTCGGTGACAGGATAGTACGTCCATGTAGCTCGCATTGCAGGAGCTCTCGTAGCACGGTTCATACGTCGTGAGTGCGGCAGACAAAAAGATTTGCAGGCGTTCAGGAACGCCAATGTCAACTAATTCATCTATTATGAAAACATTGAGCTCCAAGTATCTGAATAGCCTGAAATATCTTGAAGTGTCGGTATAGCAAGAATGGCAACGGGTTTGACACTCTATAGACGGGCTCATTCTGCTTGAGCCAAATCATGAATCTGGGATTTGCATACAAAGGTCGGCAGCAGAATTGCGCGAATTAGGAGTCTAGCAAACTTCCACCTTGCACCACCGTATCTTTCCGAGGTTCGCGTGAAATGGAGGAACTGTGTAGGCTTCACGCGAACAGATTGGAGCATGGCAGAGGCTAAACCTGATGAGATGTCCAGACCAAACACCCTGATAGGAACTACAAGAAGTACAGCGTGACATTTAGGTGTAAGTCGGTAGGTGAAACACCAATGCGACGGCGGCTCTACGCGTTAGCAGCAGTAAGTATATATATTTTCGTTTACAGATGCAGGTCTCACTGTCATGCTGAGCTGATGCCTCTCAACGTGACCTGGAAAGCTTGGCTGAGTCAGGCCGATGGTCGGGTAATATCAGAGTGCAGTTTCCATGCCGTCCAAATAGCAGAGGAATTTAAAATATTATATTGTGCCGAGAAACTGGGCGAGCGGAAGTAAAGCGACGTCGAAGAGAAATAGAGAATGTGCCTACCCCTGGGCCCCGCCAAAAACAAGGTGAAAGTGCAGCTTGGTGGAGAAGGAGCGGTGCGTGGGAACGGAATGTATAAACCTGCACACCATAGATGGGTGGGGTAAATACCGCGGGATGTGAATTAAAGCGTTTAGAACATAGTGTCGACCTCCCAAAAGTCGTTACAGAAAGCGGCACCATTTAAATACAAAATAACACCTCGGTATTTTGCGAAGGTGACCAGTGCGACTCTTCACAAGCACCATGGACTGCAGATGGCCAACCCTCTTTAGTGGCCAAATTGTGTCTGAATACGGTCGGCGTTGTGTGCTGCTATTGGTGAGAGATTAACCTCAAGTCACCATATATTTTACTAGTTTCACCATAGTGACAGTTAAAGCTCTTGAAACTAAATGTGGCATGCAGTACGGTGATTTTCACAGCTTCGGGATCGGAACTAAAACGGCGCGCATTCACGACTACAAGTGCCCGGATATGCACAGAGTATTGGTGGATACAAGTAGCTACACAGAGATAGAGATGTCCCTGTTTTTGTAATCATCGCACGTAACACCATTTCAGCCAGGAATGGTTCGAAACTCTTCTTGGTGCTTATAGCTGCTGGCTGCTCGGTCACAGCGAAGAGCACTTGTTTTCCTGGAACAGATCTATTGCTATAGGTAGTGATTCTACGTGTGCGTGCAGAACTAGTCGGCATGGATGGTTGGCGGGTCAGACGTCGTAGGCCAGCGAAAAGAACGAGCCATTTGTGATGCGAATGTGACGGCGTCCTCCCACGCACTCGCTGGTGGTCCAGCCACCAAGGGAGGCCTGGCGAGTAGAGCGGCCCCCGGACCGCGAGGTATACGGTTGACCAGGTCAAAGTGCGCGTCGTTGAAGTAATCAATGAAGACACAGCCACGTTCAGTATATGGGTGGTGGGCTCGTTTACAGTGCGGGACATTGATGTCCCCGGCTCATATGCTAGACGTCTACGGTTGGCGCTAGAAGGTGTAGTACGAGAATTTCCTCGTAATGGTGACCAGATCATTCGGTTTGGTGCGGGAATCAACGCTTCTGTAGCCTGCTGTGGCGCCTTGTTAGCAAACTGCAAACCAGAAATGTTGCTCAACCCTATAGAATGCTTTTGGCCCGCTTTATCAGAATACCGTCACACGTTGTGAGGTGTCAGGCACCATCTGCACTGATGAGGTTATAAGGACAGATAGCAGATTTTCTATTTGAGGAGCCAGCAGTTGAAGTAATTCCTTGTGATCTAGAGGAGGTGATGCTGAACGGAGAACTGCAGAAGACAGTTCGCAGGTGTAGTCAGACCCATCTACTTTGGGCAAGATTGGGCCGGGCAGGGAGGTCGGCGGGTAAGCATGCTGCAGCCGTTATGGGAGGCAGGCAGCTTCAGCTTGGAGCAGGCCCAAACGCTGATGCGATTCGAGGTCGTCGCCGTGGGTTTGAGGGACGGCATCAAGCTTGCGAAGACGTACAACTTTGATGTACGTGGCCTTGCAGTGTATACGAAATCGAGTTCTCGGCTTGCAAAACCGCGTTGTGCCTTTCCTCCAGCATATAGCCAAACCAGTTAAAGGTGGTGGCCACATTTAGTGGGAGCGCCCTGGGGTAATAGGATTATCGTTAGTAGTAAAAGTCTACATCAATACGTGAGGTGTTTTCTTTTTAGAAGCACGCTAGGTATCAGGCTAGTCGCCACTACAAGGCCCCGAGAAAGAAAAGGGGGGGTAGAAGACTCGTGAAAATGGTCAAACTGGAACCATGAGCAAGGTCTCCCAGAAGAAACTGTGCTGCTGTCACGAAGGCTTCGCTTCAAAGTCCAACATCATCGTCGCAACTCAAGCCAGAAAGAGAGCAAATGAAATCACATTTCGAAAGCTAAAGGGGAAAATACAACAAAACAATGAAGTAAGAAATAGTTATACATAACAAAAGCCGAGCATACGCGGGGCATTACTTGTCCTGCAAGTCTGTCACAGGACAGGAGCCAAACTAAATAAGAAACCAGAACTACTGCGGGAACAAAGATACAAAGAATGGAGTCGAGGAGCTCTGATAAACATTTTCTAACAAGGCTCCATGGCGAGGATTATTCTTAGTCGAATATTATTGTCATCATCAGCCTGACTACACCCACTGCAGGGCAAAGGCCTCTCCCATATCTCTCCAATTAACCCTGTCCTGAGCCAGTTGCGTCCACTCTATCCCCGCAAACTTCTTAATCTCATCCGTCCACCTAACTTTCTGCCGCCTCCTGCGACGGTTGCTTTCTCTTGGAATCATGCACTCCGTTACCGTTAAAGGCCAGCGGTTATCTTGGCTTCGCATTACGTGCCCTGCTCAAGTCCATTTTTACCTCTTGATTTCGACTAGGATGTCGTTAACCCGCGTTTGTTCCCTCACGTACTCAGCCCGCTTCCGGTTTCTTACCTTTACACCTATCTTTTTTTTTCCATAGCTCGCTGCGTTGCCCTTAAGTTGAACCCTTTTTGTTAGCCTCCACGTTTCTTCCCCGTAGGTGATTACCGGTAAGATACAGCGGTCCTATACTTATCTCTTGAAAGATATTGGTAAACTGCCATTCATGATCTGCCATTCATGATGCGCTCCACCCCATTCTTATTCTTCTACTTCTAGTTATTTCGCTCTCGTGGTCCGGACCTACAGTCACTACGTGCCCTAAGTAGTATTCCTTTACCACTTGAAGCCCCTGGCTGCCAATTATAAACTGCTGCTCGCTTCGGAGACTTTTGAACGTTACTTTGGTTTTCTGCATTCTAATTTTTAGAGCCAACTTTCTGCTCTGCCTGTTTAAATCATGAACCATGCTTTGTAGCTCACCTCCTGAGTGACTTAGCAACGCAATGTCATCAGCGAATCACACATTACTAAGTCAAGCACATCGCTCCATAAAAAAAGAAAACGCTTGTCAGTAATAAAATTGAAAGCGCGCTTGCGTATCTGTCATTCTGCTGGCGGAAAAAATTCCCTTTCGTTCTGTGATGCACGGCTACTCCTCTTTGCACACCAGTATTTGCACACGGTGTGTCAGCACAGACAAACCGAAGCTGCTAGAATTTGAATTGGGTTGGACTCACTAGTCACGTGTGTTGAGCGCTACTCAAGCCGTTTATGTAGGCATGCAGTGCAAAGAAGAACGCAGTGAAGCGCCGCCAGAGAGCTTTAACTGCACCAGCCGACTGTCTAGGACCCTTGCGCTGCTCGTATTGTAAGCGACATACAACGCCGCTCTCTTCCGATCAAAGAGCGTCTGGTGTTTTGCACGAATATATCCCCAGCAATGGTTGTGGCAGAATAAAAGCTGAGATAAAAGAAAATGGCCAGCTTAACATTCGCGTCCAGTCGGCGTGCGCCGAAAGATCGTTACTGGCCGCAGAATGTGATCAGTAACATTGTTGTCGATCGCCCCAGCAAACCAACTCGGCTCACCTTGATACTGGTTCGAGTCACGGGGGAGTTGACCGAATTTTGCTGTGGCTGGGATTAACAAAAAGAAAAAAAGCATGACGCAAACTGTACTGCTTGGTCGACTATTTACTGCGCGCTGTGGTGAAATTAGTCACTCCTTTACTTTGTGATGGAGCCTTCCAGAGGCCATCCATGCCAAGTTGTGCGCGCGCAAGCGCGTACATTTATAGTAAGCGTTTTATACTGGCACGTGCACCCGCGGGCTTGTGCGTAGTAGGCAAAATACGCGCAGGCGTCTCGGGCATTTTATACTGGAGAAAACCACGCACCGTTTAACACACGCCCGTAGCGCACGCTGTCTAGGTCACCGGGCGGCTGCCGTTGGGCGGAGAACTTTCGGGCGCCGCGACTTTCCTTTTCGACGCTGTTAGCTGCCGCTGGTTGACTTTGAAAGCAGACTGGAGTGCTCTTCCCAACTCTTTTTTTTTTTTCCTCGGGGCGTCCGAGGTCAGAGAGGAAGATGCGGTGCGCGCCTGGCTGCCTCTCCTCCAGAATTCGAAGCGCGCGTTCTCGAAATCTGAGCGAAGGCGCTCCGATCATCGATGGCCGGCTTCCACAGGCCGCGGCGCGTGACGCGTTCATGGAATGCGGAGGACGGGTGAGAGAACCTTTTGTAAGCAAGCTACTCCTGAATAGACACCACCAGGTGGTGGCAACCAGATGTACGCCACCAGATGCAGTATTCGCTGCATTCCTAACCTTGTTCGAAACTGAATTCAAACAATGCTTCCAGTATTGGGGCTTGACCCATCGTTTCTACTGTCATGTAGTGCGCTGTCCAGAATGCAGTCGTAAATAGTTCGTATATGCCAGATTTTTTTCGTGTGTCTGGCTTTTTTTTTTGCAACCGCGTGTGTACGCACGATCAACTGTCATTTGTTTTGTGCAAAAACTGCCTGCCGAAGCTGGCGCATGTTACCACCGTGCAGTCACTTTTTCTCGCGCCCTTTCCTAGCAGTGAATTAAGTGTGCAAGACTGACGCATTTTTTCTTTGAGCATAACAGTCGTTATCATCATCAGCCCCGTGACGTACACTGTAGGACAAATGCTCATTCCGCTCATCCCCAGTTATCCTTGTCCCGAATCAATGACGCCCACCCCTTTTTCTAAGACTCCCCACCCTCACCTTTTTTATAGACTCTCCACCTCCGGTTGCGCTTCTGGTTTCTTCGTGCGCACTCTGTTACCTTGACAGACTGTTGGTTATCTGTAATAGACAGCCGTCTATGGATCAGCATTCATAAAACATAAGAACTAGAAACTGTTTTGCTGAGGTCTGCACATCTCATTCGAAAAGCCCTTGGGTTTGGGTGCCTGAGCAAATGTGATGAACCTAATTCTCATTCACAAGAAGCTGTTTCTACAGATCTGGGGTTATTAACCTCCACACATGGCGTCGCTGCCTGCAATCGTCTATTTGATGATTACAGCTAGTGCAATAAGAGTTCTATGCTAATAACTACATCGTCTCTTTCCAGTACTTGACACACGAACTTCGTCGCACACATGAAATGCACTTTAGCGCTAACTCGCAATTTGTACGTATCCGGAGTCGACACTTGCCTTGTTCATTTGTTCCTTGACAATCTACGGCTGTCATCTCTACATCGCAACACAAGAAGATGAACACATCCCAACGTTCTCACTGTAGTAGTTTGTTTTAGTGCAGTTTTTTGGGAAATCGCTGTCCTCCGATGCATGTACAAGATATATGCGGCTCTGAATCCCGCATTGTTCTCTTCATATTTGCACGTCTAGCGTAAGTTTTCCAGCTCATTCAAACTGTAGAACTTTTCGTGCTAGTTGCTGTGTTTGTGTACGTCTTTGCCTCTTCTCTGCCCTGGTCTCGTTAGCGCAGTTCTTTCTATGTATCTATTCAAGCAGCGTCACTCGAATAACTAAAGCTGGATTAAATCGAATTTTCAATGGCCTAAGGCACCAAAGAGTTTTGTTTGGCTTGGTTGGCTTGGTTGTTGAGGTTCAACTTACCAAAGCGACTAAGGCTATGAGAGACGTCGTAGTGGATAATTTCGACCACCTGGGGTTCCTTTAAAGTGCACTGACATCGCTCGGTACACAGGTCTCTAGCATTCAGCCACCATCGAAATGCGACCACCCTGGCCGGGATCGAACGCTCTTCTTTCAGGTCAGCAGCCGAGTACCATAACCAGTCCGCCACCACGGCTGCTTTCGAAGGGCTTTAAGTGTTTGATAGGGTACATTGGACTTGCCAAGACCGGTTTCCCGACTATAGGAGAGCTCAATTACGCGACCGAGTGTGCGACAGCGCCACGATATGACGTTAGTAAAACTTCCTGGTGGGAAGCTTTGTTGCACATACTAGCTAGGATGCATCAAGTCCGATAATATACTGAAATACAATCTTGTACTCTTTTGCGAGGGGTTAATATGAACTCATTTTTGTTTTATTCCTTCCAGGAGATAAACCCAGAAGATTAGACTTTAAAGGTGCACGAAAATGGATTCTGAGCTCGTCCTTCGACAGCGGGAACTCGACCTGCAAGCTCCGAGCATTCTTAGAAACTTCGAATTATTTCCTGTGCGGCCGATTGCCCTATTAAATCGCATTAAGCGTCCCGACTCCAGACTTTTCTTTTTTAAACTCACCTCCGAGAGTAGGAGAGGTCAACCAACACGTGGAGTGCCTTCCAGCCAGTCGCGTGGCAGCTTGCCGCTCTGCCATCGGCGGATATACGTAAATCAAAGAGTCCACGCGTATTGTCAGTGACGCTATATTGTCAGTGACTGAAACTGTTTACTCACAGAAACCTAAAAGCCAAATAAAAGTGAAAACGATGGCGTCACGGGAGTGGCTGGAATTAAACGGGACGGATCTAATTCGATTTAATAGGGAAATAGACACCACAGGAAAATAATTCGAAGTTTCTAATTATGCTCGGAGCGTGCAGGTGGAGTTCCCGCAGTAAAACTGACGAGCTGAGAATCCTCTTTAGTGCACTTTTAATGCAAGCGTACACGAGAGAAAGCGGAACGACAAAAAGTGCGCTGTAAAGCATGGTAGAGACACTGTAAACAACGAGCTTTAACTTACACCCTTGTGCCTTTTATAGAGTGCACGGGGTATCGATTGAAACGCGATCACGTCAGGCACACTCCGGCTGCCAGAAACGCGTTCCGTTCGGGTCTGTTAGCTACACTGATGCAGAGCAACTGTCAGGCCGACGAAAGTCCGGAGTCGCAGTAAAGTCAAAAGAAAATAGCTTTCTTTCTTCCAACATAAACGCCTTTTTTCTACAGCGAGTGGCCGTCCCCTGAGTGAGCGTGGGCCATAAGCAGTTGACATTGCGCCACATTGCGCAAACGGACCAAATAAAAGGAGGACGCGCAGGCGAACCCCCGGCGTGGATTTTCCACACTCTTTGTTCCTTTTCGTGCCTCGGTGCAAAGACCATTGCCGGCCACTGCGAAGCACCTGTGCACTTTCTTCGAGGGCTTCTCGCTACGCCCGCATCATGCAGTGTTGTTCGCCTTTCAGGCAACACTGCTCCGGTCATACTGACTCATTGGTGCCATGGCACGAAGCGTCGACGTTGCACCTAAAAATACGCGTGTTTGCGTAGCCACTGGCGCAAAACCATAAAGGCGGCTTGCTCGATCAAGCACGTCGTTCTCGTCATCGCAGCTGTTTTCACTACAGCGTCCGCTTGCCCAAGCAACTTTGTTAACGTCCTCTTCTATCCATTTTTCTTTCTTGCTGTTTGCATTGCACGTGATTCCTTGAACGCATTACTCTTTATATTCGCTTTGAAGCAAAATACTGGTGCGGAATAAACCGAAAGACAGGGAGTCATTTCAAGTGGAAATCTGGTTTTCTTCTGGTTTCCTAAATTTGGTGGAAATCTGGTTTCCTAAAATTTGATGATGAGAAAGAGGGAACTCCAACCAGTCAACAGAGTTATACCCCTGTCACACGGGAACATGTAAGGCCTTAGGAATTAAGGTCCTTTGCCCCAAAGGCGCGTGACGCGCATCTACACGGCAAAGCGTCGAGACCTTTGCGATAAAGTTCCGTAGCAATAAAGGCTGCCGTCAGCGGCCTTAAAGTTGCTTAAAGGAGCAACCCAGACGGCAGCGCCAGCTAGCGAGCTCAAAGAATAAAAAATTGAAGCAATTTTTAGTTTTGAAAACGTAAAAAAATATCTAATTTATGTTATTTAATGGTTAATTTGGCGTTACAGTGCAATTAACCGTAGAGGAGGCTATGACTTAAGACATCTACTCTGCTAAGAAAGGACTTGAACGCTTTTCAGCAGCCGCATCGACACAAACGTGCTTGCGCTTCTCGCTTTGCTGTTTTTTTTTCGTTTGCTCTTTGTTGTGTGCGCGTTTTTCGTTTGCTTGCGTTTTCTGTTTTCCCGCTCACATATAGTTGAACTCCTTTATATATTTAAAGTGATTTGCTTTTAACCGTACTTAATTTTAATTTTGTACAAAATTTTAATGGAGGCAGGTTTAATGGCAGCCATCCAAGGCCCCCATTGCTTGCGGGAATCCTGTCATAGCGTCATAGCCTGTCATAGCCGTCCTGTCATAGCCGCTGTCATCCTGTCATAGCCGCATCCGCCGCCGCGCGTAATGATGCCACAGCGGCAATCTTCGTGGCAATTACACAATTCGTTCTAGCGTCTTGCGATTCGTCGCACATGATTACGGCAGCACGCTAACCAGGCACAACCTAATTTCTTTGAAATGCGCACAGGCACAAGCAACAAAGCACGCTTCTCACACACAACGAGGAGCCGAACGGAAAAGTGCGCCTACCGTGGTCGGACCGAGAACGATGAAAAAAAAAAAAAAAGAAACTTGTTTCAAAATATCCGTTTCCCACCGTCAGAACGCTCATTTATTATCGTGATAGCTACTTTTTCGAACATAAACGAAAACATTATTATCCTCTTAGCTGAAGTGCTACCATCTGCTTTAATTTCATAATGTTACTAGCGCCGCTTCACACACGGCGGCGACTTTTGGCATTCACGGAGGCCGCGTTCTAGCTCCTTTGGATTTGCTGTGTAGCAGCGTCGCTGGTCCTTTTCAGTTTTCCTCCTTTGGTGCAATAAGACAACTTTACGGCAAAGGCCGAGAAGAAGTCCCGTGTGACAGGGGTATTAGGCTGCCTGATTTATCCCCAATGTCGGCTGCGAACAGTCGTGCACAGGCTTAAATTGTTAACGGACATCCTGTTACCAAACCTACTTGTGCCGCAATGTTATTGCCGGGCTTCAGGCGCAAGAAGCAAACAATAAGAAGCCATAGCAGATGATGGGCGTGCCCATAGCCTAACATCCACGTCCCCTTTTGTGCCTAAGCCTTTCCCAGGAACCCTGAAGACAGCCGGCTATCGTTTCCTACAAATGCGCCTCCTTCCGCTTGTAGCGGCACACGCATACATCTTGTCGCGTCAAAAGGTCGACACGGTTTGGCCGTATAAGTGCTTAAGCAAACAAGCGACTATCCTGCGTTGAGAGTTTTTCAGGGCAAGCGATACGGTAGATAACAAGGGGGAGGGGGTAAAAGTGGTTACAATAAGGCCTCGGCACCCAGTTTGCTGTCTCATCGAGCTTGAGTGCTTCGCTACCTTAGTAAAAATTGGCATCTTGAAAAACTCAGTCGCGCTCTGGCTTCGGGCTCACGTATACGTCGCACAGACTGGGCGGCAGCGCGTGCGCTCTCGCGTTAAAAGATGCCTTCACCTCTCCAGAGGTCGCGCTGGCGAATCGGCCGTGCCTTGAATAAAAAATAGACATACAAAAAGAAGAAAGTTATGCCTGTCAGAAAAAGCAGGGCATTCGACGGTTATTTTCCTTGTTTTTCTCGTTGAAATTCCTTTTTTCTTCTCGTTTTTGGCGTTCACCAACCCGCAAACGCGGACGCGGAAAGTCGACTCGTGGCGCACTGACCCGTCGCGTCGACCTTATAAACTTTTCATTTCCACTGCGCGCAGAAAAAGAAGAATGCGCCACCTGAGAGCAACGCCGCACCACTTTTTCTCGTTGGACCAACAGAGCAACCGCTGTGGACGTCGGATCGAACGAAGCACTGCTTATTTATTTTCTCCTTCGGGGGGGTTGGGTGAAAGTGGAGAATGTCCGGAAAGCCTTGATTTCTGATTGCTTTATCTTCCAGACCGCGTAGCGACGTGCTACATGAGTCACATACACCGCCAGGAAATATTCCTCTTACTCATCACGTTTCGAAATTTCGTGGGGTCTGCTACCCTGAGATCGCAGCGCCATCTGTGGCAGCAACTAGAAAACAGCATATCTCGCATAGAGACTTGTAGCGCCGTGTAAAATAACATTGTAGAAACAACCACCTGCCGCGTGGCAATGATGACGTCTCGGTGCAATATGGTGGATAGGGGTGGAACTATGTGAGAATGACGTTAGGGGACGAAATGGAGGCATAGTTTCGGTTCCTCGAATCCAAGATGGCGGCCATTAAAACTGATTGTGACCTCCTATCCCTTACCCCCCTCACTCTCAAAAATATTCTACAACTGAAAGAAAACTGCCCAATTACGGGACCGCTAAACATGCATACATTCGTTCCGCTACATATACTCCGAAAACAAGAGGCACCCATCCGGGGACAGTTGTGTACCGAATTTGGTAGGCAAATAAAACCTATGGGTTGTGGTATATAAATAAAACCACAATTAAATAAAGGTTAACATTGTATACATGATTAAATAATTGAAGCGTTACCATATCGCACCGCAAGACGAAATCTAGGCCCACTTTGACCCCCCAAATGAAGCAAGTTCCATTGTAACTGGACAACAGGCGCGTTCTTCTTCGCTTTCTTCGTCTGGTATACCAAACAGCTAACACTCGTTACTTCAACGTCTTCCAGACGGTGGCGGCCTTTTCTTCTTTTATTTCTTGCAACAACAAACAAGGAAACAGAATGTTGCTCCCTTTTCTACACAGCAGCAGAAAGCAGCCGCTCACACATGCATGATGCACGCGCGCACACACACACACACACACACACACACACACACACACACACACACACACACACACACACACACACACACACACACACACACACACACACACACACACACACACACACACACACACACACACACACACACACACACACACACACACACACACACACACACACACACACACACACACACACACGCGCGCGCGCGCGCGCGCTTTTTATCTCTTTTTTACTCACACCTAATTTTATCGCGCATTTATGCATGCATAATCGTAGTGCTGGCATTGAGGTTGGGGTTGTTGCTGGCTACGCATGTAGGGGGGGGGGGGTCGAGGGTCGGCTAGTGCCATAAGGGGTGCGTGAGCAGGGTGCGCCTTCGAAGAGCTATCATCTAAGGTCCTTGCATCCATGTCACCTTAGCCGTAAGAAGCGAATGCGTTCTGACGCTCATGTCACGTAAGTGACAACAAGACTTGTCGGGCTAGTTGGTTGATCATAATGCAAAAAAGACGAACTGCGCAACAAGAACACGGACGAAAGGGAGGCAGACACACACTAACGCAGACTTACAACTTTACTAAAGGAAGGAATACAAGGCAAATATATATAGCGATCCCCCAACGCACTTCAAATCTGATCGTTCTGATCAAATCTGATCAAATCTGATCAAATCGTTTTTGACGATGACCGATGTGGTTGTTTTTGTTTCCCGTTTTGTTTGCTTTCAAAAGGGGGAGTGCTTCGTCTCTTGGTTTTGGTGTCAGCACCTGCGCTTGTAAGCGGTTCGAGCTTCAGTGGTATCAGATGGCTACAGTGGTGTGGTTTTTGTTACGAATTTCCTTACTTTGCAGAACGCGTAATTCTCAAGCGTGCACTGTCGCTAAGCGTTCCTTTGCTTTTTGTTTTCATAGAAAGGGCCGGCCCGGTATAAGATTATCTTGTAAGCGGTTGGTTCTTGTGTGGTCAGTTTATCGCCTGGGCAGATTGTCACGTGCCATATTGATCAGATTTGAAGTGCGTTGGGGGATCGCTATATATATTTGCCTTGTATTCCTTCCTTTAGTAAAGTTGTAAGTCTGCGTTAGTGTGTGTCTGCCTCCCTTTCGTCCGTGTTCTTGTTGCGCAGTTCGTCTTTTTTGCATTACGTAAGTGACATATGGATCAGTGCCTCCGAGTAGACGCTTCTTTCTGTGTACGGGGGGGGGGGGGTAAATGCATTATTTTCGCTTCTTGGGTCCATGAAAAGCCTACGAGCTTCTCAATTCTTTCTTTATTTTAAAATATGATTACCTTCGAAAATGCAAGCCAGGTAGATTCAAAGCAAAGCCCACCACTCAAACATGTAACTGTACGGGCTATACGCGCAGATGAGTATCGCTTCTTTTTATTTTTGAGGAATATATGCGAGGCTCGTGGTCGATGAATATTTTTTGTTCTGCGATTATTTCACCTTTCCACGAAGGGGGTTAATGGCCGTGGTTCATTTGCTAGAGAACTGTGACTCCAGATTTTGTGGCACTTTTATGACTCACAGGTTACGGCGATTGGCTACAAAGCAGATTTTAGAGGCCCGTTCCCGTGGCTGTTAGACGACACCGGCATTCACGGGCGGTGGCAAGATTTATAATTTTTGTAGAATATGGCTAATACCGGCTGTCCGTTAACGCCACGACCATCGTCTCATTTCGATAGAGATGAATTACGAGAATCTCTTTGAACTGAAATTTCTATGCTCTGAAGAACCGAGTGTATTTGACTGAAGTCTCCTTTCAGTTCGACTTCCCTCATTTTTCTTTCTATCTCTCCCTTCGTTTTCCTCACCGCGTGTAGGGTAGCATACTGGACGTCGCCTAGTTAGCCTGCCTGCCTTTCCGTTCATCTTTCTCTCTCTCTCTCTCCCTCTCCTTCATTAGTACTAAGCCATATTGTTTGTTTCGCAAACAAAAATTTAGTAACTCTAAGCAATTTATGGCCAGGCAGGAATTTTTGTCACGCTTCTGCGTACGGCACCATGTTTTTACATTACTGTGCTATATGTAAACGTATATTTTATAACTTCTTTCTAGTAGCCGCTCCGTCTGTTGCAAACCTTCTAACTACTGTACGAATACTCCGGCTTTTGGGTTGCACATTTCTCAAGCAAATAAAAAGCACACGCAACAGCTCCTCAGAGAAGCCACCCTGAAGCGGAACGAAGGTAGGAAATGTCGCGCGCTTGAGAAGCTTCTTCGCGGAAGAGTGACGTTGTCGACCGCATTTCCGGCGCATGCCTGTCCGCAGTGCGACACCGCCGCAACAGGTGCAGCCCCGTAGCACAAATGAAACGTTATGGAACAATTATGCTTACGTCTTCTGGACAGACAACGTATTCCATGAACCGCGCTAGGCAGCTGTTCGTTTGTTTTGTAGCGGTAGCTACATTACGGTAGCATTTCGAGCCTTCAGCGTGGCGGCGCCGCCACGCTGTCACGTGGTTGGTCACGTGGTACGGAGCAGCTGCCGGCGGCTAGGCGCCATGGCTGATCACGTGGTTCGTCACCTGGCTGGTCACGTGACCAGCCACGTGGTGCGGAGCAGCTGCTGCTGCCGGCGGCGCTGCGCGCCGGCGAAACCGAGCTGCCACAGCTGTGGCAGCCCAGCGAAACAGAGCGGCGAAAGACTAACTTTTCAATTCAACTGAGCCAGTTCCACTCGGCCAGATGTAGCTATCGCGTCACTCCAGGTTTAACCAGAACTACACCACCACTTTTTTATATTTTTTACCGCCTCATTTAACAAATTTTTATTGAGCCGTCTCTGTTCGTACCTGAAATCTGTCGCCGTCTTTCCCAAGCCTAAAACAAGTAATCGCCAGCACAGGCAACCACGTATGTAATAAGACACCTTACATCACTAATGCAAAAAAGAATTTCAGCGTAACATTCGAATTAAAAAAATTTATCTATTCATATCCGCAGAGGTCCTCAAGCGACCACTTTGGGATATAATCTTTGAATTTAAGCACTGGCAGGTGAATGTCGAAATTCTGCTGTTCTTTCCTCTCGCACACAGTCACGATATCGTGGCACTAGCCACAATAGGACGTGTTCCGTGCACCATTACTTTTTAGCGGGTTCAAGGCACCACTGGCACGACGTTCCCACAAGATAACATGAAGGGTAGTATAAATAGTAAATATCTAATTGACTATTCGTAATTTTGTTGGCGGCCTTTTTTCGCCTTGGTATCCATCTAGAATGCTCATCCGACCTGGTCTGAACAGGACACTTTACTGCATTGAATAGCAAGTCGTGCGACATGCAGACCCCTTGCAAAAGACCACTCTTGACTTACTCCTCGAGACAAAGAGCTGACACGCCGCCTCAATTCTAATAAATTTCTTGACATACCCTTCGAAAATCGTGTTTGTAAATTTCTTGCTTTCCCAAATACATGCGACATCACAAGGGCACTACTACAGGAGGGACATTTGAAATTACAGGATGCTCAGAATGAGCTAATTCCGACAGATATCATACGGAAAACACACGCATAGAAAAAATATAGAACTATAAAGCAGTTCAAAAATTCCTTGTGACAGCAGTTCAAACGCCGGTGTGGCATTATAAAAAATTGGGGCACAGGGAAAGGATGCTTTATAAAATATGGCACATTCCCGTGCAAAGAAAAAGAAGTAAAGAGTGAAAGAAACAGAGGTGAAAAGAAGAAAAGGTAGAAAGACCACAGCGGTGGCCGAGTGGTTGAACATCCGCCTCGCATGTGGTACGTGCGGGGTTCGATGAAAGGCAGGAAGGTTAAACAGAAGAATAACAGGTTTGCTACCCCGCACGGGGGATAAAAAGGGATAAAGAGATGAAGGAGAAAAGAGAATGGCGGGAAATTAAAGTCACTATGAAAAAGTCAGCAATCTATCGGTAAAGTCAAAGCCTATCGTGCAGGCCAGAAGTTCTCAAGAAGCGGAGCAGTGCCTTGGAGGCCTTCACCACCGACGATCGCCGCGGTTAGTGGCTGACAATCAGTCGCGCCAATCAGTATGAGGCCTGCTCAGTATGAGGAATAAGTATGAGGAATAAGCGGCTGCTCTCCGGGGTGACATCAATTGCCGCTTCTAGTGGTGTCGTGGGAAGTTTCCCTGGAAGTGACAGGGAGGGGTGCAGCGACGCGCTGCTCCACCAAAGGTGCGGTGATACCAACACTCGCTGGTTTGAAGAGGTGGGGTAGCACTACGTCTGCAAGGTGAGGCCTGGTGACGGGAAGGCGAAAGAGAGCGAGAGGTCGACAGTGGGGCGATTTGGCCGGAGAGACGTGTGATCTGGGCGTGGAAGTCGTCACGATGCTCTGAAGGTCCACGCCGGAGGGAAGAGATGATGGCGGGGTGGGAGGCTGGGATACTGCACCGAGAGAAATTGTGGAGTAGGAAACGTCCAAGACGGAATCTGCCAGCTCAGCGAGCTTCTCCAAAGACAAATCCTGGGCGGGCACAAGCACCAGGCAGACCGAACGCTGAAGGAAAAACTCACGCAGGAAGGCTTGGTCGAAGGTGGCAGCCTTGTCGCCCAGGAGCTGCTGGAGCCGCCGCAGCAACTGAGTTGGTTTGCGGTTCCCCAGTTCTTCGGAGGAGATGAGCTGCTGTAGGCGGCGGTGTTCCGGGACGGTTGTTCGCTTGATGAGCTCAGCAGCCAACGTGTCAAACGGGGCCGAGGCGGGCGGAGTTATGAGGAGGTCGCGGACTTCGGCGGCAATCACAGGTGGTAGCGACGCGGCGACGTGATGAAACTTCTGCGCCTGGGTGGTGATGCGGCTAATAGTGAACTGGCTGTTGCTATGAGCGAGCCAGAGTTGAAGATCGGCCGGCGAGAACGGGGGAAGGCGAAGGGACAGCACAGAGACTGCAGTGGAAGGTCCGTCGCCGGGCATGGCGGAGGCGTTGTCTTCGGCGTTGGCCATGGTGGGGGCGTGTGTTCGAGCGAACGTCCGGAGTCACCAGTTTCTCGCGCCAATCAGTATGGGGCCGGCACGATGAAGGAAATGATTGATTTACTGGCTGAAGTGCTAGAACGTCTGATGGCGGGGAGCCGAAAGGCGCGTGACGCCGGCACGAGGAGCAAGCTCAATTAGACCGCACTTCGGCATCGTCATCATCTTCGACGGCTGGTGCTGCGGCTACAAATCTTCATTTTCTTCGGTGGCCGTGGATCTAGACGCTCCAGCGCACGTCAGAGAGACTGTCTTTCGGCGCTGTAGGCAGGGCACTCACAAAGAATGTGGGCTATCGTCTCATCACACCCGCAGATGGCACATGCAGGGTTGTCAGCCATGTCTATTAAGAAGGAGTAGTGCTTGGTGAAAGTTACACCAAGCCACAGGCGACACAACAAAGTTGATTCACGTCGTGGTAGGCCGGATGGAAGCCGAAGCTTCAGATCTGGGTCTAAGGTTTTTAAACGCGAATGCGAGAATTGGCCTGAATTCCACGCAGCAAGCGTGATGTCCCGCGACAGTGGTCTAAGCCTACCCTCTGCGTCGGCTCTCGAGATGGGGATGGACACGCAATCGCTCTCATGGTGAGCATTTCGCGCGGCTTCGTCCGCGCGGTTGTTGCCTATGATGCCACTGTGTCCTGGAAGCCACTGATAAACAATATCGGGCCTTTTATTGATGGCGGTGTGGTGGACATCTCGGATTTCCGCTACCTGTTGTTAATGGGACCCATGACGAAGAGCAGATTGTAAGGCTTGTAAGGATGCCTTTGAATCAGTGAAAATAGACCATTGCTGGGGTGTTACTTCACTGATATGCTCAATGGAGCGAATGTACGACAAACAATTGTGAAGGCATAATATTTAACCAAGAACACCTAAACAACATGACGTCCTAGTACATTCCAAGTTACTCGGGGGATGAATTGTTATACATTATTAACAACCTAAGCACAAAAATACAATCTTATAGGCTTAAGAATTAACGTAAATATAACAGAAACGAAATTTACAAACTATGAAATGGGATGACAGCTGTAAAATATTTATCGGGACACAGAAAAAGTGATGGGGTACATTTAAACTGGCCGCGTAGTTTTGGCAGATGGTGAATGAAAAAACTCAGCAGGATAATAATAATGGTGGGAGTGCATTAGGCACGTATTGTGAAGTTATCAGCGGCAACTTTCCGATATCCTCTCAAATGTAAGAATGTGATCGACGTATAATTTTGGGGGCTCACTCATGAGGCCGTAAATTTGAGGCTAAGAAAAGGTTTTCAAAGGAGGCTAGTACAGCACAAAAAATATCGGAAGGAAACAAAGAAATTGGGTAGGATATTAGCTTCATCTTGAAAACAATGTTAATGATGGCACAAGGATACTGACAACACGATGACAAACCCCAGTTGATTGGCTAACAAACGTAAATAAGTGATACCCTACTGAAATTAAGAGAAGGAAAGGACTTGCTCCTGGGCGTGTAATGCGGTTAGCAGATGACAGGCGGTCTTTGAGTGCAACACAGAGGGACCAAAGTTGAAGATAATGACGCGGGTAACGTTGAAAGTTTGTCTACAGTGACGAGGTTGTGCTGGGCAGTCACAGGACAGAGCTACTCCCAGATAAATGGAGAGGCTTGTGTGCTGACACTTTCGATTGCCTAATAAAAACTTGACACCTAGAAAGAAAAACGCATTTAACACCGTACTTTCTGTCATTCAAGTATAGTGCCTCAACGAATGCAGCGGGAGAGAGTCCTTTACTATCGTTAACATGTAAATTTATGTCCCAGCTTATCATGGTCAGAAGCTAACAGCATCCCAATGAACCAGGCTGGTGCCGGGAGCTCCCAGGCTCAGTATTTTTGTAGCGGTAGCTACATTACGGTAGCGTTTCGAGCCTTCAGCGTGGCGGCGCCGCCATCCTGTGGCTGCGCCGCCACGCTGTCGCGTGGTTGGTCACGTGGTGCGGAGCAGCTGCCGGCGGCGCGGCGCCGTGGCTGATCACGTGGTTCGTCAGGTGGTTGGTCACGTGACCAAGCTCCACTCGGCCAGCTGTAGCTATCGCGTCACTCTAGGTTTACCCAAAGCTAAACCACCACTAATTTTTTTCTCTGTATGATTCTTTTTTCCACTCTTTCATGCTTCGAAAGAACTATCTTGAACCAGCAGAAAAGGACACGTTCACAAGGAGTAGACAGGGCGACGCTGAAAACACAGCTCCTGTGAGTTATGTTTCTAACGTCATCCTGTATACTCCTTCTTCTTGTGAACGCGTCCTTTTCTTCTGTTTTTCTTTTGTAATCATGCACGATTTGGCCCAAAATGCTACGCTTTTTCAAAGCTATATTGAAATGTGGGCATGCATATACTCATTGTTGGGGCCACCTGCTGGAGACGGCGAAAGCACGCACTGCCGCTAGTGCTGCGTCCTGTTCATCATGGCGATGTTAATCTCCTATCTTTCCCACCACGTATGAACCTTTAAATGGAACACATGTGTGTTTTGTGACGGCCTCGCAGGGTAAGACAATTTCCTTGGCTATATCAACAAAACATACCGTGTTAAGTTTCTTCAGAACAGAAAACCTGCACAAATGATAAGACTTTCACTCCGAGTTTTGAGTTAGCTTTCACCTAGTTACATTTAGTTTATTAGTTTATTTAGTTACATTTAGTTTATTGGGCCGTAGAATTCTTTATCGATTCTTTACACCTCATTAGGCTCCTTTAGCTTCTCTTGATGCTTGATTTTTTTGTTTTCTTACTCTAGTGTAGAATGCACTGAATTTTTTTTTTATTAATCAGATATTTTTCAGTTCAGTTCGCATGACTTCGATTGAAAGTACACAAATACGAAACGAGCAAAATGTTTATACAATAAGGATAGATGTGAAACTGCAAATTTTAGAATGACGATAAGTCCGCCGCCATATTGATTTAATTTCGATTGGAAGGGACAGTCAGATTTTAATGAAGGCCGTAAATTTGTGATCCTTTTACTTTCTGTAGCCCAGTGAGCCTACAGTGAACACGTGTTGTGTTCGCTTTTCTTTGAGAACTGATGCAGCTGCTTAACGCACCATCGCATCTGTTTCCAGGCTCATTCGACGCCGGCTACGACCACGCGGAGAAGAAAGAAACCGCCGATTAGCGGTCGGGTGAGCACTCCACACGCTAATTATCGCTACGCAAAGGCAGCATCGTATATCCTAGAGCAATGGCAGCGCGCCGGGGCCAGCTTCGACTGTAATGTCATCTGTTTGTTTGCACATTTTGTTCTTACAGAAAGACCAAGCCCATTAGTTTTCGAGTATTTTTCTCCTGCACAGGTGTCCTTGATCCTCTCAGACGCGCACAATTCCATTTGAGCTCATTCGATTACACACCGCTACGTGAACAACGAATTCCCGCCATGCGCTCCACAGCATTGGTCACATTCATCAACAACAGTTAAAATTATTGTGCTGATCAATCGAAATACACGCGGCAATTATTTCCATCGCTCGCATCAAGCAGTTGAGACTGCCATAGAAAAGCAATGGGAAAGGCTTTTTACGATAGCAAGAACGTTATTAGCAAACCAAAATGTAAGCTTGCCGACGAGATATCTCCGGATATATTGATTGTTGTAGTGAAATCTTATAATACATGAAAAATTGCGTTCTCAAACTGTTTCCCGTTCTAAAATGCTTCCATCCAGAATTGTTGCGTATGAATTGTACCTCGTTCATTTTTACGGAAGTACAAGCACTTAGACCTGCATATGTCACGTCGCAGTAGGTTCAAAAACTAACGAAAAGTGATAATCATCATCAGCAGCAGCAGCCTGACTACGCCCTCTGCACGACAAAGGCCTTTCCTATATGTCTCCAAATAACACTGTCCTTTATCCTTATCCTGACCACCTTATCCTAACAAACTTTTTAATGTCAACTGCCCACTTAACGTTCTGCCGTATACCCTGTTAACCTTACCTTCTCTTGGAATTAAGTCGGTTTCAAAATATGTTCTTTTTCTTCGAAATCTGGCACATTGTTAGCCCCTTCTCCCAGGACGAGCGATTTCATCCTGTTCTCTTGGCCAAATTCTGAGAAAAAAATGTCAAAACCCACAACATGTATAACGCGCAGAACCGGCTGTTCACTTTTAGACTGTCCATCGATGGTATTCGTTGCTCGGGGTCCTCACCCAGCTGTCTCCGATTCTGAGACCAAAAATATATATATAGAGAGTTCTCCCGTAAACCGTCCCAGCAGCCAGTTTTATTCACATGCCTCTCACGGAAACGTCCTCGAAGGCTTTTTCCGGCCATTTGTGATGTTTCAGAGGACGAATTGATGATGATGATGATGATGATGATGATGATGATGATGATGATGATGATAATAATAATTGTGATTGTGATGATGGCGATTATTATTATTATTATTATTATTATTATTATTATTATTATTATTATTATTATTATTATTATTATTATTATTATTATTATTATTATTAATTGCAAAGCTGGAGGACAATGCGAAGTGTACATGTCGTCGAACTATTATATCATCTTCATGTCACTGCAAGCAAAGCACACCACCAAATGAACCTTTTGACCATGCCAATGGCGAAGCTCCGCATGATGGCAGTCACCCGAAATTCGGCGCTGTGAGATGTCTAAAGTCTAAAATTCGACAGTTAGCTGCCTGTAACGCTTCTTACGCCATTCAGATGAATAAGCCAGCGCTCGTCAAAGCACGCATGGTTATGGTAGAGCAAAAAGACCTGTGGGTCACCACCAATAGCCCACAGCTCACCTATCGACAGATTGACGTCATTGACTGATTGACGACCACTGACATGGTCCAAAAAAGATCTGGTGGCGGTGTGCTACGCTTGTTTTGGAAGGAATGGCTCGACAGCACGTCCACATCGAATTCGGCACCGGCTTAGAAATTCATCGTCTGAAAAAACCTAAATGTATCAACTCGCCCCCAGAAACTCGCTTCATGTCATATTTAGGATTTGAAACTGGGAATTTTAAAGAACTATTCACCCCCTCATTCAAGGGCTACTAATTGCAGCCAGGGCAGACTGAAGCGAGACGGAATACTGATTTATGCCCTTTGGTTCCTTATATCAGGTGACTAAAGGGAGTTCAAGCTGAGCCACAGGTTTCGCAAATGTTTAACATGATCGGGTGTTTTCTGCACGGACCTCGCATGCAGACGTTACACTGTGGCGATCTGTTCATGCCGCGATCGTAACACCAGGTTATGTGTAACGTCTCCATGAGGCATACTGAAGTCACTCTTTTCAATAATTGCCCCAATTTCCTCAGTTGCACATGCTTCTATAGGGCATCGGTGTAAAAGGGCCAAAATGGTTGTCTTTGAGAAAATAAAACTGGCTCAGTGCGATTACCATTACAGGTAGCATTTTTCATTAAGGAGCTTGTGCCTAATTTTTAGTGTATAATAATGAACAAATAACAGTCATAGACGAACGAAGCCAGAAACGACATTACTATAACACAAGAAAGCATCGAATATAGAGTACTCCAAAGCTTCTCTTAAAGCACAGGGAAAACACAAACGAAGTGACAATGTGCCCATTCGCCCGTTGAAATGCGACTGCGTTTGCTTCAGAGTCGAATGTATGGTGAGCAGTGAGCAGAATAGGCCACACACAATGTGGCCAACGCACTTCAGCAGATGCTAAAGTGTGCACACTTCAGCGGGGTTCTTATCTTTTACAGCCAAAACGAATAAAAGTCGGCCTCCCAAAAGGGCTTTCGCGGTCTACACGTAGACTGTATAGATTTGTTCACGTGGCCACACGTTGCAAGTGATGGATTCAAAGTCAGGTAATAGTCAGGGGTCATCACGTGACCAGCGACAGGAAGTTTACCGTGCGGCTGTTACTATCGTTGTGGCTACCCAGGTTGCCCAATGTCTGTAGGTCTTCGATTTCACTGTAGGCCTTCAGAGGCGTCAGCAAACCGCAGCCAGCTGCACAGCGACAGTTTTCGCACAGTTTAATGCGTTGCGCAGCAGAGCATGTCCACTTGGGCAATTTTTGTGCACCACAAAACCTCTTTAAAACCTCTATAATTGACGTGAATGGTCAACAGCAAATTTAATTTTTTTTCACTTTCTTGAGCTGTTCAAACGTGTTTTTTTTTCTTTTAGTGACCACACCTCAAGTCAACGCACTAATCACTCTCACATGTATGTGAACCTCTACCTCAGATGCCGTTGAGTTCCTTCGGATATGAAAGACGGCACCTCCATTTTCCTACTTCTTGTCGTTTCCGTGGCCACAGCACAGAGTAAGCTTGCTTTTGTATTGTTATATTTTGTGTACTCCTTTTTCTCACTGGTGTTCGAATGCCTGGACACTGCGGGACAATGGTGAGAATTTCTCATCGTAATACAATCTTCTCTGTACATTTGCGAAAATGTTCACTCGACAAAACATTCTGCATGCATTCGGGAGTCATACCACCAGCCAACTTTCTACTCCGCCGTGATTTTCGTGTAAAGGATTATTCAACTTTTACAGAGCAGCGAACTTAATTCTTTAACTATTTCATCATTTTGAGAAAAAAACAAATACAAAAACCAGTCAGTATTCTCTTTCTTGTTACAAAGTTGCAATGGTGGAGAGGAGGAAATAAAGGGTGATGGTGAAAAGTAGAGTCCCGGTAGAGAACGTTGCTGCTGAGCGCATAGCAGCAGTGGCCCCGACACGGTGTTACTCGCCTACCTGTTGTGCCTTTGGTATTTGCAGTAAAAACAACTGAGAACTTCCCTGTGAACCGAATTCTTGAAAAACATGCTTTCTCGGAAGCGGTTGCGCTGTCTTCGCCGTTTCCTCGTGTTTCCTAGCGATCCTTAGAGTTCAAATATCTATAGCAAGGAAGAAAGTTTGAGATACTTTCCTCAAAGGCTCATCCTTGAGCATTGTGTTTTGTTTATTACCAGAAAAGTGCAATGCTGATAATTGTCCACTTGAGAGTAAACCCTTTCCACAAAAGCTAATGTGAGAGTGACGAAGAATTCGTAGATAAACTCTGCATAAGTAGCCTGTCTTTTAATGAGAGTAGGAAGGGCATATTTCGCAAGTAGCAACTATTTAGTTATTTCCGGGTAAAAAGGACCTAACCGCAGAAGGAGCTAACCGCAGAATGGCAACACATGGTACGGCGCATGAGGCATGTCCCAAATATCTTTAAGACGCATCAAAATTCCTCAAATGGAATTGGCCTAAATCCAAAATCAGGGTTGGCCCGCACTCGAGAATTTAAAAATTCAGCTGACCCGCGTTCGGAGCCGACCTTAGACAGTCCTAAAAGGGACTTGGCTAATTTCGTAGAGTTTGAAAATTGAGTCAAACCAAGCTAGGAACCGACCTGGGACACTCCCAGAATGGGTTTAGCTCCCCCCTCCCCAAAATTTCGGTCCCCCATCCCAAAAAGTAAAAAATTGAGTCGAACCACGTTAGGAATCGACCTTAGACATTCCCAGAATAGGTTTGGCTCACCCCCAATATTTGAGTGGCCCACCGCCCTTTCACACATTTTTTTTGTGCGTAGCAATGCTAAACCGCCAGCCAGTTTTCTGGGGCCAGAAAAACGCCGCCGTAGCCAGAAATCAGCCAGAGAATCCATTTTCACTGTGAACAATAACAGAATAAAGTTGGCCTTCGGGTTCCTTTCAGTTAATTAGTACAATAGTTTGCTAACAAAGCCCCCAAAGCCTTCTAACTTCGTACTACAATGTCATTGAATCCGAAGGCATAAGGATGTGCCGGGTACAAGTGCAGGAATGCAAGATATTCACCCTCGGAAAGTTTGACTTTGCAACGTCGGCTGTATGACATTTTTTCAGTGGTAAATCGCGCTGTCATTCGCAAGGCTCGTCATATTATGCTGAACCGAAAAAAAAACGGAGTTAGTAACATTTGGCGCAAACTGGATTAAAAGTCCGCACCATCATCATCCTGACTGCGTCCACTGCAGGGCAGTTCATGCCCTTAATGACTTCGCAAGGTAATGTTATCATCCAATCACAGATTACTGAGGTATTCTCCATTAACCCAACTGCTCCCAATCCGGGCCTCTGAATTGTACCTTCTTAAAGGAGGGGGAGAATAGCATTGGCGAGACCGTGTCTCTCTGCCTAACAACCTTCCTTGTTGGAATTTTATTGCTGACTTTATGGAGGGCTATGGTGGCTGTGCAGTCGTTATAGATTTCTTCCAGTATTTTGACAGAAGACTCACCTCCACCCTTCTTCCGCAATGTGTGCATGACTTCTGAGGTTTCGACCGAGTCGAATGCTATCTAAAATGGACAAAAAGTACCTTGTTCGGAATAGTTCGTGTTGATCACATTTATCCTCTTATCTTTTTCATAATTAACAGTGCCACAATTAAGTATCCTCATTTTGGTTAACCTATTTCGCTGTAGTTGGTGTTAGCATGCTTATTATGTAAACGCCTCTGCAAATACTGAACAATGTGAATGATGCATATTTCATTGTGTAATTAAGTGTCACCGGTACACTGGGTTTTCAGCTACCACCAAGGAGACGTTAGACTACGCGACAGGAGGCCGCTTGTTCAAGGGTGCTTCAGTCGGAACTGCTCGAATCACGGATATCGACTCCTCCACATATCTATTAAATTTAAAAAAAAATTGCTTTAGCTAAGCTTCAAGCGGGACGACAGCCTTGAGTGCTTTGAGATGAGGCGAAGTTCGTGCCGAGGGTGTTTCGTACCGATTGGCTCTAAAACAATATGAGCAATCACGACGGTTCTCAACATTAATGCACGGCCGGTGGAGAGCACTGGTCGCCTGCAACGTGTGTGACACGCCGTTCCGTAACCGGCTCATAAGCGAATGCCACAAACGCACCGCGGGAATACCGGGCCTTGTTGCCATTCCAATGCACTGTAGTGTGCTCCTCCCCTCACCCCAAATTCGTTTGCGGCCGATCACTTTATTTGGTTGACGTCGAGGTTCAGGTTGTTGCAAGCTATTAGTGGGGTTAGCCTTGTCAATTCTGCCGGCAATTGCTCCACCGTAGCGACATTTAAATGCTAACTATAAGATCCACAAATCAGGTACATACCTGAGACCTGACCGATCTACGTAGCTATAAAAACAACCACCTATAACAGTCAATAGTCAACTCTTCCTGTCACCATCCGGAGTCCAAACTCGAGTCCTGGAGGAACTTTAAAAGAAGGCATAAGGCCCCCTTTCTACATGACTGTTTTCCACGCGGGTTGACAATGTGCTGAAGGGAACTATGAGGGAGTATACTCGTACGCCTGCGCGGATTTATAAGACGGGTCCGGCATCGCCTCCGCTATGTTCCACATGTGCTCTGTATGGTTATATACAAGATTATCTTATGCGCTGTCTAGAGTACAACGCGGAAAGGTGTGTGTTGTTCACTTCATTTGGGTTCTGGTGCATGCGTATGCCTGCTGTATAGAAAGATATTACTTTTCAGCGTTTCCGTATCAAGTTGTTCCTAGTTGAATTTGCTGCTGCCGGCTGAACTATATATCACCTGATACCGTCCAAACCCTCGCTCGCTGACCCATTTCCTTTTCATTTTCTCTCTTCTTATTGCTGTTAACTTTTATTTTTTCTGCCTGCGTTCCGTTCCAGTCTGCCCAAAAGGTCAAGTGGCCACGATATGCCCGCCGGACGGAAGCCTCAACGAGAACATGGGCCCCGGTTCCATCATCATCGGTTGCGTGAGGGACAGTCTAACGTGCCTCTGCCCTCCTGGAACATGGAGGCTGCTGAACCATCGCTGCGGGCCGAGAAAATACTGCTGAGAGCGGAGGCAACCGCATCTCTTCCGTCCACTGGCATCATGTTATGGTGAAATTAAAGTGCACCAGTCATGGGGCTCTATGCGAGACACATCGGTGACTCGTCTGAATCAAGCTTGTCTGGAAACATTCAGCGACTAAAAGAAAAAGGACGCCGAACTGCATTTGTTGCTGTGAGTTCACTGCAAGAGTTCACTGCAAGCGCGAATTATGCAGATGCTGCGATATATACGCAAGTAAACCTGGCTGACAGTTCTTTAAAACAATGGGCATGCGTCACAACTGACTACAGCCCTCTCCAGCAGGCGGCGATGTTGAACGCACGGATGCAAGAAGGGACATCACATGGTTATTTAGTTTCGTACTGACGGCTTAGCCGATTTCTGTAGGAACGCGTTAATTTGCGCAGCGCCGCCCTCATACAAGTAATTTTTATTGTATTTTTTGCGCGTTTTTTTTAGTATCCAAACTTTCCAATGAAGACCAAGGTGACGCTCTAAACATTATAGGCCATGGCAGGTACGAACGTGTGACAATAATATTTCAATGTTAGTAAGTAGGAGGCACCGACTCCTTGTTTTTGAAATGCATTAGCCTCCCTAACTGTAGTAACGAGATCTATTTATTGTCGCTTACGATTTCATTCACCTTTGCAAAGTAACACTTCGGAGTCATCAAAAAACAATTCTGTCACAGCCTGTCCCGACGATAAAGCAGTTCAAACGTCCTGCCTTATGCATCAGCATGCGGAAACCTCCGCACAGCCATAGCACTTCACCTGTTTGCGGTCGTATCAGCACCTCTTTCCCAGTTCAACTATTCTTACTTAACGTAAAAACGACTTGTTATTGCATTCGCCACTCTGGCTCAGTGGCTGTAACGTTGCAGCACCAATTGCAGGAATCGAAACCGGCCGCGTTCCGATGGAGACAAAATGCAAAACATCCGGCGTACCGAGAAATCTCGCACGTTAAAGAACGCCGCCGCGCCTTTGAAAACTATTCCGAACCCTCCATTGCGGAGTATCTTGTTGCCGACAACTCCACTTTAAATCTAAAAATCCATTAGGAACTAACTTTCTGGGTGTCCCGGGTAACATTAGGCACGCGAAGTAAAACTAACTGCTAGACTAGAATGACGGAGCAGAAATAGGGAGCTAAAATGGCATACGGCAAAGCTGGCCAGCGAACCAGCAAACGCGGAGAGAGCCGAATCCAACAGCGATCCACGGGAACACGCGAACGCGGGAAAGCTGCTGCTTCCACCAAAGAAGAGCGCGTGCGACCGTGGCACGTGCAGAGCAAAGGTCTAGGCCGATCGAGCGGGAAGCGCCTTCGTGAGTGGACTGTTCCGTGCGACGTCCGCGCGCGGCCGGCCGAGCAGACTGCTGGGCGACTGCGGCGTGCGTCGCCACAATGCGCCATCAGGCACGCCGTTGAAGATCGTCGGGGATGGAGAGGGGAGGGCGCCTCCTTACAAGGCGTGTTTACGCCCAGTTGTGTGCAGCGAGCGACTGACCGAGGGCTCCGTGACCGGTGGTCAGTCGGAAGGACGGAGACCGCTCCCACGGCGCCCTCGGTCGCTTCACTGCAAACGCCTCAGTTTCACCGACTGGTGCTCATGGACGATGTCGGCCACGCGGTCTTCAAGCAAGGCGTCAGCGGCGAGGCGTGAGCCGCAAATTACAGGGATATAAAATTCCTGAGTGCGGAGCTATCTCCTTGAGGCGTGGATGACGTAATGGTCCTACGCCCTCGTAGGTCGCTGCTAGCTGATAGGCACACCCTAGCTGGAGCTAATGCTAAGCGCAATTGTAGTAAAACGGCGTCCTGGTCATTATGGAGCCAATACCTACTTCATATCTTGAACCTGGATGAGTTTTCAGTAATAACTCTGCGCCCAAGTTATTTCATGGGAATGCCTCACAAGTCAGAAAAAAAATGATGCGGTTCTGAGACCTTTCACTTTAACATAACTTGTCGTACAAACCATCTTAAGGAATTTCGCACCAGTCCGGTTCCAAACATGGTAAAACATTTGGTAAAAAATTTGAGAAACTGTGAAATTTTACAAATCTTTTCGTCCTTTTGTCGAGCCCTGGATTTAGGGCAACCGACCATTGATAAGAGGTGGACGAGGTAGACAGAGAATACTCCTGGGGATGCAACTAAGGAGAGAACATCTCTGAAGATGCCCCAAAACCGCAGAAAGAAGAAGCACTAGAGTACAATAATGTTTTTTTTCTTCCTTTCTTGCCCTATTGGTCGGCGACTCAGAGTTGACGTCGTGCGTCGAAAAGCGGTCTATCGAGAAAGCAGCTCGAGCATTCCTGTCAGCTGATTTTGATATGACACTTCCTGCAAGTCTTATACGCATCCTCTGCACGTTTCGAGAGGGGTCAGTGAAATTCCTACAACGCTGACTACACCGCCGCCATGAGCGTCTAAGCGCGGTCCGCCCCAGGCTGACATTCAAGTTCATCACTGCGGCGCGCTCTCGAAAGGACTGCAGAAGGCGAGCTCCTCGAGGGTCAAGTGCGGCGGCCAAGTGATACAGGCATTTCATTCAGTTCGCCTTCGAGGCAGCCGCCGGCGGTCCGCAGCGGACCGCGGCGGCGCTGACACGCGCACTGCACGCAACACTTGCGACGGAGTAGGTCGGCCGCGAGGAGGCCAACCAGGCCAAGAGCGGTTTTCTCCTCGCTTTTACACTGCGAGGAGGGGGACCCTACTTAAAGGCGGACAGGGCCACTGGGACGCCTCATTTTCGGTGCTTCCCCTCAGCGGCCGGCCCGGACGAACGCTTTCGTGTGCCATCCCATGTGCCTTGGGCTAGTGCCTCGACGCTTCTAGCAGCCCTCGACCGATTCGCCCCCCACCCGTGTGCGTTGTCGACTGTGCGTCCCGTTGGGAAAGCCCGGTGAAAGACCTGACCATCGCGTGGTTTGTTCTCGCCCACTTCGAGGCTCCTCGGGAAGCGGCCGTCCCGTCTACGCAAGGTGAGCACTGGAGGACAAGCCCTGAGGCCCACGGGAGTGAGGTCTTGCCCATGCACCGATTTTTCCCTTGACCTTTTAAGCAACCTCATCCATGACCGGGCAGATGATACGGAGCCTTTTGTGATGCCTCAGGCGCCGCTTTCATAGTCTTTAGCGCCTAAAGCGGAATCCTTGCGACTTCCTTGCCTGTGTTGAGACGATGATGCTTGACCGATAGCCGGTGCAGCACTGTCCTTGAGTACTTCAGTTCTCCACCTATGCACAGCTTTTGACCTTGACCTTGACATCTACTACCTGCAATGGCTCTGTGCATAATTAGTGTGCCAGAAGCCCGCGGTTACGAGCAAGCCTTAGACAGTGGAATTCCATGCGCTGGATGAACGTAGTTATCTTTGGTCAAAATTATTTTGGCCACAGAGTTTGCTTGTCAGCCGTGTAGTAGGGCAGCTCTGACACGCTTAGCGCTCTAGGTCCCTCTTTGGAGGGGGGGGGGGGGGGGTAGTCTCTTGACTATGGCATGGCCCTTGCATGTCGCGAACGCAACACTATTGCTGCGTATGAGGGCTGCTGGTGACTTATCTGAACACCACGGGAATAGTGTATGCCCCGAGCGGACGTACGGTGTTCTTCAGTCATGCAGCTGAATAAGAAGACGGGCGTGTAGGGACTGCAATATCGCCCGAGAGGCAGCTTCCAGGAAACGAATGACGAAATATGCACACAGCAACCTTACATAAAATAGTCGTTCCGTGGCGCAATGCTCCAATTAATAGTGGACACAATTGTTCCCACAGTTTATAGACTTGTAATTATTCTTCTTTTCTACGTCTGTACGTTGCCCTAGAGAACTTCGAATTATGCTTAAGGCTCATGAAAGCTTTATTTATATATTTATGTCTTTAAAATATCGACAGGGTACACGTGTCCTATATGTCACTTTTCATTATAGAGTGCTTTGCAATGGAAAGTGTTTGTTACTTTTTTTCGCTTTTTGCCACAATTTTGAAGTCTATACTGGGCCTATAATTGAGGATATCCCGTATTTTTTTTAAGCACAGATGCAAAAATTGTATACCACTGGTTTCGAAACTCCATATGTTTGAACGCTCGGCTCCACCTTCATACGAGTGATCCTTTATCCGGAACATTGCAGTGAAGCTCTTGGGCGCGCTTCAAATATTCAGATGCGGCGACGGCGGCATTTTCTGAATGTGCCTACTCTTGTGCGTTGAAATCAACAACGGGACTAGTCTATGACTACGCTCAAATTGACCTTTAGATCAGCTGGAACTATTCACAGTTGAAAATATGCAATCATGTTTTTTTTCTTTGTGCCCCCACCTTGAAGAGAGATTCATCTGTCGGCCGTGGGAAGCCTTCCGCCAGTCTCTGATGTCGGCGTCCAAAAGCGCTAAGCACAATTTCTAGGGAAATGAAAATATTGCATGAAATTCAGAGTATCGCAAATCAACATATTTTTTAGAGCTTCATGTGAGAAATAGTGCGCGTACAGACCTGTGCTGCCTATTCGCTAAAAATACAAGGGCAGCATTGAAACTAACTGAACTCCTCAAGAATGCTTCAATGGTGCGCATATGCCTTGGAGCCATTTACGCGCAACATTCACGTGTGCGGCAAATCGACGCGGTATCCCTGATAGGCACTTAGGAAGATTCATTTTATTGAGCTTGATACGCCACAAGATTATTTGTTGCTACGCTTTACCTGATGCCACTTACTTCCACTTTACCTTGAAAATTTCAGTACGTGGCCATTCTTTGCGACATGCTTCTCCGACAGAGCCTCGCTTTTGGACGTGATGCGTGTCGTGTTAGCGCATTTAATTGCTTGTATGCGTTCAAAATGCTGCTGTTGTGCGTTTCGTCGCAGAGGTGAAAACTTCTAAATAGCCGCTTACTACTGGCTATGCGTAATTTGGTAACTGATGTCTTCTCTGTCCACTTCACATCCCTTTTTTTCCCCATTATAGGGTAGCCAAGAGGGGATCTTGTTAACCTCCCCTCCTTTCCTTTTCTATTACCATTGTTCATATAGGGAAATGAGCTTAATTTATCTATCATGCCCCTACATTGCGTAAACAAGCCACGAATGCCACGAATGACAAAAACGTCAATGTGCTGCGAAAGACACCACTACCATTTGTAAAATATACTTTACATGCAACCACCGCACGTTGTAGAAGCCGGCAACGTACCGAATTATGAAGGATATCAAAGTCCACGTAATCAGGGTGTCATGCACGGCATCGCCGGGTAAACGAGAAATTCACCGAAAAAATGAGCAACTACGTACTATGCCAATGCCAACAGATATGACGCAGTCACTCGCACGGACACTATCGCTGAAATAACGAGCGACGTCAGCAGTTCGCAAGATTCCGTCTCCAGGTTTTTAGACCACGTCAGGGACATTTCTCAATGGGATGAAGTTGTCCTCGGCTTCGTATTGCGTGTTTGCAACCAAACATTGCCTTGTTAACCTGCTGTCCAAAAAAATATGCTGCTGAGGGGATCGTCAGCTAGAAGAGATATGAAGACAGAGGTGCGCACTGTAACTACAATGTCAAGTCTAATATGTACAAAGTACCCATGTGGAACTAAGAGCGAGCGATGTGGGTTAGGTTCTAACATCTCACCCCAAATATCGAGGGGCCGGTCTAGAAGCCTGGGACCTCTTAAAGCTAACTTTATCAGAAAACATGGCTAACTAGGCGCTTCAGACGGCAAAATCATTGCGGAATAAAAAAAGAAAAGATAAGACAGGCCGTAAAGAAAATCAGTCGCCGGCCCCACAACGGCGTCCACTGCTCCGGGTGCGCGCTTGACACGTCTTTCCCGGGAGACGCGCGAAACCGCCTCTCCATTAGCGGGCGACTGCCGATGTCCCCGTTCCGAAGGGCCGCCGAGCAGTGATGAATGGGCGGGGTGTGTCGCCGCGTCGCTCTTTAGCGCCCTGAGGAACCGCTTACTGAGTGATTGCTGCGCAAGCGGCCTCATCGGCGAATGAAGACCTCAGCGCCGCGCGGTGCGAATGGCAACATTGGAAGAAAGCTGTGGGCATGCTCTCTGCCGGCAGAAACGAAGGAAGGTGATCGCCCGAAGCGAAAGTCTCGAATTCCATCTCTGCGGTCAAGGCCACGTTGTTGTAGCCCTGTCAGTGCCAGCCAATACGATATTTCGCAGTTTTGCAAGCATAACATGTCTTTGCTACGTAACTCGTTCCACTGATTGCGTCGCTTTGCGATTAACACCAGTTAACGGCTGCAGTTTCGGTCTCTTTTCCGAAAGAGGCCAGCAATGGAATTCGTTTCTTAGCCGTGTAGCCGTCTTAGCGGAGCAGTCATAGCACCACTTAAGTTCTAAATATGTCTAAGGTAAGGATAACCCTCGTCCCCACCTTTCAAGACCTGTTGGTCTTTAGGGGTCCCATACGGGGCCCACTGTACCGCTGAGGAGCAAACCGCGTTGTCTGGCTACTTTTGACAAAGACGGTACCTTCCGTTTGCAAGCCACAAACTGCCAATAGGACGTTGTATTGGTCGCATATTTTTGGAGTACTTTTCTTTTTTTCCTATTATTTAGTTAACGCACCCGCTGCATTCTCTTCATATGCACCGCTTGCCGCTGTTTCGAGGGCAAAATGCTGAATCCGTGCAGTTTTTCCGCCACGTTTCCGCGGTTAAACCGGAAGACTGCCCAGATTCTAGCGCAGCTGATAGAGCACGTTTTGGAGTGTGATAGGCCTAGCGGCCGATTCCGCTCTCTTCGGACGTTGTTTCTTTCGCAGTATACCCTAGCTACGTAGGGGAAATTTCGCTGTTCATTTTGTGCTGTAAATTCAGATTATATATAAATAAAATTACAAATTTATGAAGAAAATAAAACACAGTTTTTCTGCCCTTCTTTGGCTCATCCTGCCATAGTAGCAGTATATGTAACGCGATCGACCGCTATCTTTGGGGAACAAATAGAAAATCGAAGCCTTATATAGCTACGAGGCTACTTAAATCTATGTCATTAAAGACGTACTTAGAGAGAAAACCGCTTGTCTAAATGCCCATTCAGAACCGATACATACAGTATACTAGTGTTTGTCAACACCGCTTCATGGTGGTTTAAGTTGAATAGCAAACAGCGTTTGAAGACACCGTTCGCTGTGGGTAGAGCAATAACATGATACCAAGGCTGTAACACTACCATGGTATTCATTTAACTAAGAGAGTCAGCTGACGGTAAGCTGTAATTGGCTGTGGTGACAGGGGCGGAAAAAGGTGCAGAAGTCAGACAAGTATGGAGTACAAGCGGATAGAAAGTGTTTGGCTGGCAAGCTTGTGCCTGCGTAACAAACAAATAAATTTGGCGGCCCGGATACTGGCTAAACCGCGGCGCTGTTATCTTAATCAGAAAGGCAGCCGCCCTCAAGTGCGCTCAGTTTAAATACCACTGAGTGCTCTCCAGATAAAGGCATGCTATTGTCGTGAATAGTCCTAAAAGTCGTAGAACCAGCCACCCGCGATCGCCATTCTCCACGGCAGTCACGTCCGGAGGGCGTTCGCGCGATAACTCGCCCTGTGCGCCGAGGATAAAAATGATAAGACTGTGTGTTGGCAGCGATAAGTTAAGCACACTACTTGTTAACATAGAAAACACTGGGGCCATATTCATGTATATGAGTGTCGCAGTGACGAATGTGTTGTTCACCAATCTGCGCACCGGTTCTCGTGCATCAGCTTCGTGTGCCTGTGGACGTTGTGGAGAGTTCGCCTTTTATGGCCACGAGAGGTTTAATGACCTTGAAAATAGGTGTGCTCAGTTGGGAGGGGTGGCGTGTGATACAGGTGGGGACAGCATAACATAACAGCACATACTGTCACCAAGAAGCCTGTTAAAATAAGTATAGCGCACAGTGCTTCGTCAAAGGCGTCAAGGTTATTACGCTTCTAATGGCATGCTTGCCGTAGCCGTCATCAAGCAAAGTGGACGATGCGCTACAAATTTGCAAACAACATAGTCGTCCTTTCGATCCGACGGAGGAGCTCGAACTGACCCTAAAATCGGCAAAAAAAAAAGTTTTCGGTGTCTGCTTTAGTGGGCAGCCGTTCTTGTTACTGAGCTGAGAGGAACTTTTCACATCGGTGGACAAAGCTGCTCCTTGTTCGGTGCGGAAGCACTCGACTAGTGCTGCCAGACACGTGGCAGTAGTTGCTAATTTTTCCAACGGGGGTCAACTGCAGAGTTTTGGGTCATCCGAAGTGACCCAGAGGTTCTCACCGTCTGTCACACACGTGGGAGGATAGAACGTGGCGCCGCTCAGTGGCATGCTGCCCCGTAACTTTCCCTCGCAGAACTTCCGGTTGTGAATACTTCTTACAAGGGCACGACCAGGAAGCATCATGTCTTCTAAAGGGAGAAACGCGGCAATGAGTGCATTTATATTTATGCTTCATGCAAATGACATGTTTAGACCACTGTATGCAAAAAATAGGCAACATGCGTCCGAAAAACTTTTCTTGCACTGCTATGAATTGGAGGCAAGAAACCTCACCAAGTAAGAATTACTGCCTCGTTGAATCGTTAATTTCTTTAATTAAGGAAATCTTCCTCTATCTTCTACTTCACGAATCAGCAGTCGACTTCTTCAATAAAGACCCGCTGCGGTGGCTTAGTCGCTATCGACATCGGCTGCCGAGCCTAGGCACGCGGGATCAGATCTCTGCCGCGGCGGTCATTTTTTCGACATTAAATGCAGAAACGCCCGTGTGCTTTGCGATGCATTGCACTGTAAAGAAGCCCACCTGGTCGGTATTAATCCGACCCCTTCCACTACGGCGTCTCTCATTGCCCAAGTGTCACTCTGGGGAGTAAAACTGCCCCTACCGCACGCCATCACTGTTCCACAAGGCGGAACTTTTTGCGATACCTTGTAATGCTGTCATTGCCCGAGTTCAAGAAAGCATTGCGCAGCTCACCCCAGTAGTGCACTGAATTGATACAGAAGAAGAGTGGCGCAGCGAATGAGCACAGTGAAGCATGTACGCAATGTAATAAATAATGCAGCAATCGTCGCAGCCAGTCGCGTCGACCTATTAATAAGCTGATGCTGTTGTGGAGCTTATGCTTCAAGTTCATCACGTGCGTGTTTGTTATAGATGCTCTCCTTAATCACATAATATTAAAAACAGCGCTAAGCAACAAGGACCAAGAAAGAAGGGAACACACACAATGGCGCTGATGCTACATAGATGCTACATAGATGCTACATGGCGCGGATGCTACATATTGTCGCGCTAATCAACGCAGTGCAGTGTCAGGATGGCCGAGTGGTCTAAGGCGCCAGACTCAAGGTTAAAAGCCTTTCCCACGATGTGGGATGAACGAGACTTCTGGTCCACATTGGTGGGCGTGGGTTCGAATCCCACTTCTGACACGTCTTTTTATTTTAATTCTTCGAACGGTCAACGGGATGCTACATAATATTAAAAACAGCGCTGAGCGACAAGGACCAAGAACGAAGGGAACGCACACAACGGCGCTGATGCTACATATTGTCGCGCTAATCAACGCAGTGCAGTGTCAGCATGGCCGAGTCATTCTACTTGCGGCTACCGTTCGGTGCGGACGCAGGATCTCATATGAGCTCCGGCGGAGCGGCGATAGCGGCCCAGGCCGGCCGCGGTAACGGGCTTCAAGGAAACGACGATAAGGATTATCAGATCATTTTGCCGAACCTGCCCACCGGACGTGTTGTTTTGAACAGTTTTTTTGGCACAGAGACGTGCGTGTGCGACCTTTTAGAGTTGAAGATTTCCGGGACGCCTTCGCGGAGACTGGTACCCTCCCATACGTGGTGGCCCTGGGGGCGTATCAAATCAACCACGTCTGGGCCGTGACTTTGAGCAGCGTCGAAGCAACCAAACGGCTGCTTGCCTTCAAAGAGCTTCTAGTGAAAGGGCGCCGGTGCATCATCATCGACCCTGAGGATGAACAGGTGAAGCTCCGGCTCCATTGGATGTTGCATGGAGTTGCCGGTGAGGGCATCCGAACTGCGTTGGCGACATTCGGTCAGGTGACCGAAGTTACCCGTGAGCGGTGGCGCGTCCAAGGCGCACACGAAAAGGGTTCAACGACAAGGACCGTGCTCCTAAAGGTGAAGCCGGGGATGAAGACAGAGGACCTGCCCCACCAGATAAGAGTTGCAGGAGAGTTGGCCCTCGTGGATGCGCCTGGTCGCCCAATGCAGTGCCTGCGCTGCCACGGGACCGGTCATGTACGCCGGGAATGTAAGATTCCGCGCTGCTCGATATGTAAGCGGTTCGGCCATGCTGACTCTGAATGCGTACGAACGCACGCGGTGGCTACAGGACTACCATCGAGGGCGGACTGGACGGAGCACCAGATGGATGTCGCCGAGACAGAATAAGCAGCAAGTGGCGTCGGTGATGCGGGAAAACCAGCTGGAACTACGGGAAAGCTGGTACCTCTGGGGGATGGGAACGAGGCGCCCTGTGTGCCCGGCAAAGAAACCGCAACAGCTGGCAACGAAGATGCGGTGGAAGGCATGGAGGGCGGGGCTGAGCGCTCTCCGAGTTCTGAGATACCAGAGTCAGCGAGCAAGCAGGAACCTCTCGAGAACAGTGGCGGCCGAGTGACCAGCGTCCTAGGACCGGCGAAGCGAGCCCACGACGAGAGCGGCAGCGGACAGAATAAGACGGAGGCAACTAGCACCGAGGAGCCGCCAGCGAAAACGCCACTAGGAAGGAGACCGAGTTTTAAACCCAAACCGAATGTCTCGACGGACAAGAGAGACTTTAATAACTGGCCGTGGGCGAGGCGCCGACAAAAAGATCTTTAGGAATTGAAAAAGCGAACGCAAGGCGTAATCAAGTAGAAGAGATAGATTGGGCGGGCCGCACAGAAACAGATAACGAAGGAATCGTGAAAGTTTTCTTTGAACACTACCAACAGCTCCTTTCTTACCATAGTGTCAAGTTAGATCGATTTTAGGATTCATTTCTTGAGGCGATGTCAAAAATTGACGACCAGAAAAAAGCTAGCCTTGAGCAGCCAATTACTGAACAAGGAGTGCAGCAGGCAATAAATAACCTAAATCCAGGAAAATCACCCGGGCCCGACGGCCTGAGTGCGGCTTTTTACGAAGCGTTCAAGGAACAATTATCACCAGTGTTGTGTGCCTTATTTAATGAGGCCTATGAATTGAAGTCATTGCCACCATCGTTCGGCTCGTCTCATACTGTGCTTATCCCAAAAACTGACCAGCCAGATAAGCTTAAGCAGGTGTCGTCATACAGGCCCATTGTTCTTACGAACGTTGACTGTAAGATTTATATGAAGGTGCTTGCTGGCAGGCTACAAACAGTTATAACCGAAATAGTTTGCCCCCACCAAACGTCTGGGATCAAAGGGCGATTTATTTTTCAGAAAATCCATAAAGTAAGAAGTGTACTCGAATGCTGTGATGCAACAGAAGTATGTGTAGCGTTACTGCAGTTGGACTTGGAAAAGGCTTTCGATTGTGTGTCACGTAACATTCTGTTCAGTATCTTAGACTACATTAATGTTGGTACAGTCACAGTCATTCGAGAGGGTGTGGCCTTGGCGTAGCGTGACTGCACTACGAGATTAATTATCAATAAGTCATTGGGGGCCCCCATCAACGTACGACGTTCGGTGCGCCAGGGTTGCCCCGTCAGCCCTCTTTTGTTCTGTATTTATAATGAAGCTTTGTGCTTAAGCATTCTACAAAACAAAGACATTTATGGTTTCCGACTGCAGGAGACTGAAATTAAACTACTGGCCTACGCAGATGATGTCGCGATTTTTAGTGTAAACGAGGAAAGTGAAAAGAGGAGAGTCAATGCTGTGAAGCATTTTAGTGAAGTCACAGGAAGTCAAGTTAACTGGGGTAAGTGCCTGGGGTTTTGGCATGGAGAATGGCAGTCAACCCCCGACACTTTCGCTAATATGTGATGGGCTACAACGCCTGTCAAATACTTGGGAGTGCCTTTTTGTAAGGACACCGAGTTTTATAAGGACACCGAGCCATACCGGACACAGCAGATCCAAGAAATGGAAAAACGCTCATTTTTCAATATTATTTGCAAGAGCAACAGTTTGTAATCTTCTTTTAATAAGCAACTTATGGCATATAATGCAAGCTTTGCATTGCTCCCGTGTTAATGTGCAAAAATTGCACCGAATTTTTGCCGTGTTTATTTGGGCCTCCAGCTGGGAGAGGTGTAGTATAGGACAAATTTCTTTAGGTATATGCGAAGGGTGGTGTGCTTGGTTTGGGCCATTTATTTGTACGCCAGATCGTAAACCGGTTTATTTTTTTTTTTAGGGATGTAAGAGACCCATTCCTGCGAACTGTTTGCTAATAAAGGCTTGGTCGAGCCTTGCCTAATGTTGTAGTTCATACCCGATGTATGCCTGGCCGTATTTTTGGATTCTATATAGAGATTGTTCTAAGTGTGAAATTCCTGAGCGTACGTCTTTCGATGGAGTATTTGAGTACGGTTGATAATAAAACACTATACAAGAATCTATGTGATGTAGTGTTCCCGGTGCCCTTGTAAAGGGCCTTATACTCTGGAGGCAGAGGAAGAGATGTGTTGAAACGTGTAAAGAAAATGCATGGCGGGAAATCTTCAAGCGCCGACCAATCGTTAAAAAGATGACGTTTCGGCCCCGGCTTACGGGGGCCTTGTAAGCCGGGGCCTAAGGCCCCCGTAAGCCGGGGCCGAAACGTCATCTTTTTAACGATTGGTCGGCGCTTGAAGATTTCCCGCCATGAACATACCCGACCAGACGGGTTTCCGTCGAACCCTGGATTTCAAAGAAAATGCAAGTTTCAGCAGGAGCAAAAACATTTTTCTTCATGTTACATACCGGTACATTGACGGTAAAATCATTTCTGGAGGAAAAGGGCCTGTTCCTTCCGTGGGGTGCCCACTGTCTCATTTGCAAACAGCCGGAGACAGTAGATCATGTGTTTCTTCATTGCTGGGACGGGCTGTATTTGTGGGATGTGCTGCAAAGAACCACTAAAAAAGAGTTTCCACTTGATCCTCTTGGAATAAGATGCTTACCAACAGACAACCAGGATGGTGTCCCATTAGACCAGGTGATGTTGTTGTGCCTCCACAGTATATGGCGCTCTCGAATGGCCGGTTATCACTGCGATTCGGATGCAAGACCGGCACGCATGTATTTCCGTGAAAGCGTACAGATATGGCTGGAGACGGCGAAGTTGCAACCATGTATTCCCGAGTGGCTGCCAAGGTTGGAGCCCTTAACGGTACTCAAGGAATTTTAGCATGACAATGCCTGCCCCTCGTGGGTTTTAGGCTGTTCCAACGCTGTGTATATAAGTTCGCGCGTGTTCCTGTTATGTTTATGTCAAAGCCAGGCAATAAAGAAAAAAAAGTCAGGATGGCCGAGTGGTCTAAGGCGCCAGACTCAAGGTTAAAAGCTTTTCCCACGTTGTGGGATGAACGAGACTTCTGGTCCACATTGGTGGGCGTGGGTTCGAATCCCACTTCTGACACATCTTTTTGTTTTAATTCTTCGAACAGTCAACAGGATGCTACATAATATTAAAAACAGCGCTAAGCAACAAGGACCAAGAACGAAGGGAACACACACAACGGCGCGTTCTTGGTCCTTGTTGCTTAACGCTGTGTTAATATTATGAAGCATTTCCAACTCGCCCAATCTGCCGTTCTTCTGCTCTCCTTAATACCTACCTTAATTCGCGTTGTCCTAAAAGCTAGCGCCTGAGTATCTTGTTACCTCCCGCTTTTGTACTGCCCTTAAATGTCAGCAAGAAAAGGCCATAAATATATAATCTCGTTGGTAGGTGTCGCGAGCACACTCATGTCACGTGCTTCAATGTTCTATCTCTGCCGACGAGAACCTTTTTCTTCTGCCGCAAAGTGCACAAAAAGTTCACACGCAACTGAGGGTGCTGTCCGGAGGTGAAGTAACCAGGTACATTCCACTTGAGGATAAGTACGCACGGGAATGAACACACGCGCGTTCAATCGCTGTGTTGTGATTAAAGCGAAAACAATCAAATTATCTCCCGCCACTCCGTTAATTAGCGTTGCCGTTCCGCGATTCGCTGCATAAGTCAGCTTCCAATCGCGCATTGCAGTCACCCATGTGTAATATATTTTCCCGAGCATCCTCTTCTATACGAGTCAGTCAGTAGCCACAAGGGCCAAGCGCCGCCGCGGTGGCTCAGTGGTTATGGTGATCGGCTGCCACCCGAAGGATGCACATTCCAAATATAACTCTATATAACTGTATAATCCACAACTGTTCCTTCAGCCGTTTACTTAGCCGCCTAATGCAATTGCATGCATGGTACGTACCAACATATACGTACGTAACATATTCCATTGGTACGTACCGTGCTCCCCCTGGCTATAATTCCAAGAACTGCATAACATCAAGAATGGCGCGGTAACAGCAGCCTCTAAAGGTTATTCTTTTACCTGAATTTTTATGAGGTAGGCAGTTATTCGAAACCTTCAAATAGCGAATCGAATAACCTCCTATTAGATTCGCTGAACAAATCAAATAGTTCATGTTCAAAATTATTCGAAACGAATCGAATTTGTCAAGTTTTTGAATAGTTATCGAATAAGTGGCAATATATTCGAACAGGATGTGCAGCAGTTTTCGGCCACTGTATTAAAAACAGGACCCACTGCAATGCCACACAGCATTGTGCCGCGATTAGTATGTGCGAAATAGAGAGTTCAGTACCGCGGCGGCGTTCAAACTCCACGACTGGGCCATCGATGAGGCAAGGCTCAGACGGGTTCGGCGCCCGCATTGATACCCGGCTCTGGAATGACTCATACGTAGCTCCCGCCCCTGTAATCTACAGAGCTGTGGTGCTAGTTTATTTGCTCTGCCCTCAGTTACTAATACGTAATTTGAGATGATGAGCATTGATAATATATCGTCTGTCTCAATAAACTTTCATTCATTCATTCATTCATTCATTCATTCATTCATTCATTCATTCATTCATTCATTCATTCATTCATTCATTCATACTGACTGCGTTTGCGCAGCCTGTAGCGGAGGTCAGTTTTGCGTCTTTTGAGAGGTATAGCTCTATCTGAGTTTTAGCGCCTTAACGGTATTATTTGTTTCCTACGAATGTTCGCACAAACGAGGAATAAATTGGCCATTCCACACGCGGCAGCCTAGTCAGCGCCTTATTTCTCACGCTTTGTTCTGAGATTACTTGTAATTTGGGTTAAAATGCATGTACCTTCCCGCGTCTATGTCCACACATATGGGGCAGGGAAAGTAGCTATTCGTTTTCGAGAGTTTGAAAACGCATAGCACACAGGAAGAACTAAAAGTAGTCAGTTGAACTGTCACAGCCGTGGCTAAAAAATGTTTTCGTTTGTATACGGAGAAGACCCCGGACCACAAAAATACCCATTCGTGCATGATGTTAAACGGTACGTTATCTCAGGCTTCATTTTCTGATTGGATGCTCTTCCTGCCCAATCAGGTCGTCATTTGTGGCGCCAGAGGTTTATTCTGGTCACCAGACTCACCACATCTGCCGTGAAGAATTCCCAAAAGCAGCCTTACGAGGCATGTCCTTACGTTGGCCGTTAAAAACCATTGTGGCCGGAAACAAGTAAAAAAAGAAAAAGCCCCATGCAGACACTCGGGAAGTAAGCCGCACTTATACGTGTTAAAAGCCAAGTGCGGTTCTCGCTGCTTACAGAAAAAATACTTTACCGCACGTGCTGAGTCGCGGCAACGGACGAATTTTTTAATGACTGAGCAAACACGTTCTCATGTTTGACCGGCTCCCCTGTAAAGAGAGAGAGAAACAGAAGGACGGAAAGGCCGGAAGGTTAACTAGGCGACGCCCACTAGGCTACCCTATACGTGGGGAGGGCAACAAAATAAAGAAAACAGCTAAGAAAGAGCGTGCCTAAGTATCAGAGGAAAGATTATGTGGCAACAATCTTATCCCGCATGGCCTAACTGCGCAGGTGAAAAAATTCCGAAAAGAAGCGACTTAATGGCCTCCTTGTCGCTGAAATGGCGAGACAGCACTCTGACGCAAGTGTTTTCATTTTGCCATGCTTCGAAAATGACCCAGTGACAGTGAAGAAAAGGCCATAGTTTTGTTGGTTTACGCAACGAATGACGTTTTCTCGAATGAAAGAACTGATAGGCATGCAGCTGTAACAAAGCCTGAGAATTTAGCGTGGGGAACACCTGTTATATACTAGAAGCGGTGACGTCTTCTTGGTGATGTTCATCGCAAAATATAGGATAATAATTAATAATAATTGGTTTTGGGGGAAAGGAAATGGCGCGGTATCTGTCTCATATAACGTTGGACACCTGAACCGCGCCGTAAAGGAAGGGATAAAAGAGGGAGTGAAAGAAGGAAGGAAGAAGAGGTGCCGTAGTGGAGGGCTCCGGAATAATTTCGACCACCTGGGGTTCTTTAACGTGCACTGACATCGCACAGCACATGGGCGCCATAGCGTTTTTCCTCCATAAAAACGCAGCCGCCGCGGTCGGGTTCGAACCCGGGAACTCCGGATCAGTAGTCGAGCGCCCTAACCACTGAGCCACCGCGAAGGGACAACGTTTTTAAACTCCTTATGAAGGTGAAATATTCCTTTAGCCGCCTTGTTGCGTAATTCATCCTCCGAAAGATTTTGTACTATAGTCTACACTCGACTCCTACCGGTCAAGCGGTATTTAGCGCGGACACCCCCGAGGTTCTTGTTTTATATGTATACTATGATGGCCAAGCGCACGTGTCATGGCGTCTGTATGACCCTGATTTACGAACAGCTGCCATTTACGATGCAGTAAATGTTTACTGCCACTCTCGCCGTTCAAAGTAATACGGGATAAACGGTTCTCTCTAGAAGCCCTTTTGCACTTAACTGCAACGAAAGTGGAAGCACAAGTTCGTATCACTTTCTTGAATCGCTTCGTTGGGCAGTGTCCACCCTTTCTCCAAATTCGGGGTTATTCTTATCTTCATTTCGTGTGCCCAGATATTTTATCGCAGTACATCAAGCACGTAGCCAGAAACTTTTTTTCGGGAGGGGTCAAAGGTGAACGTGGAGGGGGCGGAGGGAGGGCGGTGCATGCCCCAAAAACCGAAATGTTCTGTCCCCTCACCTCTTTTATTTCATTTCTCCCACCTGCCTGCTATCCTTCTTTCCGCTGCCCCAGCTCAGGTGCCGCCGCACGTGATGGCAGATGCCGGGGCTAGCAAAATCTTTTACCTTCCTTTTATGGTATTTAAATAAACCACTACCACCAAGAGAACTAGAGGGGCGTTCAGGTTGATTTCGAAAGTAGCCCGAGACCCTTCAGCACCCTCGGCCCCTATTCCCCCCCCCCCCCCCCCCCCCCCCCCTTGGATACGTGCCTGCAGTACAGTTAAGCATCGTGGGAAAGAAAACTTTCTTCGACTCTCTCACTTTCCAAAGTTTCTCGCAGCTACTCAACGTCACTTCTCCATTGCTAGGATTATACTTTATCGAAATGGTAGTTAAGTAAATATTTCTCACCGTATAGGGTTCAAGGAAAAGTGCGGCTACAGCACAGTGCAGGAGCTTTTGTGCGCTTTCGTGCTTTTGTGAGCTGATGATGACTGCATCATCATCTCGTCGGAGTGTGCTTGTTACGATCGTTTCAGGCGAACGCCTTTAACGGCAGGAACCAGGGCAGAAACAAGCTCTACCGCTGCGCTCTACTATAGCGGCATAAGTTCTGCACCTCTGCGCGTCGTCGCGGTGCAAAGCCGGAACTAAACGGCGCTTCGCTGTTCGGCGTTCATGCTTTCGCATTTTGTGCGCGTACGTTGGTCATTAAGGCAGTACCCTCTCTGGCATCCGTGGATGAGTGTGCTACGCTTGCATGCTTTGTCAGGAATGTGGCATTGGGTATTTAGCGCTTCAGCAATTTCAAAAGCCACGCGTCTGACTCCGCTTCACGGGAGGCGCCATATTAGAAGCGTGTGAAGGCGTTTCGTGTGAAATGTGTAATAATTTTCTTGGAACTCAAAATGAATGAGGGGTTCAGAAAAAGTGCGCAAATAAACCTGAAATCTCAGAGGTGCACTAAAGTCACACATCATGTCACACTAACAACGGCGCATGCAGTTGAAACGAAAGCGACACTGATCCGAAGACTGTGCAGTCGCGAGTAAAAAAGATTAGCACAATGACGTCACCGGCGCGGTGAAAACCGCACCGCGGGGCTTGCGCGGTGCCGGGATTTGCGAACACGCCTGGGACTTTTTTTATCGGCGTGTTCGTAACCGTAGCGCCGAGCGTTGCTGTCTGCCGCTCCTGTGGCACGTCACTACGGCTAATCTTCTTTACTCGCGACTGTACAGGCAGCCTCTTAAATGAATCGTGGAGCGCTAAATATGGGACAGCTTCTGGGTTTTCTCTCCGGATAAAGCCTCAATATTTGATCACGAGGTAGCCCTTCTCCGGCGGGAACTGCATAACACTGTCCCTTGGATGGCGTAACCTTTAAGTGCTGGGGTTTCATGAAGTTCGCTAAATTGGATTCCAGGAGAAGGCAACCATTGCCGGAGAAGTGACAAAGTCACGTGTGCGGATGAGGCCAGGTAGTTTAGCGGATACGGAGGCCACTGCTGGCGCGGGATAGGGTTAATCGGAGATGAATGGCAGAGCCATTGTCCTGCAATGGGCGCTGTGGGAAAGGGGATGACGATAGCGACGACTTGTTACAAATAGTTGTGGCAAAATCTACCGCATTTACAGCTGTATAACTCAGGCAGTCCCTAAATTGGTGCAAGAATGAAAAATAATGCCTTTCAATTATATCCGTGTCCGTTCATGCATACATTAACACACTATATTTTTCGATGCACTACAACGTTGTTTTTTTTTTCTAAATGTACTACAGCAAGGCAGTCGATCTCAATTCCCGCCTTCAGTTCCTGGCGCAGTGAATAAAAGGGCGGTCAAAAATTTCTGTCTTACGTGCCAGTGAATTAGCAAGTAATGCGGAAGGTATTTTAGTTTGTTTTTTGCCCGTAGATGTAGCAAAGGCCAGCCAAACAGACAAGACGAAGGACACACAGGAGCGAAAGAAAATATATTTGCTGCGTTCTAGATTCTCAGGAACGAAAAACATTGTTCAATTAACCTCCGACATTCCTATGAGCACGTGGGATGGCGGCGCAGTGAGGGGGCGGGAAACACTTGGCGGGAAAAGCACAATCACAACCCGCCGCACACAGTCCACCGCCACATTCCACTCGCTCCTGCAAACAAAAGAGGCCCCGCGGAATTAATTGCCGAAAGAGCGTTCCCGAGTTAGCGCGACAGACACGTAAGCGCGCGCGCAAGCGCTGCGCAACTCGCTCGGGCCTACCGCGCGGTGCGGCGGCAGTGACCGACATCCGCGGTCGGCAGAAAGAGAGTGAGGGAAAGAGGCACGCGGGGGAACAGCGTGCCGCCCTACGAACTCCCTGCACGATCTCCACTAACGCGATTATGGGTCACGCGCGGCCTCTCTGCGGCCAGCGCGTTCGGCCGCGCGGCACGGATCCCATGGCCGCCACTACGTACTACTACGACGACCACGAACACTGTTGGGGCCCTCGGGAGACGCCCCTCGCCAGCACTTCCCGCCGAGACCTCCTCCTATTCTTTCTTGAAGGCCGTGTAGTAAGCGGATATCTTGGCGGCATTGTTACGGCCGTGTTCGGCACCGGCGGCCGCCAAAACGGAGGAAAAATGGAACCGCCGCAAAGAGGAGGAAAAACGAGAAATAAGCCGTCTTTTCTTCGCAGTCGTTATCCGTTCGTTCACGCGGCGAGTTATGGCATCAAATATGAGGCGCCGTTCGGAAGCGCCGTTCTTTTATGGCGGCCGCTTTTTGATCGATGACGTTGTCTGGCAAGCGTTCGGAGTGGCGTTAACCCTTTCGTACTATTTTTTTCGAACTTCGTTTGATGAAAAAGAAGAGAGGCCGCTTTATGCAGAGGTCGCTGATATAAGGAAGGTTAAATGGGGGGTAATAAATGGCTTTCTTTAGCCACGGGCACTCTCGGGTGATAGAAACGGCCACGGAACTTGTTCGCCGTTTTTGAAAAAAAAAAAAAACAGCGGGACTTAAGTTTTGTTAACCAAACAGTTGAAATACATCAGGGATCACCTAAAATACATCACTTATGAGACATTACGTAGACTAAATGTATACGCCGGTACCAGATTTTTGTACAGAGCATGCAACTGGTACATTGCGGAATAACTCGTAGTAGCAGCACAAAAATTTTTTACCAAGTTTGAAGACAAATCTTGAAAGCATATGTGTGCGTTCTTTATTTATTTGATTGCCTGCCGTTTGAATCAAACAGAAGCAAAGATTACGCCTGTTATTGAACATAATATGGACATATAGTGCTTGATCGCTTACCTTCTCGATGTTGAGAATCAGCGCAGCAGCTGGACGAAAAAAAGCCTGACCGTAGTTTGTTATCGACTACTGACAATGCTGATCTAAGGTTTATTTAAAAACTGCATGCCGTAATTCTCTATCATTTTTATGCAATTTCGGATGACGTGCTGAAATGAAACACTCCTAACGGAACATATTAACGTACAAAAACAAAAAATCAACAAATTGTGGGGAAAAAAATCTGCCACAGTACATCGCAATACAAACAGTTATTAATGATTAAGGCCCTAATAGGAGTAACATTTCTGGAAGCAGTGAAACTGAAAATGAAGCAGCAATATTTTTTTCTTGCAACAACCGAACATTTTCCAGAACTCAGAAAAATATTTATCGCATCACCGCGCCACATTTCTTGCGGTGTGGCACTGTTTCCTTCATCGCTGGAAAACTATCTCCTTCTTGCTGCGTCGATCAATTAGTGGACGATAGAATTTCTTCTCGCGATTGGGACTTAAAGAGAAAAACAAAAAATAACGGACAAAAGGCTGTGAAGCGACCACCATGCACAGATGTGGACCAGTAGACAAACACTGAACAATAAGTATTTTTTATCGCTTACTTGTTGCAAATATTCAAGAAAGAAATCAAATATGGTTGAAAAGTAAACCCGGCACCACAAGACATCCTGGTAATATCGAAACCAGTGTCATTACCTGCGGTTAACGGTTGTTATCCTTGGTTTTGCTGTTGATGTTTTAGTTTATATCAAGATAAAACTCCAGTACTGTGAAAGGGAGCCCTAAAGGGTGGAATAGCTCACTGCTGAGGCTACGAGAGTCAGGCGCTGGTAAGGTCCGCGCGATACTTCGCAAAAGCTGCTGTTGGAAACGGCGAGCGAAGAATAACAATAATAATTGGTTTTAGGGGAAAGGAAACGGCGCAGTATCTGTCTAATATATCGTTGGACATCTGAACCGCGCCGTAAGGAAAGGGATAAACGAGGGAGTGAAAGAAGAAAGGAAGGAAGAGGTGCCGTAGTGGAGGGCTCCGGAATAATTTAGACCACCTCGGGGATCTTTAACGTGCACTGACATCGCACAGCACACGGGCGCCTTAGCGTTTTGCCTCCATAAAAACGCAGGTTCGAACTCCGGCGAACGAAGAATAAAATTCTCTTTTTCTCTCCTTCCCTCTGAGCCAAAAAATCAGAGACGGGGGGAAAATAATCATCGCGCAGCATTCAAGCGGGTCGTCCAGGTAAATAAACTCCTTGCTCCTGCCCGTTCTTATCTCTACCGTATACTACGCTCCCCCGCTTGTCCGAATTGTTCCAAACCCCCTCCCTCTTGGTATGAAGAAGACGGGACTTCGGTAGACCTTAAAAATATTGCTACCTTGGAAGCATTCCAATACATCCCAGATGCTCTTCTAATCGCGTTTCATTGATACAGGTAAGTTGCAACGCTCTGAGCCTTATGAGGGCGGCCCGTCCACCGCGGCACATCCAGTTTCTCCCGGCGCGCCAAAGCGCTCCATTGAGGAACCGGTACACGCGCATAGGACAATGGCGGACGCGCCGCAAACGCCCATTCACCCATTTTTGCTCCGAGGGCGCACAGCCGGCGTCTCCGACGCACTTGGCCTCCGGGGGGTCAGCGTCGTGTCCCGAAGGGTCACCCGTGGCCCGCACAGCTGTGCTGGGCCGTGAAGCGTTCCTTCAGCCCCCCTCTCCACTCGGCCGACTGCAGAGGGAGGGAAATGTGGCAGCTCTTGAAGCAGGGAACACGCGTTCGGTCGGTCGCGCGGCACAAGCGGGGAACGTCGACTACGGCGGGAGTTTGCCTTTGCTGCGACGACGCTGGGATGCGGCGAGCTGGCGAGACATTTTACGACCGGTCTCCCACGCCGCGAAGCCAAGAAGGCGCGACGAAAAGCGCGCGTGAAGTACTAAATAAGCTTGGGAGACACAATGGACTCCCCCTTCCTAACTTGACAAACGAATATATATGCCGTTCCATTCTCTCTCTCTCTCTTTCTCTCTCTTTCTCTCGCTTTCAAACCTATTCGCTTCGCGTTTGAGGAGGAACGGCGCAACGTATGACGTAGGAATGTGTGTAAGTGGGGCGTGGCCGCCTTGCATTCGTGGCTAAAATTGTCCTCGAAAAAAGGGCAGACGGGAGTAAACGACACCTAAAACGTAACCTTCAGCTCTGAGGCTGAACAAGGAGGATTTACACCCACTTCCTTCGTGTAATGTGCGCCAAGATGTGGACCATTACAGACATTCTAAAATGCAAATAATGTCCGTGTGTCCCCTCAGCTGTAGCGTCTCTAAATAGACATCGCACACTGACTGCCCGAGCACGAGCCCTTTCCCGTGTAGTATGGCCCAACAGAACCACATGCAGTGTCTTTGTTAACTTCTCATCCGGGCATTTTCATATTGAGCGGAAAGGCATTTGAGCGAATTTGAGATGAATGACAAGAATAGATCCGCCATTTTCGAGCTATGCTGGCGCAGCGTTTCCAACTGCGGCAGCCATTCGCGACGGTTCTGTGGCGGCGAATAATGGTGCAGCTGCATGTGGAAGTGATATCAACGCGAGTGCGTGCGGTTGGTGGCCACCTTTTATGTTGTGAAGCCGCAGTCCGGTGGCGTCATTTTATTCTTTGTTACAAGCATCACCGACATCGGAAATATCTCTGTAAACCTAATAGCACACTAGAGCAGGCAGTCATGATGCTCGAGACTGATTCTATACATATCTCAAGTAAAAAAACAAAATGTGCTCTCGATTTCAAACTTCTTTTTCCATCGGTGAGCATGATAATAGATTCAGTGTGGTGTAAAAAGAAAACAAAGAATGGGCCGCCCTGAACATAGACAAACAATCAAGTTGACGATTTTTCGTTCCCTAACAAGTATGAAGCGACCTTCAAGACTTCTCAAGACAGTAGACCGTCGCGTCACGTAAGAATGTTTTTTGCCGTCAATTTCGTCATACTCCATGCGTGGTCACTTTTTCATCTTGTTTTCGTGTACACTTTGGCTTACGCCAATCAACTGACATTTCCTTCCTGATGAACGCTATTTATTCCAATCGATTTCCTGTTCGTAATGCCATAGCCGCTGACAAAGAAAGAAAAAAAATATATGAGTGGCATAAATACACCAGTGTCTTGGCAGTAAAATCACATGTAATTTCCAGAATTTGTTCAAAGTAGAAAATTGTGCGCCTATAGGCCGCTAAAAGCTTGGTTAGGGGCCGTTGCACTGACCGCCCAAAAGTTTCCTCGGATGTATGGGGATGCGTTGTTCTCTAATTGCATTCCACTTCTTTTCTCCACCTCGCGGCGTCGGGGGCTGCTTCAGAATGGTGGTCCGAGGATGCGCAAACACCCGAGCGGTGAGAGTGGGTGCCAACTGACTTGTTCGAACCATCTCAAGTCGACCTCCAACGAACCAGTCCAAGCGACCCCTGCTTCGCTCATTCGAGGAGGAAAGACGTCGCGCGAGAAGTTCTGCGGGAGTGTATATTCTTCTGGGTGGTCGCTCACACCCGCGCTATGTATTTAGCACAGGCACGATATATATTATTCGCTCCGCGAACACCTCGTCGTCGTCAAGTGGGGTGCACTGCTCCTACGCCGAAGCTGCAGCATCGGCAGCGCTGAAGCAGGTTAGTGGGTTCCTCACATACAGCTGCTGCGCAACCCGTCCTGCTACGACTCTTCACGGAAATGGTTTATTGCTGACAGCTTTGGCAGCCGCTTTGCGGAGAAAGTTTCGCTTCGCCCGCTTCTCTACGTCGAGGGAATCCGCGCATTCGGCATCGATATATAGGTTGCCTGGAAGAAGGCGAGCGTAGCAGGGCGCGGTAGAAAGTTGGGTGTGCAGAATTAAGAAATTTGCGGGAATACGGTGGCCGCGGCTGGCAAAGGACAGAATTAATTGGAGAGAGACATGGAAGAGGCATTTGCCCTGCAGTAGGTGTAGTCAGGCTGATGTTGATGATGATGCACGGCTCGCTGCGCACTTTTCCATGTTGTACCTGCAGTGTTATGCACACAACACGGCAAATCTGATATTTTAGGGATAAAATTTCGTGTGTCATGAAAACACTGTGGAATTCAAACCAGTGTTTTTGAGTGCTAGTGGGATATTAATGACATCACTTTGAACTTCCCTTACTGCGATTGCTCGATAGAACATTCATTTTAACGCAAGTGGCTGCAATAACTGCGTTTGCTCTTCTTAAGTCCACCCAGACGTCGCAGAAATGCTAATGCTGTATTGATTACCAGCTAGTATCTCTTCTTGCCCATGAAATCATAACATCGGATGGAGCATGCCCTATCCGACGTTTTTAGCACTGAAATGCGTAAGAACAGAGCGCGCTTTTGTTTCAAAATATTTATTGTTGTTACCGAGCATAGGCGCATCAGAATCCTCAACCCTCCTGCTTATTATAAGCCCTACCATGGCTCAGGCTTCAAGAGAAAGTGAACGAGGTAATAATCTCCTTTCATAAAGGGCTCACTCGCGGTACAAGTGTACACGAAGTGGAAGTAGACAGAAAGTTGGAGAATTGCATTATCTACAGCCGAAAAGAATCGATGCTGCCTCCAAACAGTGTCGATGGTTCATCAAGACAGACGTGCTTTCGACATGGGAAGTGTACCGTCTCGGCAGGATATTTAGCACCGTCGTAGGCAGCCTACTCGGGAGCATCTTTGTTGCCACATTAGGCTGTTAAAGGCATTTTTGAACAATATAACTTCACTCAGAAATATAATTAGCTTGGTTCCACGCTGGGACGTTAACATGCTATCGAGGAAGACCAGCGAAAAGAAAGAAAACAAATGCGCAAAAAAAAGTGAAGTGAATGACTAAAGAGGAATGGAACCGAAGCGCTGCGGTGACCGAGGGAACGCACAGTAATCGGCCGCTTTTCTTTCTCGCGTTGTCCTGAAAGTCTTACGCATTGTGCCCTTGCGGCGGCGTGCTATACGGCCCGTACCATTGCGCTGCTGCATTACGAAACAATACAAAATGTGGCGGGAATGAAACCACCCACCCACGACGCTCCACTGAAATCCACACATGGTCCGCAGCCACAATTAGCACGCCGGACCATTCCTTGTTTTGTGATGTACATACATTCATTAAGGGAGGGGAGGGAGACGTATCCCCGCCGAACCGTGTCTCGCGCAGCAGGACGCAGAAAATGTTCCCGAAATGCAGCGGACCACATTCAGAAACAAAGGCGTCTCTGGAAAGCAAAGCCGCGTATAGTACACAGCTCCTCTAGATCAACTGGCGATTTCAATGCACTGCCGGGCCGGAATACCGACGCACACATCGACGCGTCGACCGCGATGCGGCTCTTTCCAGGTCGCATTCTCGCTTCTTTTTTTTGTTTTCTTTTGTTTTCGCCCGAGCAGGTGCGAAAGCCCTCATTGCAGCTGTAGTCGAGGGACCCGTCGGCTTGCTCTGCAGGTTGTGTGCGAAGCAGCAATCAAATAAAAAGCCGATTAAGGTTAAAATTCTGCCGTATTCAGTAACTTTTTGATAGACGTCATACGATCGAGCGCGACTACGCTATCATATATCGGAGCGGTTAGCCACTCGACGAGGTGAATAATGAGACTGGAGTAAAATCGAAATAAAACGAGTCACTTTCTTATTTCAGCCCGTTGTATGTTGTGAGTTGAGTTGAGTTGAGTGGTTGTAAACTACCGGTGGGATTAGCCTTGCAGTTGCTGCCGGCAATTGCTCCACCGTAGCGACACTTAAATAGAAATCACAGAAACACTGTCCGCAAAAACCCAAATAGACACTCCTGAGGTCACCACGTGGAGGCCAAATCCGTGTCCTGCAGGTAAAGTAGAAGAAGGCGAGAAGCATCCCTTCTACTCAACTGGCTCCCGCGCGGGAAAACAATGTCCTGAAGAGAACTGTGAGGAACTCCTGCCTTCTTGGGGGATCCGAATAACACAGCCCGTTCCGCGTTGTACAAAGTACAGCACAAGAGGTAATGTTCTATGTCACCACACACACCACACGTTGAACACAATGGTGACAACGCTAGGCCAGTCTTATACATCCACGCCGGCGTACGAGCAGAATCCGTGCGAACGCGTTGCAGCAAAGTGGCTTGGTACCTTTCGAGACCCTAGGTCACACATGGCTGATGAGGAGAGCTCCACAAAGAACTGAAGTGGTACAACACCACATCTCTGAACATTTGCTTGACTTCATGAGGGACTCCATGTACTGGAATCCCGGAGAGAGCTGTATGGGCGAGGTTGTCTGCTATCTCGTTGCCTAAGACACCTATGTGCGAGGGCACCCATTGAAAACGTATAGAGAAGCCTTTGCTATATAATTCTGCACCAAACGTAGGGATCTAAGACTCAAGGCATCAGTGGGGAACCCGTACTCTAAAACATTGAAGGGCAGATTTTGAATCCGTAATTATGACAGTAGGTTGAGGCGTACATTGTATGTTGTGCATTCCGACAGGCGCATTTGGAGTGCGTTCTTTAAGGGACGCTGTGGGCAACTTCCTTCACCTCTTTCATTTCATTTCTCCATTCTGCCTGCTATCATTTATTTCCGCTGCCCCAGCTCAGGTGCTTCAGTATCGATGGCAGATGCCGGGGCTAGCAAAAATCTTTTCCTTCCTTTTTATTATTTTTTAAATAAAAAACCGCTTACTACTACTACTACTTCCTTCGATTATTGTTCCCACTAAATATTGTTTTTGCGCCTCTATCTGGCTACGCTGACGCTTTTCCGGCAGCAAATGACTCATTTCTGGCTGAGAAAACCAAAAATAAAATTTTATCCGCCTCTCGAATAAAACTCGTGACATCTACGCCGATGCTGACTCGTTGCCATCGTTTCGAAGTAAATGGCAGTATAGCGTAGTTCCCGGGACCCACGTCATAAATTAATGACGACGCATGCAGTTTGCTTGTGAGATCCGCCAGTGATGGCGACACATGCATTTGGCTTCGCTTTTTTTCTCTCTGCTAACTAAAAAACAAGAACTTTGTTTTCGGTGACATGGGCCTCTCTGTGATTAGAACTCGGTACCCCATCTATATAGGTCGATTTAAATTTGATCTCAGTGTCCCTTTATGCCGGTATTACTCGCGAGCTGCACATAAATATGCACGAAAGGGAGTAGCCACTACAGCTCCGTGCTCGGTGTTTCCACTATTTTCTGTTATTTACACTTTTGTTAAAGCAGTGACACAATTTCCGAGGCTCTGTGAATAGATAAAATCTCGGAATCATCCACCTGCACATGACTTCGCGCGCACTACGTACCGCCGACATCTTTGGACACAGCGTTCGCTAGGATATTCACAATGTGCATGTAAATCCCGCGTCTCTGAGAAGCTGCATGAGAGCCTCCGTAGCAAGCAGCGATGAGGCCACGTTACCCCATGCAGCTATTACAGCTGGCTACTGACAACTGCACTGGCAATTCACATTAGTTGCAGCTCCAGCGTACGTCCGAGGTTAATTAGCTTTGTCCCGCACAGAGTCCAGTCGTTATGGCCCATTATAAGAATATCAAGGCGTTGACAAGTGGCATACCCTTGTTACGTGGGCGCAGGGCTGCGAACACGGCTGCTGTTTAGCCCGAACCAAAATAACGATGCGCGGACTACGTGAGACACCATGTTTCGCGTTTTTGTGCTAGCAAAGGTTGTACGGAGGCTGACTGCCGTGACATGCTGTTTCGCGAGAAGTTCTAACGCTGCTTAGGCAGTTGCTTTCGCACACAGGCATAATCGGATGGGCGAAGCCTATCTTCCTCTCGACGACGGTCACTTCGTTCGCACCGAGCCCTCCCGCATACCACTGATGTCGGTTTCTCCACGCAGTTATCGTTGGGCGTAGCGGGTGGCTCTAGGGTCGACCGCACTGTCAAGGCGCCTGCGTCCTGTCACACTGTGTGGCCTCACTCTCTGTGCGAGGCGCCCGCAGCTGGCGCTGCGCGAGCCGCAGAAACAAACGCTTAAGTGTTCCCGCTAAGTGCGGTTCGCACTGTACGTGGGTGCACCCATTTGAAACAGGGGCCGTGTTTTGTGACACTTTGTGACTTTCCCTTTCTTTCGCTCCTCTGTCGTTGGTCGCGGCTTTCTGGTGGCGTAGGCAGCGGCGGAAGATGCCGAGGAGAGAGGAGGAATAGAAAAGAAAACGACAGGAAACGTTACAGAGTACGGCCCCACGTATACAGTGCTCGCTGCTATAGGTAGGTATAAGAGCACGAACAGATTTATCAGTTCGTGCCTTGCGTGAACTGCTAACGCTTGGATTCTACCCGTCAACAGTTAGTTACCTTTAGTTTAAGTATCCCAAATTTGATGCAGTAGGTTGGAAATAGTGGTCGTTTTCTTGTTCTTTTCTCATCGGGACTTTTGAACACGTTTCATTTGCTTATTTATCATTTACCCACAGCGCTAATTTGGCATTACAGTGGGGGTTGATATATGTAACATAACACATAAAGGCTCGTAAATGACAAAAGCAAGAAACCAAAGAGCAGCACCGACATATACAAACTGACGGAAAAAAATAGCAAACATCGACGCAGCGCACATGTATGTGCAGAACTAATGGTAAATAAAGCTTCAACTGTGTAGTTCACCTAAAAAATGTGCTTTAAAAAAAAAGAAAACACCGATGCAGTACAGATGTAAATGCGGAAGTAACGGTACATAAAATTTGAAATGTGTGTTTCACGTAAGTATACTGTGCAAAGATAAGAACGAAATGGAGTACACTGCGAAACACATGAAGCGCGACACCTGCGCACAGATAACAGCTCCTAATCTGACGATGAAATGACGTGATCTGGCTCAAGGCGGAATAGAACGTTTCATTTGATGAGATAGTCGCAACAATGGCTGGAAAACTGTCCCATTCATGAGTGGTTTTCGACAAAAAAGAAAAGTTGCTCTGTGCTGCCGTTTTACATTCATATTCGCGTACCTTTTGACCATGGCCAAGGCGTGTGGATACGTAAGATGGTTTGTAGATGTATCTTCCGCTTGGAATGCCACCGTGGGAGTAGTATACGTTATGGAAAAGTTTGAGCCTTGTCTTGGTTCTGAAGTGGTTTAACAAAATATTTAGAGAAAAAGAGACCAATCACCCACTGTCCAGCTAAATGAAATGTTCACAGTCCTGCCTCTATCATTCGTGACAGCTCAGGCGTCGCTTCGCTTGCTAGTTTGCGGGACACGCAGATTTCTCTACTCCTACTGGTTTTTAATGCGTGCTGATAACACTCTAGACGAATTATACCGCAGCAAACAGCGTAAATCTATCACAGCTAGGCCAAAATCGCCTTTCTTTTCCTCCGCTGCACGGCTTGCTCTACGGCTGCCCTTCGAGCGAAGGAGAAGCGGCTGGTTGCGTAAGGGGCTCCCATCCGAATATGGGGATTTCATATTCATAGCGACCTCATATTGCATGGGCGCGCACAGCCTGCATGTATTCACGCCGCCCCACAAACTATACGCGGCTCGCAGGGAGAACGACCGGCCCGTCACGCTCTCCACTCAGGCTTTACTAGAAGCGTACGTGCATCGCCGAGCATACAAATCACCACACGGGGGCACAGATGTCTGCCTCGCCACTGCGGGTGCACACCTTGCAGCGGTACGCGACGCGAGGAGAGTGCACGTGATGGAGGAGGTGTGTCCCTCGGGCGCTGAAATGTCGCAGTGAAAATTTAGCGCGCGACGACATTCACGGTGGCTTCCGCGTTTAACGCCTGATTTAGGTCAGCCGCTCTGGTACTCCTCGGTAACTTGGTATCTTGCTCCCCCTCACAGCTAGAACCAGTTCGTAGGGCTGCAGATCGAACTCTCCCTCTTTCACACTGCTTTCAGCACTGCCGCTATAAGTAAACGCCTTTGAACAAGCGAGGAGTGTCGCATACCTTTAATATGGATTTCTTTTTTTTTTACACTCCCATCTTGGCGCGAGATGCCCATGGTTTCAAATAGATCAGGAGCCGTACTTTGTAACTGCTGTATAGCCGGATACAATTTGAGTCTGCAGTGACTGCCACCCAGAATTCCTTCATCACAAAATGTATAGTCCCCGTTGAAACCTTTCTTGTTACGTAAGCAAAAAGGTGACCATCAGACGAAAATATAAGCTCAAGAATTTTGATGCCTTCACCTTGTCTGATATAGTCAAACATCGAAACGCTGATTTCGTTTACTATTGTGAATAGTGAGCAGCAAAACACAAGACACCGCGGAACATGGTCAATTATTACCAACTGCTGTTTTCTTCTTGTATTCTACTATAAAAGGGATTTACCGTTTGGCCGCTTTGCTGGTTTCAAGGCACCGACTCTGATACTGGAGGCAGCGATAAATATATTTCGCCGGTTATCAGCCGTAGCGTCACAGATGCGGCAGCTCCCAGTTCTCTTTTAAAAAAACTTTCTTATAGACAAATCATTGACAGACCATTAAAATGGTTCGTAAACAATCCATAGACTGCCTATATATGACTTCTCGGAAAAATTTTTTTTCCAGGGTCAGCTCTAAAGGCGCCAACAGTATAGACTCCTCATAGCCTCTAACCGCATTCGATGACCGGCCTGTAGCGTCTTCGGACAAAGTAGCTTTCACCAGTGGTGGAACGCCTTTCTTCTATATCTACTCACGGTAAACAAAAAGAAAAGTGGCAGGGTATTTAGCGTAGTTAAACCGCGAGTAAACGTGCGAAAGCATGTGTTCAGCCTGATTGGCTCATGGTTTTGCTTTGCTGTGTTGTCGGCATGTCTGGCAACGGTATTAGTTCGACAGTGGTATTAGTTGATGAAGACGACAATCTGCAATGCACAGCGCGAGAGTGCGTTGGATTTTAACACGAGGCGTGATCGACTGCGGCGATAGCGTCGTGCTCTCGAGCAGTGGCCATCGAAGCTGGTCCGTTCACGCCTCCGCGGTTTCGAATCCCAGTCGTGGCAGTGTTTATTTCTTTTATGTTTTGGCTGACGTTATCCTTCAAGGTCAACATTCACACAAACTCGGTGAGCCGTCTTCAGAAAGCGCTCTCACTTCTTTTCCGTTAGCGTGCACCAACCAGGCCGTATTATCCGTCTTCTTGATGTCGGTGATTCGGTTTGTCCTCGTGAAGTACTGCTTTGGCATCAAAAAATCCAGACCATCTCCTGTACTCAAGATAAAAGGAAGTTCTGAGGAACATTACAGCGAATCGAATGTCACGACAGAGTATTTCCCCTCCTCCCACCTTAATGCTAACAGCAATGCTGCGTTCAGCGAGCCTTAGTAGTCGTTCAGTACTTACTAAGCTTGTCATATACAGTCCTGACACAATGCGCTATAACTTTGCTCTTTGCCCAGTTTTAATGAGCCTTGCCTTAAGAGCAATACACGACAGGTTATGTCAAAATGGCGCCACATATTGCATCCCTATATCTAGTCCAACGCTATATGTGGACCTAGCGAAATTGTAATTTCAGATCAAAAAGTAGAGTAATTCAAATATACAGTTTTCCTGGTGCTATAACGAAATCTATAAAAAGCTGCTATCGGGAGCAAGCGCGGGGATTGACGCTCGAGCTCTTCAAAGAAATTCTGGGGCCGGCGCATTGCAGCATTTTTCTTCAGACTACGAGTCGGAACCGAGCCCCGCTCATATTCTTATTAATCCTACATGCGGGCATTAGAGAATGGGTTAAGCAGCGATAAAAACACCGAGGAACTTTGTTCAGTTGACGCTCTTTTATTATGTCTGTATTATGAAACACTCGTGAGCGCAGCGGACACAAACAGCTCCTTTTCGTTTTGTGTGCATTAGTAAGCGACAAAAAGGAGTGCGACCAGCGAGTCAAAATTAGTCAAGATATTAATAGCCGGCGATCGCAGTAACACTTATAGTGGTGTCCCGGCTCGAAATACCCGAGCAGTTCAATGAACCTTAGCCTTCAGTGACGTTTCGCCCCTTATTCGTTCGACCAACGCTCCACGACATAGGAAGCCACAGCCTATATAGCTATATCCTCCCGTCACCGCCGCACGGGCGTCTCTTCTGAGAGGGTCCAGAGGTTCCCAGTCTCCGTGCAACAATTACTCAATAAGGCACACTACCAGTTCACGCGCTCTCTCACACACGCACACACCACACACACAGCGCGCTTCAACGTCAAAGGTGACCTCATGGCAGGCCCGATCAAGGTCAAGAACGTCTTTAGGGCCCGTTCGCGGCCACCCCTTCCCCCGTCTTTTGGAGCCCCAGAGAAAACGGGGTTGCGCGCGGCGGGCGGCCGGCCTTCCATCGAACACCGCTAAGCCTAGACTTTCTTTTCTCGAACGCCTCGCTTCGGCAAACGGCGCACAGAGGAGCCCAGCTGGGAACAAAAAAAAATAATAAAAGGGAGAACGTAAGGCGAGAGAGCGCGAAGTCTTCGATCCGCAACCGAACTCGAAGGGGCCCGGGACCATCGGCAACGATATACGTCCAAAAGTGCAGAAAAAAGGGCTGGTAAAGCGGAGGAGAAAAAGAAGAGCGTGCAAACGAAAGAAATTGAGCATCACGTAAAAAAAAGAGTTGGCCTGCTTCCCCGAGTTGCCCGCTAAGCCGCGAGGGGAAAGAGTAAGCACGAAGCCGCGCTCACGGACACGACGCCGTGGGTATCGGCTCTGATCTACGCCAGTATGCACGAGCTGCATTCAGAAGAGGCTGGGAAGCAGATAAGCAGAGAAGGAGCGAAAGTGGTTGGATAGTAGTGCGTAGAAAGCTCTTTCCCAAGGGAAGAGCTGAGGCTGAGCCGGCTGTACTTAACAGGCTGTTTGTGTTTATGTGTTTACGTAAACTTGCGAATTTTAGGGGAGCGACCACCCGCAGTTTCGAAGTCAGGTTTATGGTAGATATTCTCTGTTCCACAATAAACGCAACCGCAGAGCACTGGGAAGCAGCGTTGTCGAACACGGCTGCTGAGATCCATCGCTAGTCGGTGACTCGAGGCACGAGCGGAAACAGCAGCAAGAGCGAATAGGACCTTGGACTCGGAACTCCACCCACACCTCCGGCAACGTCATTCATTGGGCAAAAAAGTTTTCTCTCTCCCCTTTCACGAAATGAAAATTTATTTTGAGGGAAGGAAAGGCGTCGTGACTGTCTCATGCCTGGGTCGACACCAGAGTCGTGCACGCCGTGAGCGAAGGGAAGAAAGGAGGGAGTGAAAAAGAGGTCCCGTAGTGGCGGCCTCCGGATGAATTTCGACCACCTGAGGTTCCTGCATTCGCATTGACATTGCACAGCACACGGGCGCCTTTTTGCGCATCGCCTCCAGCGAAACGCGGTCGCCGCGGCTAGGATTGAGACACTGTCCTCGAGCTCATCAGCCGAGCGCTTTGTATGCCATCGCATCTATCGTCAATGGGCGATAAATTCGGTTACGTTGGCACGCTGAATGGAGTATAAACCCCAATATTTTCGCTGCTTCACGTTTTTCGTTACAGTTCGTGAGCACATTCCCTTTCCAAACTTGAGTTGCGCACTTCCATAGAAAAAAGCAAGCTTCTTATTACGGTTGCTCCCAAGCCATCCGCGTAAGCATTGTCGTTGCCTGGGTGTTTTCTTTCCTGGCCTTCTTAGTGGTGGGCAGTCGCTGAACGTCTTCTAACGCGTAGCCAAGCGAATACCTGGTCGGTGTGTTGACACTTCGCAGCCTGCCACTGCAGGAAGCAGCATCATGTCAAACTCATGGTTCTTCCTGTGGCAATGAGGATCACGGCCCTAATTCGAACCATGATCTTCACTGCGAAAGATGGCCATTGTAATTGATGTTCGCACCCGCCGTTAGAGTCCCAGTGCAAAGAGATGTTTTCCGAGAAACTCAAGGAAAAATTGTTTCCCTCCCTCAAGAAAAAAAAAGGGCATCCAAGACGTTATATTCATTCATTCTCAAATGGTCGCAAATAATTCTTATCAAGTACTCTGAAGCAACATTCCGCTGCACACTTGAACGCATAGTACCTGTATGTGCGGTGGATGGGAGCACTCGAGCGGAGAATACGTGCTCATCGGTATAGCAAACCGACCTGGTTCTGTGATAGTCAAGGTGCTCGTGCTCATTCACGCCGCTTTAAAAAATAATGCTTGCTTGCTGTGTAGGAAAAAATAAGGGTCTGCTGGTCGACCGGTTAGCGGGCTTCTCGGGTAATTAAAAGGTGAATACTTCATAGCACTATATCCTCGTAGGCGTTTCTTTGTTTGTTTTTTAGATGGAGCCACAAATGCCTGAAGAGTTCTAAATTCAAGGCGCATGAGCAGACGGGAATGTTGTACAAAGCGATACGTTTCAAAATTTCGCAAACATACAGCGTTTAGCCTATAGGGTGAGCTCAGAGACCTTCATTACGCTGTCAGAGCGCGGCACAGACTGCACACGCACTGATCGCTGGTATTTCGGAATGTAGGTTCTGCGCGCACAACACGATGTGAAATGACTCTCATATTTCAGCAATAGATTTCCCACTGTGGTCTTATACAACTCAAGAACGAAGCGGCCAATTCCGCTGAACGGAGCCCCTCCAGCCAATGGCGTCGACCAATTCTCCCCTTGACCGTTCCTCCGCTCTCCTACTTGACCGATCCTCTTTGACCTGCTAGCGTGAAACAGCAGGGGGTGGCAGGTGACTGTGGAATAACCAAGGCTTTATCCGATTAACCACGTCGTCATGAAAATCAGTCGCCGCCATTGGCTGGAGGCCTCCTTGAGCTGCACATGCCGCTCCGTTCTGGAAAAGTATCCTAGTAGTTCGCTTTATGAAAACCGGACGGCACACAGCAAGCACTCAGGAGAAGCGCATATTCACTCTTGGCTGTTTGTCTGCGCGTGTCAGATGACGATCAAGCCGTGTTTTGGTGCGGCAGCCCCCATCTTCTCAATCCCAAAGAGAAAGAGAGAAAAAAAAAGATAGAATGCAGTCCTCGCACAAGCGTAAACCGCCGGCTTCTGCCACGGAGGCACGGACGGCAAGGTCCTGTTCCTGGTGGAAAAGAACAAAAAGGTGGCTACAAAAGGAGCAGCAAAGAAAGCTTGAGAGGGAGAGCAACCAGCGAGTGGGACAAAGACGCGCCGGACTCGTCCGTGCGTGAAATCTGGCCGACCCGGGCGCAGCGCATTCCTGGGCCCGAGGAGGGGGCCTCCTTGCGGAAAGATGACAGATAACGCGCTCGCTCCCCAGACGTAAGGCAAGAGGGAGAGGGGGGCTGAAAGAGAGAGGAAGGAAAAAAGGCGGCTAACGGTGACCTCAACGCAGCGAGCAGGAACTGCGTTGGGAGCAGCTGGACAAGATATGGGGCTATGCTGGGTATTTCCCTGGCGCCAGGGAAAAAGTTCAGTGTGTCGGCGTTTTGTTGCGAACGCCTTGGGTTTTGGCGAAGCAGCCATGCAGGTCACCCCCTTTTGGCCCCGCGCGTACCGATGCAGACAGGAGTGAAAGTCGATACCCCTTCTCAATTGCTCTTGTTCGCGGCTGACTTGCGCAGCTTTTGCGAGGCAGTCACCTTGGAACTGTCTCGCTGTGCAGCTGTGAGGCTGGGTTGGCAACTTTAACCTCATTCTGTTGGTGTCACTCATCGCGTTTCATCAGAAACTTTCAGTTCTGACTTATTTTGCCTGCAGATCATGCTGATGGCTGGTCAACCGTCAGCACGCCCAAAATAAACTCAGTACCCAGTTGCACGACAAGGAGCCAGAGAAATTGCATAGCTAGAGTACAGCATAACTTTCTGCTCTCAACGCAAGGTCTGCGTCTATGTGTAAATTCATGCCAACAGAAGAAGAGGCGGCGGGCTCAGCACAGTCAGTATCGTTCCAGGTCCAGACACTGTAATTCGTCGAGTCTGGGCCCACCGTGGGTGATAGTCTCATTTCGACGTCTGCATTCAAACTTCCTTCCATCATGTTCGTTAATTAATGGCTGGGAGTTACTTGCCACGTCACTGAAAAGATTATATTCAGAAGAACCACGGACGCTACTGCTGTCGATAACCCTGGCCATCTTGCTTTTCTGTTTGCTGTGACAGCGCAACTATTGTAACACTAAGCCCCAGCCTTTCTCCCTGTCCGACCCAAGTGAAGAATGACGCTTGCAAAAATGTCTTGGACTTTTTATTATTAATTAGGGCTTTGTCTGCAGTCGTATAGCATTGAACACTGTAAGCAGATGATTTCTCTTTGTTTGTTTTACTTACCCTTTGTCAAGGATTTCGAGACACTATCGAACCTGAACAGCAGTTTCAGCAGATAGTAAGCCACGAACTTTGCAGAGTTTTGTTGCAATCTATGCAGTGGGTGCCAGTCACTTCTTGGATCTCAGCGGTGAAATTATGAGCCATGCACGTTGTGCAAAAACATGTTGATATCTATTTGTTGTCTAGCATTCTTGTAGGACAGGGCCTAAAGCCAAGAAGAACCGTCGTGAGAAACTTTAGTGAGGAAAAGGACGACTATTCTAATCACTGCGACGATGAACCCGGCAGCGATCGCGAACGGGGCCCGTACGCTACATGGACACACGTTTTACCCATCTGTGTTCTGGTATGCGAGCATCGACTGCTCTCGTTAAGTCAGGAGTAGATCGGTAAGCGGATGGACAGCGACCAGCAAATGTGTGGGTGGTCAGGATTTGGTGCCCTCTGGTTGCGTCACATAGGTAGCCAAACGTGCTAACCGCGTTCGAACGAAAGAGCAACCCAAGAATCACTCAGCATCCATCTTTCTAACCTCTCTTATATGTTACCTTTCTAACCTCTGGGTTTTAATTTCATTCATTCGTTCTCTTGCGTATAAACTTAAACATCGGTATGACGGCAATATCGGCACACTGAACACGTGCCCTCTCCGGGGAGCTGAAAGTAAAAAATGTCATGGCCCCTCTTGGGTGTACCAGATAAAGCAGAGCATGAGATGCTTGTAGGCACCTATGTTTGTTTATGTTTGTATACGGTTAACGTGACCAACAGGGCATGAGAAAACAAAGACGAAGGGCAGGAGCAAGCAGGATGGGCAAGTGCACCGACTGCCAACTCTTCTTTGTCGATGCTGGTCTCGTCCGGCTCCTTTCTCCCCTTCCTCCTCGTTCTTACACTGAAGGGCGTTGCGCGCCCTTCAGTGTAAGAACGAGGAGGAAGGAGTTTCATACATGCCTCACGTGACCTATACTGACCTTTGACGTCAGAGCCATCATCGCTCGGCTGTTGAAACCGAAAGAGGTGAGAGAAGAAATGCAGTTTTAAATGTTTAGCTGTCGTAGGCGAATACCACACAGTGATCCATGTGGTATTCGCGTCATTGCAAAGAAGGAAACATGCTACCGAAATGTGGTGTCTATACACTTTTTAGGGTGGTCTCCATCACAGTTATTTGGCTAGTTAGCAACGTCTGGGAAGACGACACGTGTAGGTGGCACTTTTGGTCTAAGCTAAAAAAGAAAAAAAAACGTAAGGGCACCTGGCATTTCTATTCACAGGCGGCTCGACGTCCAACTTGATGCTCGACTCCAGATTGTCGAGAAAGTGAGCAGAGTCGAGGCATGAGACACGGGCACGCAGCGTCCGCGCACTTGTAGAAGCCACCGCTGCCTTGCGTTCGTAAATTCCACTCCACTGCAAACTAGTCGTGAGATGGATTGCCTGATATCATGATTTTGTCGATGCCCTCCGAGCTCTTTTAAAACTGGTACCGAAGGAGTTGGCACATGACTACAGCCCTGCTCATTTTTGCCGGAAAAAGATTCACTGCCTCGGCGCGGGAACCAGCGCGCGGAATTCACATCACATGCAGTCTCGTGGAGCTTCCATGTGACACGCTGGTGAAGAACGCGCAGGATAGCCGAAGGCAGCACGAAGACCTGGTTTAGCTGAGGGGGCAGTTTATGATCGCCGGTAGCTTTCTTTAAGTAATCTAAACAAAAAAAAAAGAACTCGCATGCGTGCTTTCGAGAGCTTTACGCGCAAACAAATTTCCTTGAAAACTAATACATCGTAACAATTAACATACCCTTCAGATCATTGTGCTTTCGTCGATATATATGTGTACTTTCCCTGTTTTCCCTTCTCCTGAAACTGCCTTCGTCCAATTAAGTTTTTTCTTATCTTAAAAAAGAACAATGTCCGCTAATATGCATGCATAATACCCGCCTTGATAAAAACCCGATAGTATCATTCAAGCAGAAAACAATAGTTGTTCTGCGCCTTTAAACAAGTGAGAATGCTCTAAAACGGCGTTAAGTTGATGACAGCACTGACTAATTTCCCTGTGTCTGCTCTTTCCTTACTTTTTGTGATTCTCAGTACCTTGATTTCACGTTAATACCACCCTCACACTTTCGCATTGATTTCATCGCCTGCTGCAAAGCGGCCGCTCGAGGGGCAGTGTTCGCTCCGGCTCCTGAGCAGGGTATATAACCAATTTGTATGCCTACCAAATAGTACTCCGTATTAAAAGGGTCTGCCATTGTAACAATGATCAAATCCTTCTTGCCTTCGAGTTTGAGACCTCTGTTGCCGTCCGATATTCTGCTTTCCCGTACCCGTCCAAAGCACCCAGGGACATTCTGATGCATTCAGTATGTCTCCGAAGTATAGGTTCTCCGCAGTACTCCCCGCGTAAGAACCAAGCGCAAGTGCTTCCTCATTTCCGGAGACCTGATACAGTAACAAAATGTCTCGAATTGCCTTCTAGCATAATAAACGCTATCAACATTAAAAACAATCATGCCTTAAGCAACGCCAACAAGATGTGGCCACAAATAATTTGAAAGCCAGATTATGGTGTAATATACATTTAAGGTTCTCTTCGCTTTGTAATTGACAGTTTATAATAATCATGTAGCTAAAATTTTGTAGTGATTTGCTAAATTATTTATTCACTATCTGAAATGTGGCAGGTTTTAATTGAGCTCCTGAAGTTTTATGCTTTCCTAGTAGCCTTAGCTTTCTGGCAAAACCCGAAATTATCCGATTTTCACTGAGCGTGTAGATTTCACAGCACTCGGATTAAACCCGCCTAAAAGATGCCTTCAAGAAAATTCACATTGCTAGTGCAAAGAGTTCAATGTGCCACTGAGAAACTAGTTGCTATCTTCCACATATCTGAAGCAGCATTTTAAATCGGGTGTTAATGATATTAATTCTCCTTTAACGCTTGTTATTCATAGCATGGCCTCAAACCTCCAGTTGTCTCCCAGTCACATCAGGTGTGCCCCAAGGAAGTGTCGGGGTCTACGCTTTATCAGCTCTATATATATGATATTGCTAATGTGGTTATCCAAGGAACACATATGTGCTGGTTTGCTGATGGTTGTGTGGTATTTCGCCAAATTGCATGTACTGGGGATCAAAATTAACTTTATTTGAGTCAAAAGAATGTGCTTGATTGGTGCAGTTAGTTTGCTATGGTTGTTAACACCAAGAACCTACTAAACCACAGGTATACTGTTGGATCTCCTCTAAAGTAGGATAACAGCTACAAATATGTAGGTGTAGCAAGAATTAACAATTTTTCCTGGAATTGGCACATAGATAACATATGTTCGTCGGCGTTTAGAAAGCTACGTTTTCTGAGGCATGAACTTAGAAATTATCCTCCTAACGTAAAACTATTGACATATAGCGCATACGTCAGGCCAAAGCTTGAATATGCATCGATAGTACGGGCTGCATTTACTAAACTTAATATTAACAAAATAGAAAGGATTCAGAGAAAAGTTCTCCTGTTTATTTATTCAAAGTTTCATCATCGATCATCGACTCCCCACTGAGCTCATGGCGGCTAATGGTGTTGAATCACTTGAAACGAGAAGAAAATACCGCCTGCACTTTTTATTCTTTGATTAACCATAAGTTAGCTTTCCATCCTCCTCAGTAATTATTCTCTCTATGCACCCGAAATACTCGGCACCATCACATTCACTAACACCGTATTTTTCGGAAATTGACTGTTTTAGATACTCGTTTTTGTTTTATTTTTTCGTGGCAAAATGCGTTTGGAATCGTGTTATGGCGGTGCCTTAGTTTAGTAACACTTGTCACTTTTTTTCTCATGCACATTTCTCTTGATTGTGTGGTAGTTTCCTGCAATACTCTTATCGATATATGCCTGTCTTTCTTGGACCCTGACAAGGGTCTGTAATATGTACTAAGTCGATAAATAAATAAAATACCTCTCGTACCTGCTTGAAGCGAGCCCGCTAACCACAGGTAATTATCGGCTGTCTTATTGCCATTGCTGTGTTAGACACCCCCCCCCCCCCCCCCCCGAAAAAAAATGAATTGCCGCTAAACATTGTTGTGCGCTTTTAGTGAAAGCTGGGTTATTGAAACAATGTCTTCCCCGCCTGAGTGCAAATGCCGGCAGTCCATAGCGCATACACGAAAATGTTTCGCATGGGAATGCGAACGAAAACATTGAAATATTGCAGCAAATGCGAAAAATTTGACTGTGTGAACAATTTCTTGCTCCAACCTGCTATTCATACTATTTTTTGTGGAACTAACGAACGAATATTGCTGCCATTTTGTCCCGGAACAAAAGTTCTGCGGATAACAAATTGTTTTGCGTCACAAATATTGCCCGAATAAACCCCAACTTCGAAGCAATCGCCTGAAAAACCAAACTTGTGCCCGAATTTGAACTAACAAAAATGGCATCTAATTTTTACCGATAATAGAACCGATTACGAGCCCTGCATTACAGTTCTTAAATCATCGCTGTTCTCGATATACTGTGAATCGCTCTGTATTATGCTGAGATAATTAACGGCTCATCGGTTTTGGGGCGAAAGAAGGGGCGCGTCTGATTAGGCCAAAATAAGAGCAAAATGAGCCGCCGCGGTGGCTGAGTGGTTATGGCGCTCGGCTGCTGGCCCGAAAGACGCGGGTTCAACCCCGGCCGCGGCGGTCGAATTTCGATGGAGGCGAAATTCCAGAGGCCCGTGTACTCTGCGATGTCAGTGAATGTTAAAGAACCACAGGTAGTCGAAATTTCCGGAGCCCTTCACTACGGCGTCTCTCATAGCCTGAGTCGCTTTGGGAGGTTAAACCCCCATAAATCAAACAATAAGAGCAACGTTTCGCTGCGGTCTTTTGCGCATAAGAACGATATGTGCTGACGTCGGGCGTCCTTGGCCCTGAAGATCCTACTAGCGTCATGTTGCCTTTCTGAGGCAGTAGAAAACTAAGTAACAAAAGTCAGGTTTATTTAGTTTCTTTATCGGAGTTCATTCGCAGGCATTCCAGCTTAGCGACGCCATTTGATGCGTCGCATGTGACTGGTCCACGGAACATGTGGTCTGGACCCCTTACACCGAAATTCGCAAACAAGTTCTGCGTGCTTGCTTCTGCAGTGGTCACATAACCAGAAGAGACCTCGGCAGGCTCGCTAAGGCGGCCGGCCCCGGCCAAGTCATCGCATTTGCGCTGTGAAATAAAAAGAAAATCGTTGTGACTCCCCATGGAAATCTGTAGAACATGCGAAGAGCACCTAGTTGTCTTTCTGAACAACAGTTTCAGTGCCCTTCGCAAGTGGCGAAGAGGCAGAACAGTAACCTTGACGTCACGTGCATGCCATCGTATGTGAGGTGTAACGTTCCATGCCGCACGCGCACTATGAGGAGCGCTGTAGTGGAGTGCTCCGGATTAGTTAGAAGACCTGAGGTCGCACATGGGCCCCTCTTACATTTCGCCTCCACCGAAATTCGGCCGCTCCTCCGGTTCTGCATCCTTAGGCCTAGCAGCCGAACGCCGCAGGCCCTAAGCCACGGCGAAGGAGATGACTATAAAGGAGCGCGCCGCGCCCATTATTACAAATGGAAACTGTGCGTATCGTGGGTGGTTAGTGTAAAAAGCTCATGGATACAAATCCCCCTCTTCAGGGACTGGAACAAGCTCCATGTTTGAAAGACAAACAGGTGCTCATTTGGTCTGGGGGTCTGTCCTCCGAGATAGCAAAATCTGATTCCCCTGGAGAGCTTTGTAATTTGAGTCCAACACTTTTCTCTGGAGCGGGCACGGGCCTTATACCTATCCCGAAAGCTCGACCTAAGAATTCGCGTTCTGCAGATTTTATTATCATCATCATGATCATCATTCATTGTCCCTTAAGGGCCCTGGGTAGGGCATTACATAACAGGGGGGCCGGGGGCAGCAAGAAAGTATGTTCGTGGTCGTGTTTTGATACAATGAAAAGCAAACAAAAAGGCATGAAGGCATGATAACGTTATACATTGCTATGGAACCGCGCGTAATGAAAGTACAATGCGCAAAGCAAACGGACAAGAGCACTCATGCTATTCATGTGCGCATACGTTGACAAAACAGTTTTTACAAACACGATACGCACAAAATATTATGCAGGCACAAAAGAAAAGGTAGTATATAAATGACATTAAAAAGCAGTAACAAAGTAATAATAATAATAATAATAATAATAATAATAATAATAATAATAATAATAATAATAATAATAATAATAATAATAATAATAATAATAATAATAATAATAATAATAATAATAATAATAATAATAATTTGTTTTGGGGGAAAAGAAATGGCGCAGTATCTGTCTCTCATATCGTTGGACACCTGAACCGCGCCGTAAGGGGAGGGATAAAGGAGGGAGTGAAAGAAGAAAGGAAGAAAGAGGTGCCATTGCGGAGGGCTCCGGAATAATTTTGACCACCTGGGGGTCTTTAACGTGCACTGATATCGCACAGCACACGGGCGCCTTAGCATTTGCCTCCATAAAAACGCAGCCGCCGCGATCGGGTCCGAACCCGGGAGTAACAAAGTTTTTTTTTTTTTTTTGGGGGGGGGGGAGGAAATGGCGCAGTATCTGTCTCATATATCGTTGGACACCTGAACCGCGATATATGAGACAGATACAAAGTAAAATTTCAGTTTCAGACCGGAGTCAAGCACAAAAAACACACGCTCAGAAACACAAGTCGACGATCAAGTAAACACGCTTCCGCGGCCCATACCCGCGCTCGCGGATGGAAGCCGTTGGCTGACGCTTCTCGGGCCGCTCCTACGCCGGCGCATGTGTAATCGTGCATGATGACCACGCTCCACTTTGAGGCGCCAAGTGACCCGTCACGCTTCCGCAGGCACGGCCCGTGTAAGCGGCACCCGCACGAACAGTGCAGGTGGTTTTCCATCCATCAATCACTCCCTTGCGCGGAGGGCGCGCTTTCCTCGTTGCTACCCGCGTGTGCTGCTGGGCGGTGAGCGAATCGTTATGCTAAGCAACGCGACTGCGGGTGCACTGCACCGGGGTGTGGCGATGACCACGCCGGGGTGTGGCGATCGAGGCCAGCAAGCATGCGGACACTTACAAGAATCCTGCAGCCTGTTCACCAGAACTCCTTTTGTCGACGCTGATATCGCACCCAAAATGTCGCACTGAATTTTTTCAAAATCTAAAACTGAATATATTTGTTTGGTTGTTTTTATCTTCTCGTTTATTTATTTATTATGAAATACTGTTACGGCATAGTGTTAAATTTGTAAGCGGTTATGAACAAATATGCAAACAAGAATATCTCGTTCGTGATAGCGTAAAAGTGCAATGAAATTGCGGCATTTGGAATTTTAAAGGAAGGTTTCAACGTATTCAATTTCAGTTTTGGCATTTTTAAACGAATCAGGATTTCCTACAGCCGGTATGCAAGGACAGTGACTGATAACGCAAGCTTCCATTAATTCTCGAGAAAAGAAAATTGAAAAAATGCCTAATGCGTATTTTTTTCGATTCAAGATGAACCTTAAGAGTCGGATAAAGCCTGCTGCACGGCGCAACCTTCAAAGCAGCCGTAAATGTAAATGCGTCAGCATCGCCAGCCTAACTACGCCCGTTGCAGCGAGGCCGCTACCAGATCTTTCCAATTAGCCCTGTCATGTGAGCTGCGGGCACCTTATTCGTGAAAATTTCCTAATCTCATAATCCCAAATGACTTTCTACCACCCTCTTCTACGTTTGCTTTATCTTGTAATCCAGACCCTTACCCTTAACGACCATCAGTTATCTTGACCTCTCATTGCATGCCCTCCTCATGCCCATTCGTTCTTCTAGATTTCGAATAGGATGCATTTTACTGGCGTTTGTTCCCTGTCTCACTTTGCTCTATTCCTGCAGCTTAATGCTACTCCTATCATTTTCCTTTCCGCAGCTCCCTGTGTTGTGTTCAGTTTAAGCGCAACCCTTTTTATTAGCCTCCACGTTTGTGCCCCATAGTTGACTAAGGTACAGTTGTATGCTTTTCTCTTGAGTGGTAATGGTAAACTGCTAATCATGATCTGAGTGTACCTCATTCATGTACTCAGTTCTTAATCTCCTAGCTATTTCGTTCTCGGGGTCCGGATCTGAAGTAACTGCCTGCCGTAATTAGATGTATTCCCTTACCAGTTCCAGCGACTCACTGCCTAATCGCACGCTACTGTCCCATTCAGGCACTGTTGAACATTACTTTAGTTTTCTGCACATTAATTTTTAGGACCACCATTCTTCTATGCCTTTACAGGTAACTTGTTATGCTTTGCAGTTCGTCCCCTAATTTAATAAACAGGAAAATATCAGAAAATCTCAGGTTTTTAAGGTGCCCTATATCTATATATACATCCTACCATTAACTCTTCCCAATGCAGGTCTCCGAATACCTTCCTGTAAATACCCGGTATATAGTGCTGCACAGATCGTGCATCCTTGCCTAACAGCCTCTCTTATTGGGATTTTACTACTTTATATATATGTACATATCGCTCTTCTACAACGTGGTACCGTAATGCTTTCATGACCCCTGAAGTTTCGACTAAGTCGCAAATGTTTTCTCGTAATAATGAAACCTATGTATAAGGGATGGTTATATTCGGCGCATTTCTGTACCACCTCACTGAGAGCGGAAATAAGGTCTATTGTTAAGTGGACCTTACGAAAGCCGCCCTGGTCCTTTGGTTGATAGGTGTTTCAGGTTGTCCTGATTCTGTTAACGATTACATTAGTAAACACCTTGTAGGCAACAGACACGGCATGTAATTTTCAAATCACTAAAGCCCCCTTTCTCATGGATTAAGATAATGTTAGCGTTCTTCCAAGATTCAGGTGCGCTACAGTTCATGACGCATGCGTATACAGAGTGGACCGTTTTTTAAGCCCAATCTCCCAAGCATCCTTGAGAAGATCTCTGCTCCCTGATCCTCCCCAGCTCCTTTCACCGTTTGCATTTTTTCTGAGGGTTTCTTCAGTTCCTCTTTGGTTACTGCCGGGACGTCCAAATGCTGTGCACCACTGCCTGTCACATTAACATCCTTATTTCATTGGCTACCGTAGACATTTGTGTATAACTCCTCGGCTACCTTGATTATCTCGTCCATACTGGTAATAGCATTGCTCTCCTCGTCTCATAGCGTGTACATCTGATTTTTGTCGATGCCTGGTTTCTCCTTGACCGCTTTAGTGTGCCTCCACTTTTTAGAGCATGCTCGATTCTCTCCATTTTATACTTCCTTATGTCGGTTACCTTAAGCTCAATGTTTAGATGTAAAAGTTGGGCCAGTCTATCCTATCTATAGGTTGAAACGCTTTTATTCTTTGGCGCTTGTTAATCAGATCTTTCGCGTCCAGAGAGAGCTTATAAGTATTGCGCCTATCTGCCCTGCAACTTACTTCCATTGCGCACTTCCTAATGATACTTGTGAGAGTGTATATCAATATTCGAACACTAAAACTATAATCTTCGCTTAAAGCGCAGAATCTGCCCTCTAGCAAGATCTTGAATTATTATTTTCCTCTTACCGCAAACTGTTTGATGGGTTTCTTTCTTACTAGTATCCTCCTTTCTCTCTTGAAGTCTTTGTTAACTCGAGACCCTACCCAGTCCCTACATCTCCCCTCTCCGAACACCTCAACATTCTGCACTATGCCAAGATGCTCGCACAATATAAGTTTATTTCAATTTTGGTCTCGCCATTAGAGCTCTTCCACGTCCACTTACGGTTTTTTTCGTATGAGGGAGACGACCTTTATGATCCGTACATTATTTCGTTCAGTGAACGCTACTAATAACTCCCCTCTACTATTTTTAGAATCTGTGTCATAGTAAAGCACTGCCTGGTGTCCTGCCTGCTTTTTTCTTACCTCGGCTTTGAGGCCGCCCATCAGTACAGTGTACTGTGTTTTTACTTTAGTCATTGCCAAACCCAGTTCTTCATAGAATCTTTCGACTATCTGGAGATCATGTTTGGATGCAAGCCTGCAGTCCGGTACCAGTTTGAATTTATACTTCTTATTAAGCTTAGTTGCGATAAGTGCAACCATCTCATTAATGCTATCCGCTCTAAGCAGAAAGGAGGAAAAAGGCGATAAGCGCTTTTCTAGAGCACTCCCTCCTATAAAAGGGTGTGCGCTAGAGGAAAGCTTACTCATACAGGCGTGTTCGTGTTTAGAGTGTAGAATTCCTCTATAGTCACACCGACTTCTCGTCTATCCTCTAACCCATGATGAAATAGTAAACGTGCCCGCCCTTTAGCACTTGCAAGCCTATGGCATCCCATTTAATACTCCCTAGTTCCTCGAGCAGCACTGCTAGACTTACCTCATTGGATAAAGTCCGAGCGTGAAACGTTGCCAACGGTGGCCTGTCCGTATTCAGACTTTTAGCGGCCTCCGCTGTGTGACAGGTCTGACCGCCGCCTTGTTCACTTGCTCCGCAGCTGCTGTGGGTTGGGGGCTTTGGGTTGAATTGTGTATTCATATAGGAGGTGATGGACAAGTACTGTGAGTACTTGTGAGACGGTGAATCCTGCTCTGACGAGATGGTGCACCGTCGGCTCTGGTCCCCGGGATTAGGCCGCACCTGAGACCTGATAATTTAATTCCATCGAAACTGAAATTTCTTTTTATCCTGTGGAAAACTGCAGCGGCACAGGGATTCGAACCACTGTACTTTGTGAACGAAGCAGATGCTCTGCCTCTACACTAATGCTGCTTCTCTTGAAGGGAAATGAGCAGCGTTGATTAATTAACAGGCAGAGTCTGATTGGCTCATCCTTGCTAGTCATGTGCGCAAATGGGCAGGGCGGCTATTCAAAGATTATTTTAGGCGGGTTTTCGGCTGCAGTCGACTGTTGACCCTTTGCTAAGTGCGCGCAACATTTTTTTTTTTTTTGCATTTCGCCTGCATCGAAGTGCGACAGCGGCAGCATTTTGACCGAGACGAGATGAAAAAAATTCCGTATTCTGTACGATGGACTCCCAGGTAGTGTAAACAGATCCGTAGTCCTCCGCTACTGTGTTTCTCACAGTCCAGAGAAAGCCGAGCATAAGGGCCGAGCAAAGCTCGCGTACCCATCGGAAAGCTGGTGGGTGCCAGACGTCACTGGGGCTTGAACCCCGCCCCAAAACCGCGGATGCCAGAACCCCTTGGTTAGCTACAATTCTAGCGCAAAAAAAAAAAATATTGGCCAGCCTTACCTTCGATATTTATCCATTCGAAAGCTTGAAGCTCTTCGAATGCTAAAAAAAACTTTCCCTTTAATTTGGACTAAAGTCGGATAGCACACACGCGTCCTTCCATCTAGAATACGTCGAAATGTGATCGGCGTGCAGCCAAACACTAACGCCACTAGACCACTATGGTGGGTGTCGTACTAGTTTATGAACTGTTCACTGTCTGACAACGAGTTGCCTATTTTAAAAGACCACAGACACCCAACTTTTCGGTGCCTGTTTTCGTCTTTGTAATTAGGCGGATTATCATGTGGTATCCTCCTACGATCGCTAAATAATTCATAATCGAATTTCTTTCTCGTGCTGTTCCGGTTTCGGTTCCAACAGCCGAACGATGGCTGTCGCGTCAAAGAGCGGTTATAGGTAGCGCGAGGCATGAAAAACTTCAATATAATCGTTGTTTCTGCATTCGTTGTCATTCCCGCTCTTGAGGAAGGTTGGTTTCAGCACTGTAGTGAATTTAAACAATAAAGCAGAGACTATATCGCAGTTTTTTCCTGACTCACGTGTCCTAAAACCTCTCTTTGACGTCACAGCCATCCTTCGGCTGTTGAAACCGAAACAGCATGACAGAAAAAAATTCGATTATAAATTATATAGCGGTCGTAGGCTAATACCACATGGTGATCTATGCAAAGTAGTGTCTTCCGCATAATTATAGAAGAAAACGCCGCCAAAATTAGGTGTCTATACTCCTTTAAAAGGGCCACCGCTGGACAGAATTTAGGCCATCGTTTTCCCAATTCTGTTCCAGCACACAGCGTCCTCATTCAACAATGACAAAGTCCATCGCGCAAGATGCCGCGAAGTGAATGAACGTTGCGCAACACAACGTGCAACGACGGCGAGGTGAAAAAAGGGAAAATGCCCGCGGCGACGTCGGTGATGACAGCAGAAACGCCACCTTTCTTCCTAGACCCTTGCTTTCCGAACCGGCCCCCTGTCTCGTCTTCCCCGACCGATTTCTCCTGAGACTCGTCCCACGCTCGGCGGAGGCGCCCATCTTACCCGAAATACCTCGCGTGCGAAAGCGGTGACGTCTTCTTTCGCCGGCGGCTGCCTTCTCGCGACGCTCCTTTGACAGCACCCCCCGGGCGAGCGTGCGCTGACGGATCGTGGGAACTCATCCCGAAGCCGTGGAGTGACGGTGGCGCTCTCGCGGTTGCATTGTTTTCCAGTTAACTATAGCCTGTGCCGTAACCAAGATGCGAGGTTGTCTCGGTGAATGCCGAAAGAGTACGAGTGTTTTGAAGCTTGACCGCGATAAGCTGTATGGTGGATCCTAGGCGGGTCGAGCTGAGACTCAGTTGCCGCCATGTAAACAAGTACGAAGTCTGTTTTTCAGTAATAAGGCTAAAACAGCGCAACTGCACAAGGACGAAGGTAGCTGAGACAAGACAGCACTGTGTCTTGTCTCATCTTCCCTCGTCCTTGTGAAGGTGCGCTGTACTAGCCTCATTACGTCATACAACTCGCCCATCAGTCTGCGTTGTTCCGTTTATCAGTGACGAGGTGGTGTATACAAACCAGGAGGTCACGTGACGCACAGCTAGAGTAGAGAATATGTAGACGATACGTTATACCAAACAAGATCCGCTAGCAAGCCAGTTGTCGGGATCATGTCGTTTAACAATTCTTTCTAACGTTCTGTCTGTCAGCCACGTTTGCTTCAAAGTGTGTCATCGACTGGCCCGCAACAACGTCTTCCTAAACGCCAATCCACAACCGCATAGTGCAACTCGAAGTAGGCAATAACAGTTCTGCATCGAGGGGGGAGCGAGTTAGCTTAATTTTTATATATGCTTTTACAAGCCCTACTAGCACAGACTGAAACAACGCCACATAAATTATCTCGACTGCTGCTGCACTGGTTTATATCAATAGCTCTCTCTCTCTCACTCAGATACCGTAAGTATTTTTAACACGCGATACCTTCTGTTCGCATCGAAGGATGTCCACAGCACATTGCTGTGCGTACTTTTGGTAGGGTACCGTAGACGCTCTGCCAAAATCTGCTTCATCTTCCTGTAATGTCCAGAATGCCAGTGCCTTATTCTCATTAGTTTCTTTCGTGAGATGCGACGAGCATCGTGCTGTTTCATCCCTGACTTCATCTGTAATTCCGCCAGACTCTTCGAACGCCTATATTTTAGGCGGTAGACGCAGCGGCTCTTCGGCTTCACAGGCAGGAAACGCTTGCCCACCGCGACACGTGAACGTCAACCTGGAATCTCAGCAGCAAAATGACATTCGCGCGGTCATTGTATGCCTCTCGCGTTCGTTCTTGAGACTCTTCGTACGTTCATTGATTAGCTCGTTACCTCACCCATTCGTTCGTTCCTTCAAATGCTATTAACGCGAAGTCGAGTGCGCGCTGCCGCTGCCACTGCCACCGGCATCTAATAATAATAATATTTATTCGTTCATCACATCGTACACGATGACAGGGGCCCGTAGTAAAAGCTGCCCATTGACTGCTTGACAAAGCCCTTGATCCCCATGTCCGTGTTCGCTGCATTCGCACTTTCACTGCCAGCGGGTGGTCACAGTTGGAAGTTCTTCCTTTCAAGCAGCAGACTCTACAAAACCGTGTCCTCGTGTTAACGCCGCCACCGACGCGGTTACACGGACTTGGAGTATGAATTGTGCGTCTGAGTCGGCCGCACTTTTGTGATCCGCGGGAGGCCCGCGCGAAAGTGTCTGGTGCCAGCGATGCGAGCAATGTGACAAAGAAGCCTCTCGTCTAGCTGCTGTGTCGAGAGAGAAAACATGGAGGCAGCAGCACCGACAGCGACATCGAGCCCGACGTCACTCGACCGACATCGGTGGCAGGTGCAGCGTGGCTGAGCCCGGACAATAGGCGACGCGGACCGCCCTCGTCTTGCACGGCGCGCACGCGAGCCTGCGGGCCACTCAGTGAAGTACGGATCGTGAGGGCGTGCCGGGCGCCGTTTTTCACCGCACAGCGTCCCGCAACATGTCCTGTTTAAAATGTTAGCGGGCGGAGCGTTGTGCTATGAGGCTATGAAAGATTTCATGCAGTCACATAATTGACGCCAGCCCCAGGTAACAAAGCACTCAGAAGGAGGAGTAGGTACAGGCACCTCCGGAAGAGGTCGCGTTGCGCGATGTAGCCCAAATCCAAACAGGTCATACCGAAATGCGAGGCGAAGAAAGCAGACAGCCCGTCTATTTGATCCTGGTGCAAAATTTAATGAGACCAGATTAGGGCCTACTTTGTGGTCCAGCTAACATTGAAGCAACGAAATGCTTACCGGTGCCAGAACCCAGCGATTTGCGTGTTGTTCATCTTCGTGCAGAGTTTCGTCCGAACAGCTAACAGTTACTATTGATGCAGCGTGTTACGTGTTTACTCAACTTATGTCCAACGAACACAAATGGGCGTGCATTCATTGGTGCGTTTATATTTAGATATAGGGTCGACCGCTGATGTTGAAAACCCGAAGCTTTCCTATAATATAATTGGTTTTGGGGAAAGGAAATGACGCAGTATCTGTCTCATATATCGTCGGACACCTAAACCGCGCCGTAAGGGAAGGGATTAAGAAGGTAGTGAAAGAAGAAAGGAAGAAATAGGTGCCGCAGTGGAGGGCTCCGGAATAATTTCGACCACCTGGGGATCTTTAACGTGCACTGACATCGCAGAGCACACGGGCGCCTTAGCGTTTTGTCTCCATAAAAACGCAGCCGCCGCGGTCGGGTTCGAACCCGGGAACTCCGGATCAGTAGCCGAGCGCCCTAACCACCGAGCCACGGGGCGGGTAGCCCGAAGCTTTCTGAAAGAGATTTTCTGTCGGAATCTGGGCGTTGAATTATGCGAACATGAAGGCACCAGCAGTCCTTTCAGCGATTTGCCGTTGTCACACTCATCTTTGTCCTAATATGGATGCAGCTCAACAGATTCGCTTGCGTTTCGCCCAGGTCTGCAGCAAAACAGTCAATTCTTCACCTTTCGCAGGACCGTACAAGAGAGAACAATAGCTGTACCCCTTCCCTCCCTTGCTCTCTCTTAAAGGGGGCTCAGTCCCTTACATGGGGTGCCGTGCAGTTAAAGCCTATATATACCACGGTTACACTGCTTCCGTTGGTACATCCTCTATGTTTGCAGTCGGTCACAAGAAAGACCGCAGATATGGAGCCCATTTACTGGTCGTGAAGGGCCGTCAACGAGATTTCCACCGCGACGTACAGCGCCGACCATACAGACGGCAACTACGTATACCGCCAAGTCCTGGAAACCTTCATGCTGCAGCTGTAGTAAAGCACGTCTCTTTGCCGCGACTGCACCGTCCAGTGGACGCGTACTGTTTCCGCGTAAGACCCACGTTACGTACTCGACCATAACGCACGGCCGGCCAATGGGTCCTCATGCATGTTCTCTGCTGCGTGGAAAGACAGCCTGCCAGTGAGAGCTGCTCGCGAACGTCGTCCCGCAGGGGGGAGGCATACACCCCGTTCGTCCCTGGCCTTTGCTCTGGACGGCGGCGCGTGCTGCCCGGGAACCAGTGGTGCGTGAAGCCGACGGCGGCAGGCCGGCCGCTTCTCGCTCCAATTGTCGGGGCCGCCTGTTCGCCGCTGCCGTACAGCTTCCGTGGCGCGTCGCGCGTGCCGCCGGCAGCAGCGCTAAGGACGCTGCCTCTCTTTTTTTCGCCCAGCATCGAGACAGAAGAGGATGCGAGGAGGGCAGCTGTCCGCACTTACGCAACGCCTTTCCCTCCCCCTCCTCAGCTACACACGTCTTCGCCCTAGCGTCGAAAAGGACGAAATAGAAGACACTTGTTTTCTTCTATGCCTTGAGTACACTCACGATGCAGACTGGTGCCGTTGCAGAAGGCTCTGTAGAAGAGCCGCTTGCGGGCCGTCGCTGGTGAACGCGAGTGTTATTTACGGCAATTTCCACTGGTCGTGCTGGAGCAGCTTTTCTTGCTCCGCGACGACGAATTCGAGTTCCACTGGTCGACCTGGACCGACCGCGCGAATTCCGCTGGCCGTTTGGAGCAACCCCGTTCCATACGGAGCGCTGGTCGACAACGGTCGCTGTGCTCCGAGGCGGTGTGGGGCGCTCTTTTGCGATTCGAGCGCCTCGATTCGGATCCACCAGTGGAATTCGCCATAAGTATTCTTTGAATCTCTTAACCGGCTTTATTCGACAGCCTGCAAACTCTATCAACGGTAGAGAACGAGGTGAAAACAAAAACGTAGAGTTCATACTGTATCTAAAGTACAGGCTAACATTATGCTGTAGAGTTCATTAACCAAATGGTACAGGTTGCTGAACGTCGTCCACCTTCCTTAGCTATGGCCGGATACAACTCAAAAACGCAGCGGCAAATGCCCTCAATGGAGGCCCTCCAGCCAATGACATCGACCGGTACGCATGTAGTCGGGGTTAATCCGCTAGGGTGACGCGGTTAATCCGCTGGCAGGTGCCTCCGTGAAATAGGATTAACAACGACGTCATGGCTGTCATTCAATAAGATTAGTTGTAATGCTAGCGAATGATAGAATGTAATGATAGCTTAGTTGTAATCGTTAGCGAAAAACAAACCTACATACAACAGCACGTAGTGGAATGAAAGCACTGCTGCCTATTTCGAGGTGTTAGCGGGGAGCTGAGCTGTGAGGTATCTGTCACAACGACGCAGGTTATATCAATGATTGAGGATGGCCTGCATCGAAAGCACGAACGCAAGGGTGTGGCAGTCGGAGAGGCGAGTTTTGCGAAGGCTTCCAATACATAGACGACCGTCGCGTGCGTCAGGTGAGCAGTAGACAGATAAGTACGGGTTGCACACCTCACAAATTCCCGACATAAATTTCGCGCCTTCTAGGCCATCCTGCAGAGTCGATGTCATTGGTACATCCCACTGAAGCACTCTTGTCTGGTATATGACGGAGCTCACCAGTTACGAAAAGCCACATTTCCAGCTGCGTACTGGACACCCGAACTCAAACGACCAGGAGAGGCTGCCATGAACTGTGTTGCCATTTTCTCAGGTACGTCCAGTGAATGAGTCTGTTAAATTTTCTCGAATGGTCTGAACTTGAAACAACACAAGGAGGTCAAATTCGCAAACATGCTTCGTTTGCATCATTCGTTCGGCTCGTTGCCGCTATGTGTGCAGCATGACTAGATCACCCATAGACACTACTGCTATGTAATACCAGAAGAAGCATGCATTCAAAAACATAAGGAGTGAAAGTTGAGAGAAGATTAAATCCACCTTCGTGGACACATGAGTGCGTCTGAACTCGGCTGCCAGGTATAGCTGCAAGGCCATGTCCACCCTTCAAGAGGAGACCTTGCAGTCGTGCGTAAAGGAAGACCGCTTCACTGTAGGTACGCAGCGTCGGCTAGCCAACGGTGACAAGGCGCTCAACGACGGTGTTCGGGGCGAGGGAACAGCGTGTCGTAAAGCACTGCAGTGCAGTCCTCGAGGCTAGCGAGCGCAGCCGGCGACCCAGCTGATTGAAGAGCGAGAACAACGCTTGCCTTCACGACGCACGCGGCGCCGACGGCGGCCGTGAAGCCCATGCGGAGAGGAGCAGCGAAGCGACATTGACAATGGCCCAGATCGCTACGAGCCCGCGCTCTTCTCGCACCGTCGTGACTGACGCCACCCGCTCTCTCCTCCGCCAAAGTAGCGGCCGGGAATCGGGGCCAATGGCTTCTTCTCCCCGGGCGCGACCGGCCGCCGGTCCTGGGCGCCCTTTCCATGAGGGCCGAGTGTGCGCAGCCGGACAGCGCTCGCCCTTGGTATGCAAGCCCGTGCCGAGCGTTGTTGAGCGTCGTAAGAGCACGTTCGCTGCGTCGATGTGCGACGAGTGGGAGGGCTTTTTTTTCTGCGTCCGACGTGAGCTGTCGTCGTCGCCGCTGGCTGTGGGATGAGCGAGAGAGTGACCGTTACGTTACCACGCGAAGAGGGCGAGCGTGGTTGCGGCCCGTCCGTCAAGGATCGAAGACGTCCACGCATCTTCTCCCCTTCTCCGTCGTACGTGTAGATGAGCGTGGCTGCGGCCATGTTCTTCGGCCTGTCCTTTCTCGGTGGAGCTAGCTTCGGTCTCGCTTTTCGCCACGGCTGTTCTTCTTCTATACCCGTTTGATGGCTACGTCGGTCGTTCGTGTCCGGGAGAAATCGGCTACACTTCTGTCTGACGAAAGTCTTGGGCCTCGCATGGCAGAGGGTAATCTATTGGCTTGCCACCGAGAAGCCCCCTCCATGTGACGCTTGAAGGTGGTGTGTCGCAGGTACGAGATTAGCCTGACACGAGGCAGACTTTTGTCTCATTCAGCGTCCGCTGGGCCAGGAATACTGACACAGACTGAGGAATGGAGATGCCCTGGGTGAGGCGACCAGCGGGACGTTTGATTGTGGTTACATGTCATTGGAGCAAGGAGCCCATGAGGACATCCAAACGGATAGGCGGGAAGCAATGGCCTCTTTGCGGAATTAGTCATTATGTTCATGTTTCAAATGTGACCGATTGTACGCTTCCTGCTTTTCCAGCAACGTCCCCTCTTTCTAGGGCTTTCCAAATGACCCTCGCCGTGAATTTTTATACAGGTTAACGCCCCTTTTCACATCTTGATTATGGGCAGCTTTGTACCTACTGGCGGCCCCAGGGACAGTTTAATGACTTGTTTATTTTGCATACCCTTACGCTTAACACCAGGCGTTTTATAAAGATTGGATATAAAATGGATCGGAAAAAAAAGGAAGGGGGTGTGCTGGAGTGCAAGTGTAATAGAGTAATCTACAACACATCAGAACATGGACGGCAGAGGGAAAAAATGGGACGAAACCCAGGTTAAGAAAGACGTCAATCACTTTTCTCGACGACACTCTTCCGGAGACTTCCTTTCTTGTTTTCCCTGAACATCAGGAACACAGCAGATGTGGGGCTGGTTTTAGCTTACCATCGTCGTAGCATCCCTACTAAACGAGGTCACTGACCGTCGAAAGTGCATAAAGAGATCTTTTCTTTCCTCGCGATTTCATTACATCTCGAAGTTCCCGAGTGATTCCTGGGCACTACAGTTCGCAAGCTCGGTGGAATATGGTGTTCAAAAACCATGAATACGATGAAGATGATTTTGGATTTTCACGGCGCAAGGGCATCTATGGCCAAAGAACGCCATGACGCAATGTATTTTTCGACCACTCAAGGTGGGGTCAAAGACCCATTTACCAAGCATTTCACCCCAGATAAGCCGAGCACCAGGTCAGGGGAAACCATTCTTTCACTGGTGTGTACCCGGTGGCACTGGGGATGGAACCCCGCGTCTCCCGCATGCGAGGCGGATGCTCAACCACTTGGCCACCGCTGCGGTGGCAAAAACCATCGATATGAATTCCATAGAAGTACCCATGAAGCCTTTCTGATAACCAGCGAGCGTGGCTTTCATTTCGCTGTATACACGTTAATGGTGGAAATTGCGTTTTAATAAGAGTCTTCAAATGTGTCTCAACATTATGCGCCACCTGGACATCCGAATTTCATTTGTCGGAGAGTGCATAGTATTAAAATGTTCACGAAGCAAACTTTACAAGTATTTTGGACTATTCGCGAAAATTATTTTGCCGAAAAATTAAAACATCCAGAGCAATAGCAATTATCGAACTGCAGTTCGCGATGACGGATTGGAGCGATATCCATTTTGTCAGCGTGGAGAGCAGTGCACGTGTAGTAAGTAGAACGGCTCAATGCCTCGCAGTCTCTTCAGTCTTGAAGCCAAGAAAAGTGCTACGTGATTTAACAAGTACCTCATAACGTGTCATATGAAGTACTTGTCACTAAATGCCCGGAACAGGCTAATTATAAATCTTTGCGGTAATTTTCTTCATTCTTCGCTCCTCGTGGTGTTCCTCATAGAGCTTTCTAATGACACTCACTTCTTAATGCGAAAGCATCACGTGGCTCCTAGGCAACGAAACTCGTTGTCCGCGTTTATCGGCAGCAGATGACGTCACCGTGTTATCAAAGAAAAATAAAATTCCTTCCGAAGGTGCGGGGAATTGAACCCAAGACATTCAGACAGCGAGGCAAGCACGCAACTTATAGTCCACATAAACGTTTCTCTTTATCGCATGGCAGTACACCTGCCCTGACAGGCTTCAAGCCAGACTTAAAAAGGCCTCATCACGCAACCCGTCATACTCAATCACACCATCATCCAACTCTCGCTCTGCCTGCACATCAATATCCAGGGAGACTCACGCATGCGTCGAGGTAAGGAAGCCAGGCAGGAGGTCCATCCTGCGCAGCATATACCCCCCCCCCCGCACCATAGATAAAGAGGAGGAGGGAAAGGCAGGGATGTTAACCAGAAAGGGGTTCCGGTTGGCTACCCTGCACTGGGGAAGAGGGATTAGGGGACTAAGAGGAGGAAGAGAAAATGGAAAAAGGCATAACACACACATGCACAACGCTGTCACTATTTGTCACTCAATCCAGTCGCTCTCAAGTAGGCAAAGAGTGCCTTGTATGCCTTGAGGGCAGTCGACTGCTGAGGCCACGGACCGAGGATCTTTTGCTCTGTTAATGGGCGAGGATCGAGGCGGTCCAGGGCACAACACAGTGTATGTCTTGCACTCGCAAATGCAGGGCACTCACAGAGAAGATAAGTGATGGTCTCCTCACAACCACAGCTCTCACAGGCAGGGCTGTCGGCCATCCCCATCCGGAAAGCATAGTAATTTGTAAATGCAACACCGATCCATAAACGGCATAACAGTGTTGCGACGCGACGTTCTAAGTTACGTGGAGTACGAAGGCGAAGTTCAGGGTCCAGTGTCTTGAGGCGGAGGTTGGAAAACTCTCCCGTGTTCCACGCTGAAAATGTGAGCTCCAGCGCCAAAGGGCGAAGCCCACACGCAGCGTCAGGTCTCGATATTGGGATCCTCTCTGGAAGTCCGTCGTTGTGAGCAGAACGCGCAGCCGCATCGGCCTGGTGATTACCGTTAATACCACAGTGGCAGCCATTGAAAAATGATGTCATGACCTTTGGAAACGGTGCCGTGGTACAGTAGACGGATCTCAGCCACAAGTTGCTCCTGCGACCCGCGGCGTAGCGCAGCTTGCAGTGCTTGAAGGGCTGCTCTAAGTCGGTGAAAACCGTCCAGTCATGTGGAGGTTCTTGACTGATGAACTCTACCGCAGCCCGTAAGGCTGCGAGTTCCGCACCAGTTGAAGATGTTGGATGGGTCGTCTTCACTTTCATGAAGATGGATCTGGCCGGTATCACCACCGACCCTGCAGAACTGGTCGAGTGAACTGATCCATCTGTGTAAATATGTATGCGGTGACTGTGGTAAGAATGCAGGTGATTCAATGTCAGTTGTTTGAGAGCGGGCAGTGATACACCAGCTTTCTTTGTAATGCCAGGAATATAGAGGTGAACCCGAGGTTCATGAAGACTCCATAAGGGTGAGCACGGTCTTGACGCAGGGGTGAACTGCGATGGAATATATGCGCGATGGGCTTCAATGACTTTGGCGAATGCAGTACGCGGCCTATTTATTGGGAGTGTTGCGAGGTGATGACAGGAAACCCGTGTGAGGTGCCGAATATGTGTTCTCATGGTGTCAACAGCAATGTATGTAGTAACAGGATGTTCCCGGGCAACAAGAACAGTTGCTGCTGTTGATGCACATTTAGGCAGTGCAAGACAGATACGGATAGCCGGCACGTTCATCGAAGTCTGTTGAGACAGCAGTGTGCTATGGTGCGGGGGAAGCGCAAGCCCCCCGCACCATAGCACGCAAGCCCCCCGCACCATAGCACACTGCTGTCTCAACAGACTTCAATGAACGTGCCGGCTATGCGTGGAGATCTGTCATAAGCCTCTTTCACAGGCTAAACAGTCCTATGAGCGCTAAAAGATGACATGGAACCTTAGAATCTTCCATTGTAGGCAAAAACCTTATATATAGTACAGGGCATAATTTCAGTGTCCTTATAAACGTGTTGCCTCTTGGAGAACTGAGGTGAACCTAGTGTATGCATTGCCTTACGACTGTATACTGATGAACATGTTAGTCATTAGAAAGGAAGAGAACAAATAAAAAATAAAACAGAAATAAAAATTTCAATACAATGAGCTCGCATTTCAAAGCACGTAGGTAGCCTTAAGTGCCCTCCGAAATTTCTTTTCTCGTTCTTTCTTTGTTACTTCCATTTCTGTGGAGTTCGTGGCTTCCATCGCTCGCCATCGCGCAACTTCCGTACGTCCACGGTCGCGCTCGTGGAAGCCCTGCACGACCAAGAAAAACGAGCATGCACCTCTTTGCTTTGCATCCTTATCCTGGAAGTTCAGGCAACCCGCTGCACATGCCGCCTCCTCCTCCGAGTCCCGTCCTTGCTCGACTTCTCTCGCTGACATCTGAGTCGAATGTGCTCAGCTTGCGCAGCGTGGCCGGTGGCCCTTGTAACGAAAACCGTGACATACTTACAGCGCGGCTGCAACTGGAACCGAGGGGATAGGAGTACGGCGCGTGCGCGTTGCTTCAGACCGTCGTGCATCCTTCATATTTTTTTCTTTCTTCTTGCTTTTGCTTCTTTTCCCGACTTGCTTTTATTTTTTTTTAAGAACTATCGTGAAGCGGGCTGAGCTGACGTTTACTTCCTCTCACGTTTCTTGAATTGCGTCACACATCGTTTGTGCCTCACGCTGCTTCCTTGAGGTAGATTGTATCACCCCGGCTTTCTTGTTGCCGTAACTGGAACCTAGAGGGTTTTTTTTTAGAATAGTCGTAATTTAGCGCTTTATTTTTTTGTGCTCCTTCATCTTCCAGTGTTTAGTGTGCAGCTTTGTCTTCCCTTTCCAACTGTTAGCTTACCATCTTCCGACATTCACTAACCGTGAGGGACGAATTGTGTAATGTTTCTTGTTTCACTGATGATGCCCTAAGGGGCTACTCCGGGGATTTCTTTAACATTTTGAGCTGACAACCACGCCTAATTCACAATAGCCCTCTCTCTCTCAGGTACAGAAAACTAGTTTTTAAAAATGCCGAGTAGAAATATCATGAAAAAGGATAAATAAGGTAACCGAAACCAGGTTCTGGTCAAACTATGACATAACAATATACGAGCCTATGGCGTCACGGATAATCTCCCAAAATTTATTGTGTCGTGCTCCCTTACCTCACTCCCTGACCAGTTACGCAACCGTCGTTGCTCAACAACTCACTCAAGACTTGCGCAATTGGGCGTCTCCGGCGGCTGGAGAGACGCAGAGTTCACAACGATGGAGCAGACACTCGCTACTGCCACTGCACTGCCGCTGAAGTGTAAACAATGAGACGTTGCCGGAGCAATTACATTTTCCCGCCAAGAAATTTAGAGCACTGCAAAACGAGGGCACATTGCAATGCAAAACGAGGGCACATTGGTGCGTTTACCTAAAACCAAATACAAGGTCACAGATGTATACATTGTTTTTTGTTTAGTTTAGACAAATATATTTCAATTGTAAGACGTGTATTCTCGAAACCTGATGCGTACAAGCGGCTCCTTGTCGCTCTGAATGCCTCCTTACCCAAGCTTGGTAGCAGCCAAGGAGGGTTCGAAAAATAGATACCGCCCTTCAACGCTTCCTTGAGATAAGGAAGCATAGAGGGCTCCTCATATGAGGCAAGGCAACTGTGTAACACTATAGATAAGCAGGCAAGTTGGTTACACATTTTTATACAAAGCTCGTCCTGTGTTTGCTCGCTTCGTCTCGTGTCTTCCGCGCCGCTGTTGCCCCTAAAAAAAAAAAAAAGGAAAAGAAGACGCGTTAGCTAAGAAGCATTCTGATACCATTTTGTTTGAATATACCTTTGATTATTGCATACATATGCATACATACAAACACATATCAGGCAGCATTCTAAATCAAACTACGCAACGTGCCAACGAGTTGCTTTTTAGGCAGTCTAAGCTAGATGCCTGAAGCCACCGCGACTTGTAGTAAAATATCCCTCCCTTCCACTTTCTTGCCTCCCTCCCTCCCTGAAAGAATCAAAGATGGTCCGATCATGTCTGTAACGCAACGCTGCAGCCAGAAAATCCTTAGTAAACTGTTCTACGCAGGCCTTAATAACCCGCACATCATTTCACGCCGATGTAAATTAGATTATTCGATCAAATACTGCGATTTTTAATCGTTTCAGGGCATTGCAATGCGCATTATGTTCTCCAAAGGCTGAAGGGGCGGGAGTGTTACTGGGTTAATATTATTTAGATAACGTGCACCAGGGCTATGTTTCGTTTCTAGATGCCACATCTGGAAACGATTTCCTAAAGATTTCGACGGGCTTTGGAAAACTGGATTTTGTGTTCCTTTTAAAAAGTCCGTAACCTCCTTTATTGTCGTTTTTCTTGCTTTTTTCTGCATTAGACCAATGGAGCCCATCACAAGGACTAATTACGGAGAAAAAAAGCTAAATTGCCGCATTCCAGTTGCTCTTTAGGTGTAATGTTTGATCTCTTTAAGAACAAAATTTGATCTCTCTAAGACCAAAATTAAAAAAGACATAAAAGCAGGTAATCAATGCTGACCTCATATAATGACTTTTCTTTTTGTTCTCCCGCGAAGCGTCTTTTGTTTTCGTGTCAAGAAGATTGTGCGAGTCTTTTCTTGAGTGATTTCGTGCCATGCTTATAGACTGTATTGACTTTTCATGTGCTGTCTGTGAATACATGTAATAATTGTGCCGTAACAGTGACGATTGATGTAACTATTTTTCTTTGCGATTATGCCCTCTTAATATGTGGAATTTCCTTGCTGCGCACTGCTTTGTTCACTGTTTGGTGGAACTGGGACCTCGTCAGGCTTCATCGCCATTTGTCAAAGTTGCCTCTTTCATCTTTTAAAGAAATAAACCTCAATTATGTCCCTGTTTAGTCGGCACGCAAGGCATGTTCCTCTTTTCCTTTCTTTTTTGCAGCCGGAAGCCTTGCGACTGAACTTACGAATTCATATTCTGCGCCAGTAGAACTTTTGATGTCTAACTTGATGATCCATAACAGCGCGACAGACGGGACAAAGAAGAGGAGACACAACACACAGCGCTGACTCACAACTAAAACGTTTATTTGCTGCCAGCCAGTATAAATACTGGCCTGGTGGCCGGGAAAAGAATACAAGCACGCTTGACTTGCGTGATATCAAACATCGCCAGTTCATCAGGCACGTGTCAACATACAAGAGTCATCAGTGCAAAATATCACCCCTACAGCAGGCACGAGTTGTCATTCACAATCGAGGTAGCGGGTTTCCTTATCCGACAAGGCTACAGAGGGAGTGCTGATACACTGATCTGAAGTCCTAGCTATCAGGTGGGCTTCTAATATTTCCCTAGTTAGCGAGTCGCGGTTCTTACCTAATACAGAGCATTCCTTGTAAAGGGGAAAACAAGTTTTTGAGTCGTCGTTGTCTTCCTCGTCATCGTCATCTTCGTTGTCTTTGCAGTTTCTGCAATGTTTTGCTACGTGGCCTGTGATAGCAACACGAGAGACATCCGACTAGTGACACCACCACTTCAAGATGCTCACTTAAATCTTATTAATATGCAAGTACGAAATCATTAATCGAAACGAGTGCCTTAGGATTTCCAGGCAGAACCACGCCTAAATGCAATGTTTTTGCACCTCAGCTGCAATTCGGAATCATCAGTCCTGTCACGTGCTTTCCATTCAATAGGCTCCGCTTTAATATTCATCATTTTCTTCGTTTTCATCCATAATGGTAATTCAAGTAACCAGGCGGTAACCTTATCTTCCGCATTTTAAGGATGCGTTCCGGAAAAAAACAACATGTCCTTGTCATCTACGTACAGAATTACATCACGACACCACAAATCGGCAAGAGAAGCATGCGGAGCACAATAAATGTTTGTTACATGGGACAGATGGCTGGTTAAGTACGCTGCGCGCGGCATGATAATCATGAAATATATTTAAAGGCTTCTCAAAATCTAAAAAAAAAAATCCCGGTGTAAATTACCTCTGGTAAATATTATTACTTCTGGTGTCTTCCATACTAAGGAGCATAATTTCAGTTCACTCCGTTTCACGAAATCCCAACTGCTTTCAGCATAAGTTTCTCTTGTGCCCCTCAAAAATACGCAATCTTATTTTATCACAAACGCGACTTGATTTCAAAAGAGGAGTACAGATACATGTCCCCAGTCATTTATGTTATCGAATGGGCCACCCCTTAAGAAAACAACCACCTTTGAAACTTTTATATCGTCTCGAAAGAAAGCGTTGTGAACCGCATTATTAAGTATGTGCTGCTATAGGGTGGACATGAGAAGTCAGGAACACCCATTCCTAATTCGGTCTTAATATTAGTTACACAGTCTGCTGTGCATTTATCTAGAAATTTAAAAAGCGAATACTTCGTGTTCACTACGTGGCTGAAGTAAATATAGTTATGTATGGACCTTTTCACAAAACAGGTCCACGGGCGCCGCCATGCTTGGCACTGAACTGTGCTCGTAGTACAGGAAAGAGTTGAGGATTTAGCTCGCCTACGCTCTCCCCACAGTCCAGAAAACCGGTATTCCCGAGGGTAGTGAAAAGGTCTATAAGTTATATACCTTTGATGCCAAAGTTTTCTTTTCTCTCTTGTAGAGGAAATTCTTCACCAGAGCATATAGGTATTAAATTCATCACGTAATGTAGCGCTCACTTATTAAAAGTTATCAGATGTTACTGCGCTTAAAATTTTGCCAACAGTGCTTCCTGGCAGATTATAAAGACTCGGATTTTCTTTGAGTTATTAGATATGGTTGTAAACTTGCTTCTGAAGCACAGCGAAATACCACTTGAGTGAACTTTCGAGATAGACGAAATTAAAAAAAAAATGCCCGCCGAAACACCCTCTTTTTTTCTCAGTGCAAATGAGTTCCAGTTGACACAGTGAAAAATTTCAAGTTAGCAATGATTTTGAGAACCACTAATGCGCTGCTTTGATGTCATAATGCGCCATTTAGACAGGCATCCAGCAATTATCTCCTCCGAAACAGAGGAAAGTGCAGTTCCAAAACTGTGCCCTATAGCTCTGATCATTTCGAAGGCAAAGCGGATACTGCTCACAGCACTGTAGGTATCACAGTCGGTAGCGCCGTGCCTTTCAGTAAATGTGCAAAATGTGCATTTTGTGACTAACATTGACTTGTGCTGGACTTAATTCCCCTACTACTCAAGAAATAAGAACCGCCCAGACTCGGAAGGAATTGGAGAAAGCACATGTTTGAAAAGAAAATGACAGGATAACTTAGCGAAAGAGGAAATAATGCATCTGGCGAAGAGCAAAGCATTTGCCCTCCAGCAGGCATCTGTACTAGTAAATGTACACCAAGATTAAAATTAATGCAGTTTACAACGACAGCAGTAATGCAGGCTAAACTTGTGGAGATTACTCCATTTTATCAGAAGTGTTAAGTATACAATGTATGAGTGGAATATTGAACATTGTGAAAAAAAAATGCCTTTAGAAGCTATTCCAATGTTAGATATTTACCTCAATTAATAAAAAAAAAGCCGCAGCGTGATCATTTCTTTTGAGCGAACTTTCACACAAGCAAACATTTCTGCAGACTCCGCTGAAGTTTGTTCAAGTAGTACTTCAACGTATTCATTCTGAATCTTTTTTATATTGGTACCTAACTTAATTTAATAATTTTGACGTTCTTGAGTGTCATCCGATTTCTGGTCCGGTTAATTTGACGTAGAGTTTGTCGCGCACTTGAATACTTTTGCACAATTCACAGGTAGCCACTAATTTCCAAGGACTTTCATGCGTTTTTGCTGTAATAAAAGGAAGCTTAAGGGAAAGGAAACGAATATGTGTTTTATTACTGAAAAAGATATTCTTAGGTTAGAGTTTTCTTCGTTCCCAGCACTCCCTAGTTGACACCGTTCATCATTTGACGGAACAGAGACAGATAGCCGCAACACTGCGATATAATGTCAGTTTATCAAGTCTGAGAGCAATGGCAAAATATACGCACAGCTTTAGTTTAGCTCGTGGTTTGTCGAAAATAATATATTAAAGCGTGAGCCTCTAAACCTCATCTTGTTAAAAAGAGATGGAAATTCGTGTAACTAAATGTACTGATGACTTCTTGAGAAACCGCAGTGATGAGCATATGCTCAATAACTCTGTAATAAAACTACAACTAAAGTAACGCAACTTAAGCACATTTAAACGAGCATATTTAAGTCATGCACGATCAACGGGGTCACGCGCGAACGCAATAAGTTTTCTGGTTTCGCTTGGTGGGAGACTGTAAATGCAAGCAACCAATGTCCCAAAACATTTTATAAGAATGTACTCGTAAGGGTGACAGATATGCGAAAAATTCGACAAAACTTTATGCTCCAGATTTTTCTTTTATGTAAAACGGAACGTTCCGCCTTCCCCTCCTCACTGCCCAAGGTTTGTTCTTGATGCCAGTTGAAATTTGTATCCAGCTTTAGGAAAAATTAACGCTACTTTGTTTGTCAGTGATGGCCCGCGTGCCAATGAATCAAGGAACCTATAGCTGTCTTGATTTCTAAGTTCCTGTTCTTTAAGCTTCCATCCCTGCATTGCGTAACGCTACTTGGTTTTCACCTTCAGGCACAGACACTAAGCACTTGACTAATCATGATTCTTACTATGTGTGAGCGGTTAATCCCATGAAATGTAACGGCTATAACTGCGGTTGTGCTCAGCTCATGACACTTCTGGTGCCACGTTAACTTCGATGTTCCGACCATTCCGTCTTTCATTTTCTTTCTTTGTAACCTGTGGAACACTTACGCGGTATTATCTGAAGTAATAATAGTAAGTATTTGGTAATAAACGAGCAATGATTAATTACCATCCACCTATGCGCGGCTATATGGCTACAAAGGAAAGCTAAATAATTTTCAGCTTTTTCCTTACTACAGATTTGCTCCATCTTGGGGGATTCTTCTAAAATTCGTTGTACAGCGCAGAGGGTAAGGCGTTTTCGAAATTCTGAAAACTGGTATGGATATTATTTACGGGAGGCCACAGCCTGACAATATTTAAAGAGACTAGCGATAATAGTTAAAAAGTTACCTACTCCATATTAGTTAACCAGCCTGCTAGATGGCTTGTATTCGTTGTATTCTGATGTACTACTCCGCTGACAATGCTATGCCGAAGAAAGCGTTCTAACTCAAAAGAGCGATTTTTTTAAACTGTGTAAAGTCTTAGGTGAAACACCCTGTATATACGTCGGAACCTACAATTTGTTAACTGATGAGTGAGAGCCATTTCAAACTTCCAAATTTTCCTATTCTTCTTTGCTTGCCGATAAAAAATGTTCATATTTAAGCTTCATTCGCTTCATACCGAGCTAACGGGCACCTGATTCGATCTGTTCCAAGAGGCACACAAGTTGCCTGATTTTTTGCAACTAAAAAGCCAAAAGCCCCTCGGATAGCCCGTGAACCAACGTACTTATCAGACCTCGGTATTCCTTGCGCTCTTCAGTAGAGCAAGCCAAATAATCAGGACCTGCGAATATTGCTCCGAAGTCGTACATCGGGCTAAGTGCAAACCACAGCACTCCGGTGGTCCCGCGAGTGCTCCCGGCGTCGTTTTCGAAAGTTAGCACCCGAGACACGTTAGCACCACCGGCTAAAGACACGTAGGCCACTACGACGGGAAGATTTGTGGCTCCCGATTGCCCAAAGCGAGGAAAGAAAGCCGGACCGCACCCATATGAATGGCCGCTGCTGCGAATGAACGAAGACGGCATGCGAAAGAAAGAGAGGAGAAGAAGCAAAAAAAAAAAAGAAACGGGCGAGAATTTCGGTTTGCTTAGGGCCCCACGGGGAATGGGGCGGGGCTCCATCAGCGACGCAGCACGCTACATCCAACAAGCCGGTGCAGGCTGCCCGCTCCTTCCTCCCACGACCAGCACCAGCAGCATTACACGGCGCTAATCGGCGGCGGTGTGCGCGCGCGCGACCCGAAATCGAGACCAAGTAAGCGGCAGGGACCATTTTTCACCCACGTGAGCTCGCGCACCCCTCTCGGACGCCGCCCCATTCGGCAAGGTGGCGCGGCACTCCGTACTGAAGCGAGAGAAAGAGAGAACCATGCAGAGAAGGAACAAACAAGAAGAAAGAAAGGCAGCTCGAGGCGAGCAAAAGGGACGCCGTCTCGTAACAAGCAGGAATGCACGGCTTCTCCGGTCGACGCAGGAACGGCCCGCCTCTGGCCGATGGAAGAAGCGTCCAGTATGTGCCGCAGCGGCGTCCGCCGCATCGATGCTCGGGCACGACCACGCGAGAAGATGGCTTCGTTCGTTGAGACCGTGGGAGAGGACGCTCGCGCGTCGGCCATATTACGGGAAGAGGAGGGCCCGGGGGTGCCCCGGGGTATCCACCGCATACTCCCCGCCTTCCCCCCGCTTAACACACACGCAACCCCCGTCGGTGTATACAGTTTCCTGGGGGTGACCCCCGGGCGAAAAATATTCCTCCTCGCCATCGCTCTCTGCTTTTACTCTTTTTTTTTTCTTTCTTGACTTTTGCCGCTTGCCTTCGGTGGTCATCTCGGCTGCTCGGACGCGGAGGAGTGGGGGCGCGCATTCCGTCCCAGTGAAAACGTTGCCGGCGCCGCCGCCCGGGGCGCTGTGTGCGCCGGCTAACCCAGATTCCCAGACACGCTCCGTTCCAGATTGGAGCGCGCGGGAGGCAGCCCCGGTGCGTCTTGGAGGAGCAGCCCCACGCGCGGGAAATGACCCGAGGCTGGCGCGATCGCAACATTGCAGCATCGCCGCCGCGCCCGCCGCCGTTATAAATGACGCTGCCCACTCGCCGCTTTTTAAAGCCCTTCCTCCGGTCCCAGTGAGCCCCCCTTTTACGCGGCTCCTCTGTTGTGCTGTACGCTTACGCAGTGGTCGCAACAAGAGCACCGTGCGCAACTGGCCCTGCCGCTGAACGCGCTCCTTGCTCTGACGTCGGACGTCAACACAATTACGGCATGGGGCCTGGGCGGAGGTGAAAAGTTCTGAGCACTTAATGCCCCGGTATATGCGCATTCAAGCTTCGGTCACAGCTAATCGAGTTCTGCGCACAGAAGCTCCTGGGCAGTGCGGTTAGCATGTCGTTCACTTCCGCAGTCATCTCATGTCAAAATTGGAATCTTTATGCTACCTCATTTCGGCTACTGATCCGGCGTTCCCGGGATCGAACCCGACCGCGGCGGCTGCGTTTTTACGGAGGCATAACGTTAAGGTGCCCGTGTGCTGTGCGATGTCAGTGCACGTTAAAGATCACCAAGTGGTCTAAATTATTCCGGAGCCCTCTACTACGGCGCCTCTTTCTTCCTTTCTTCTTTCACTCCCTCCTTTATCCCTTCCCTTACGTCGCGGTTCAGGTGCCCAACGATATATGAGACACATACTGCGCCATTTCCATTCCACCAAAACCAATTATTATTATTATTATATAACCTCATTACGGCCGCATTCGGTGGCGGATAAATCGTACTTGTGCACTTCGAATTGTACACTTCCTTGGTCTGCACTGGGAGTCAAGAAGGGGGGGGGAGGGGTGGGGGGTGGGGGGGGTAAAACGCAACTGTAGTTGCGCCACATCGACCTTGCGAACGGTTAAGGAGAGCGGTTAAATTGTCTTCGCATCTGCATGGCCTAGCAGCTGGACCACATATTGGTCGGATTTGCTAAACCGTGTAGACCATGCATGCTAATGATGTGATAGACAGGTTTTTTTTTACACTGAGGAGTAGAGGGTAGGGGAAAGTATTAATGTCTACGACATACTTTGCACCATGATCTGGAATGGATGCGACATCCGAAGGTGGAGACGTAAGAATGGTGTTCTGGGAAGGCTGGCCCTTCGGCATGAACGACAGAATAATTTTGTCCAGCTGATGCCGCCATTGCGTTAAATAATAGCTACAACACTCGACAGCCCTTTCGGGTTGTGAAATTACACTTTTCCTAAAAAAAAATTGAGCATTTAGCTGTCATGGTTACTTTTCTTCCAGATAAACTGTAATATACGGGGTGATTTCTTCTCATCGTTTACAAAATTTTATTTCATAAACAGTGAGAGAGACATGGATGCGGTTTTTTGTACATTGATTGCATAGCAAGGCGGACATTGTGTACATGATAATCTATAATTAGAAGATTAATAACCTAAAATAAACTAATAAAATCTCAATTTTGATTTTAGAGGGCAAGACAATATCGCGAAATTGAAGGCCATCAATATCGACGGTGATCTCAGTTTATAAATTTTCTTTATCAGCAGTGTGGTTCGAAATATCGAGCGTCAAAATTATGCATTTCAAAGCTCGTTGAGTTGACTTTCCCGCAGTGAATATTCATTAAATGATGCCGCTGCGCATAGTATCGTCAACGAAATCACGTGAACTGCTTCTCCGTCATAAAATACAGAAACGCCGTCTGTGTTTGCTGCATCACAAATCTAAGCGACATTTCATAAATATGCAAGGCGTGAAAGCCAACTAGCTTTACTAAAGCGTATTTCTGAAGCTCGATATTTCGAATTACATTGGCGATTAAGAAAACTTAAAAACTGCTCTCACCTTCAATGTTACGCCTTTCGATTACGCAGAATACTCTTGCCTCCTAAAATACAAAATAAAATGTTGATTAGTTATTTGAGTTAATTAATCATTTAATCACTGAGCTCTATAGCGTACATATCGTCCGCCTTGTTGTGCGTACAATCCACATGCACAGACCGCGCCGACGTATCTCGCGCAGTTTTTTAAAGTAATATCTGTCAACGTATAAAAAAAGTCACCCGGTATTCTTACAAAAGCATCGACCAGTTAGTGACCTAGATAGATGCAAGCAAAAGTACCTGGAAAAAGAGACTAGTTTATTTTTATTATTTATTTAATAAAACTACAAGCCCTGTACACACACACATTTTATGACATGTCGTAGGATAATGAAATTTCTATTTTGGGGTTATTCTTTGGAATCACGGCTCCTTATATGATTCTACCTCTGCAGTTGACCCCAGACGTTTAATGCTTACCTACGCAAATGGCTGTCAGAGCGAAGATATAAAGCAATATTTGAAAACGCAATTATTGAGCCCGGAAGTTGATCTCTTCCGAATTCTGTCACCAATGGCAGGCGTTACAAAGTTGGTTAACAGTGCAAACTAGTAAGCAGACTTCTTACTACAATTGGACACCTCACTGTTTTGAAATATTTTGATGCAGGCGTAAGTAGCATCTGTAGCAGTAAAGATGCTCGAGAAAGAGCTCAATCATAATAATAATAATTGGTTTTGGGGGAAAGGAAATGGCGCAGTATCTGTCTCATATATCGTTGGACACCTGAACCGCGCCGTAAGGGAATGGATAAAGGAGGGAGTGAAAGAAGAAGGGAAGAACAGGTGTCGTAGTGGAGGGCTCCGGAACAATTTCGACCACCTGGGGATCTTTAACGTGCACTGACATCGCACAGCACACGGGCGCCTTAGTGTTTTTCCTCCATAAAGACGCAGCCGCCGCGGTCGGGTTCGAACCCGGGAACTCCGGATCAGTAGTCGTCGCAGCTCAAAGAATTCTAGTTCTCGGGGAGCTGCAGCAAGCCGAAGAGTGCGCACAGCCCTGCAAACACGCTACTCACAGAACGGCGTATGCGCCACGTATACTCTTCTGCGGCACCCGTGTGGCAGGAATCACGCAAGAAAACTGATAATGAGTGCTTGAGATGGGACCATAGGTTCCACGCTTCTTATCATCTTCGTATACTTGCAGCAAACGTCGGGCGACGGCTGGCCGCTCGAGTCCGGGTGTCACCCAGTGCACTTGCCACGTACGCTGCCGTGTGACCTACATGTTAACATCCCTGCCTTTCCCTCCTCCTCTTTATCTATCTATCTACACGAATATACCCGTATGGGAGTAAAAAAGGAAGAAAGCACTTTTCTAGCACACACTTTTTTATCAAAGGGAGTGCGCTAGAGAGACAGCTTACTCCCTTCTGTTTATAGAGTGTGCGCTCATGAGGGTGTGGCATGGCGTTCTCTTGGGCAGCGCTGTTGCGGTTTGTCGCTTCCAACAACCCGAGTCATTTCCGCCTCAGTTACGACGAAGAGCGCGCTTTTGCTACTAGAGACTCATACGGACACTGCTTAAGGCCCACTTCAAACCTCTAATTGCAATTGGAAGTCATACTGTGGTTTTATGAAATTATTTACTACTTTTTTTTAAAAACATTTTGCTAGCCCCGGTATCTGCCATTGATACTGAAGCCCCTGAACTGGGGCGGCGGAAATAAATGATAGGCAGAATGGAGAAACGAAATGAAAGAGGTGAGGGGACGGGAAGATAGGAGAGGGGGAGAAGTAATATGCACAAACTATTTACACAATAAGAAATGTAACGAAGAAAATTGAAGAATGGTTTCTAAAACTGGTCTTGAAGAAAGGAAATGGCGCAGGAACTGTCTCACATATATCGGTGGACACCCCAAACGCACTGTAAAGTGTATGACCTCTGGCTCACTTGAAGGTCAAAACTGCAAGCACCGAGAAAGCGTTACGAGGTAGCCTAGTGAAGCTTTCGCTTCAGAAAAAAAAAATAAAAAAATTCGGGAGAGGCAGTTCAGTCTGCTTACGTGTGGGAATTCGAAAGCATAACCGTACTTGCGCTCATTCACACCCACCCATATACACGCCACTCACACACAAACACGCACGTATATCAACCAGAAGGCTGCACGCCGAATCGTTGCGTCATCACCTTGATACGAAGGTCCAGGAAAGCATACAAGCATACAATTAAAGGGGCATATGTCGTCGGTTCGAGTCCCTGTCGCAAGCTAGCCTCCAACTTGTCTAACACGTGTAAGTGCATGCAACGAGAGAGACAGAGAGAGAGAGAGAAAAGCTGTAGAGGAAAGGCAGGGAGGTTAATCAGAAGAATGTTCCGGTTGGCTACCCTGCACTGGGGGAGAGGGATGAGGGGGGGGGGGGGTCGTAAAAGAGCAAGAAGACTTAGAGCAACGCGGTCCGTAGCAAAACAAGACATCACCCGGAACGCTGTACGACAAACGGTTGCGTCACAATTTTGCTAGAAATTGTGTGGGGAAATCTGGCGCCACATTCAGGTCGGTCAGTGACGAGTATATATAGACGAACGACGCGTGTATGATTTTCAGAAGAGGCGGTGATCGGCTTTTTGTATGCGTTCTATGGGTGCTTGACGACGTCACCCTAGTTTTCTTGTCATCGCTGAGATTTTCTGTTCGATCTGCGAGTACACACCTACACACACACACACACACGCCGCCGGCTGTTCTCGTAATGGGTCTAGTAATGCTTTCGCACCAAAATACTCAAGGTTTCGTGTCCGAGAGTATAGAGACCCGCGTCTGCTCAAGGCACTCGGCGTCCTGCGCCGCATTTGTGACTATATAATTAATGGCTGTTCGCGTCCCGTCAGGAGTGCACCATTTGGCTACCGCCGCAGCCAGTGAACCCCCAAGGGACACCGTATACAGCGCACAAAGTTTAGCTCTAAAGAGGGGCTTCTCCGCGGTGACCCGACGCGTGCGCTCGTTCCCCATATGCGGGTAGCGGCCGCCTCGCCCTCGCCTCGGGGCCCAGGTGACGTGACGGCAGAATTGCCGCGTCGCTTCCAGGCTCTGCCCGGACACGACGACCTCTAGCACGTGGAGGCTGTGCCGATGCTCGCAGCACCTCAAGCGGTTTTACCTCGTTGCACTCAATTTTTAGTAGTTTTTTGTTTGCTTGGTGGATCTTTACCCCCCAAAGTAGCACTTCAGGCTTTTAAGCACGCTGCACTGGAGGGCGCTGGAAGAGAGAGAGCGAAAAAGAAGACTTCAGCCAAGGTTACCTCGAAACCCTAGAGGTGCTGTTACGCGAAGAGGACAAAAGGCGCTTAGCGAAATTATTCCAGAGTTTCAGCGGGTTTCGAATAATCACGACCACCCGGGGTTCTTACTTCCTGAAATCTCACTATCGGAGTGCGCTTTAGTTCCCGAGCTAAATTTCAACATCCGGGGCCAAAACTGGCCGTTCACTATTGAACAAAAAAAAAAAGTCTATGGACAATTTATAGTGTGGAGAGTTCTTTAGCAAACTTAAAAAAAAAAAGCATTCGTATACCGCTTCCGTAGAAACCTCGGCGACTCAACTGGATTTTAACCCGTGCTCCTCAGCCCAACGCTATAGCCGTAGAAGTACCGCGCTGGTCGTTTTCACTGTTTAAGGCTTCAATAAAGGCTACTGGAAAATATTGCGGTGCCAGCTGAAGACCGCACTCACGCAGAGGTACAGCGACTATTCGCCAGTATAACGGTGCACTGTTTTCTATTCACACCCGCTAGAGTCCCCAATGGCTTCCATGATTGCGTCGCCTGGAGGTGTAGAGAAACCGGCTAGGCTCGCTGAACTGGCTAAAAATGCGAACCATTTACGTTAAGAACTCGTTTCTGTAAGCGCAGGAAACAAGCTCGCAGAAACGCAGCAAAGAAACACGACTGTTGGTTATTGAGAGCACGGCGCGGTTCACACCTGCCGTTTATTTTGCAGAGTGTCCTAATACAAGCCTCTAAACTCAGCCGTTATTGTAACAGTTCAAACAAACAAAAACAAAAAGCGGTACAGCACATTGAGTGCACTCCCAACTCTACTGAGAGTGTTCTTTGCTATCGAGGGGAACGCTGCGCCTGTGTGGTAGTAGCAACCGGAGTCAAACATAACGTGCACGGCGATACTCATTATCTGGGTGTTGCTTGGAGTTCGTAAGTGTTAAATGCACGCCAGGAGACCGGTTTTCGGAAGGCCGACTCAACAACTAACCAAAGGGAGAGAAACGCCGTTACCCAGCGGACCGTGAATGCAACGCTGGCAAAGGGAGGTGACGATGACGATGGGGATTTCTGCGTGCGGTGCAAGGACTGCTCCTGCTAAGCAGCGCCCTTGGCATCGCTTTCAACCTGTGCACAAGATTGTAAATCTGTATTCATACTTAAGCTAGCACATCATAAATAAAACTTACGAGCACGGAAAAACGCAAAAGGGCGTGGTCGGATTTATAAATTACAACTAAAGCAACGGTCAAATTCCACTAAAAGTTTTGTGCGACGGTTGAATCATTGAACTTCGTTGTTTTCGGTAATGGTGATAATATATTCTTGAACAAGCGCAGCTCTATAAATATTACCATTTTGGTGTTATTTGTTTGTAAATCGAATGTTTGAGCTGGCAAGATGACTTAGATAAACACATGTCACTTTGGACCGCACTGAGATGCCCCGTAATATCACCTAAAAAAGTCACTAATTCATCTGCGGTAAAAAACAACCGCCGAAACAAATACTAAAACTGGGCTCTGAAATAAAACCCGAAAAAAGTCCGGCGAATTTTCTGAAAATAAAAACCGAAAAGTCCAGCCCTTAAATGTAACATCATTATTCGCAACAATTCCTGTAATTTATCCGTTACGCACTACTATTTCCCTGACCGCAAACCTTGGAAAAGAACAGTGTAGTCGAAAAAAAAAAACTACTGAACGGCACGGTACTCATGTGCACTGCCAGCGTTAAAACATCGCTTAAGGAAAGCGACATAGGTGAGTCCACAGCACAATGCATTTAGGTAAAAGTGTAAAACTACGTGATATGTTCGGTAACTAGAATGATGATGATGATGGATTTTTATGGCGCAAGGGCATCTATGGCCAAAGAGCGCCATGACACAAGGTATTTTTCAAATTCTCAAGGTGGGGTCGAAGACCCATTTCCCAAGCATTTCACCCTAAATAAGCCGAGCATTGCCAAGCTGGCAATGTTGGAGCTGTGCACCACCAGGAAGGCTTTCCGCACATAAACGAGCTGTTGCGAAGAGTCAGAGAAATAGATGAAAAACAGAGAGCATAGGCCACCAGTATTTTTCTAGGTAACCATGTTAACATCCGTACGCTTCCCACCGTTTCCTTTACAGCTCAACGATTGCAGGCCATTTCTTTCCAGTGTATTAACGAAGCTTCGTGTACTCCCGACTGTAAAGAGGCGGCATGCCGTGGTGGCCAGAGACATGAGATTAACAAGGCTGCGGAAAAAATAATACTAAGAAAAGCAGGGTCGGAACCTGCCTGAAAAGTAGGAAAAGTCTTAACGTTCAGATTGTGTGGTGTCATTTTCGTCATCTGTTCGAGCTACGTTTGTTCGTGTCAGTGCGTTCTATTGACCTGCTGCTGTTCGTTCAGACCCTCTCGCAGTAAGTGCAAGTCCTGTGCATTATGTTCTGACGGCACGATTTCAATATATTACGGGACCTCACATACCGACCTCGGATCTTTTCCTGATTTTAGTAATCTACCGGGAGAAATGAGGCCCTCCCTGCGTTTCTGTGACGTCAGCATTTTCTTTCACTGAGCACTGCATGTGTACGCCTCCGGTTACGCTCTAATTTGCTCCTTCGAAGACGCACTCGTAGTCTTCAATAAAAAAATTATAGCTAACGTAACAAAAAAATAACGTAAAAATATACTTTTTCTTATATTTCAGTCTGCGTGGAACTCCTGGTTAACTTCCTCGGAACATTCTCCTTTTCCTGCAGTGCGAGATGCGATTGTTTTTCTAATACGCCATGTCGAAAGTAAAGCTTGTGAGCCAAAATCAAAATCCAATAAAAGAACTGACTCAATTTAGAGGTTAGTTTTGTTTCATTCCCAGGCGTACTGATAGCACCGAGAGTTGCTCAATCCTGGTGGGCTAACACTGTCACGCCTTACAGAACAAACGGCTTCGGACGACGGCTGAAATACACCACGTAATTTTGCCGCGTATGCTACTATCTTTATATCTATAGGTTTAGCTTGGTTTGATTTATCGGTGTTTAACGTCCCAAAGCGACTCAGGCTATAAGGGACGCCGTAGTGAAGGGCTCCGGAAATTTCCACCTCCTGGAGTTCTTTACGTGCACTCACATCGCACAGTAGACGGGCCTCTAGAATTTCACCTCCATCGAAATTCGACCGCTGCGGCCGCGATCTAACCCGCATCTTTAGGGTCAGCAGCCGAGCGCCGTGACCACTGAGCCACCGCGGCGGCCAACGGCGGCTGCTTTTGTAACTCAATTGACTATATGTACATGCGTGCATATGTACATAAAAGTACATCAGTCGAACCTCGTTATAAGGAAATGTTTTCTAACGAAAAAATGCACATAACGAAGGAATGACCATTCCCCTTAGAAGCTCGGTCAAACCGGGGCTATAACGAAGCTACGGCAATAGCGAAGTAATCGCCGGACTCCTTCAGCTTCGTTATAACGAGGTTCAACTGCAAATCTTTTTGTCTATAAGCAGCGAACTTCGTGGTTTCGTGTATGGCCTGTTTCTGCAAGTAGCAGGGCAATTTTTTTGTGTGCGCATAAGCAAGATCACGACACCACACCATCTGTTGTGCGCCAGAAACAAAATACTATGGCGTCACCGTAGAAGGGGTTTCCATACCATGCGCAGCCGCACTAACGGGCCCACGTTTCGACCGCAAGGACTTTGCGTCGCCGTACCCGTGGACACAAGGAGACTGGTGAAAACGTCAGAAACCGCCCATCGCCGCCACGCGGTTGTGCCTCTACATGGCGGTGTCTCCCCATTAACTGCTGCAGTCTCTATCTTGGCCTCGAACTTCGTGCTTCGCCCTCGGGGCCAAGGCGGTGTCGTCGCAGTCACCGCTCGCTTCCGTCCTCGTACCGGGGATTCGGATCTGTACGCCTCTGGCACGGAACTCCCGCCCTAATCTGACACGCGTGAGTCGGCTCGCAACGTTCGCACGGTCACTCAACCGCCGGCAGCCGGCATCCGAGCCTGTAACGCACAGGGAAACCTCCGGAAGTGACCTCGGGATGCAGTGCAGTGCCAGCCCAGCAACCTGGACAAGTGCAAAACGCCCATTACGATTACTACGTGAGCCAACTCTCCGCAGCGCGGCTAAAAGATCTACCGCACGACACCCTGGGAGCGACGGAAGACGAAGTTGGCAGTAAACGAAGACTTCCAGCAGCTTGCTCACGTTCCTACCCATTCGTTGCGGTTTATTCTGCGCGGCAAAAAAGTAGTGTCACGGGCTCTGTCCTCCCTTTAGTGTCGCGGCGTGGCTTCGGAGGCTGCCGCTGTAACGCTGCTGCATCTGCTCTACGTGGAGAGTACAACCCCCCGCCCCCTCCCAACCTTTTTTTTTTTTTTCATTTTCTGTAGTTTCCTCGCTTCCTTCCTGGTGAGGCGCGGCGTGGAAAAGAGCCTGTCTGGCCGCATCTGGAGCGAAGCTGCTCCGCCGCCGCCACCATTACGACATCGGGGAAGGAAAGAGGAGGGCCACTCTTCCTCCTTTCCTTCTCTCCCTCTTTTCGAGGGCTTCCTTTGTTTCTCTAGCGGGCCTCACCATCACCCCTTTGCCGCGCTGCCGCTGCGTTTGTGGCGCGCCCTCCTCCACCTCCTGCACAGAAGGAAATGATGCAGAGATGCGCGTTTCTGCCGTTTTCTGAATATAGACAGCGAGCTCGAAGCACAAACATTGCGTGTCAAGAGGGAGGAAGCTGACGAGGGTGCTACTGCCGCTTGGATGGGAGAGGGAAAAGAAGAACCAGTGGTTTTAGCGCCTGGGCGTTTCATTTGTTTTCTTCTTATTATTGCCAGAGTGGCGAATATGCGACGAATGAATAAGTCGGTTTCCTTCAAGAGGGACCAGCTGGCGAGAGGCGGACGCTATGGAGCGCGCAGCTGACCGGGAACTCGAGAGATGCGTGACTCGGCGTCATTTTCGCCCGGAAGAAACTAGCTTCGCTCAACCTCAGATGGCCAGTTGCAGCTTTTTTAAAAGAAAGAAAAACAAACAAACAAAAAATTGATCAAATCTCAAACACACGCTCCTTGTGTGTGTGTGTGTGTTTTTTTTTCACGTTAGCTTGATTTCCTTGACTGAATAGTTGTATTTACTTACCCATCTTGCTTTTCACACCTTCCCTGTTCACATTGCATATGTTTTTGTTTTGTTCTGTTTCTTGTCGAGAGCGCATCCTTTTCTTCTACTTTTTTTTCTCGCCTTACACTTGTTTAACACTGATGTTGGTAAAGAATACACATGCACTATTTCGATGCTCGATTGCTACTTAAAATTGTCTCGCTACGCACCATTAGTGACACATTAAAATTTTAATAGGATGCATCTAGCGCCACATATTTGCGTGCTTCCTTCACCTCCCAGCATCTCATATAATTGCCTCTCGCCATGCTATAATTCTTTGTTTTTTTATTTTTTGACAGCGCAACTGTACATATGACGTTAAGAATTAGCCCAATAAGCTATTCCCACCTTTATGGCTGTACTATGTAATCGTGCCGTGAAAATTTTGTTCAGTAAAACGTTTTGCTGGGCGAGTTGGTTCATTTTACTTGAGGGGATGCTTGTAGCGCTACAAAAAAAAAATAAAAAAGACGAGGCGCAGAAGATGAACTGGACAAGCGCTTGTCCCGTTCATCTTCATCTTCTGTCCCTTGTCAGTTTTTTGTCGCGCTACAAGCATGCCCTCAAGGAAAATTTTGTGATGATATTCATTTGTTGCATTAAACGCACAGTGCACTGTTTACTTGCATCCATCAAGCAATTCTCTTGGCTGACAACGCTGTAAATAAGATCTATTCTGTGCTGCTACCATAACCGACAGTGGACATCATCTATCTATCACTGAAGTATCGCAGTGCGCTTCATTTTGCGCGCCTTATTAGGTGGCAGGTAGAAAATGCACCACGACTAATTACTATGCGCTGGAGATGCCTTTCTTCCAATACAGGTGACTGTACGCAAAGACAGACAACAAATGAAGAAGAGCGCACGCGAAAATTCAATAAAGAGGTGACAATTTTTTTTTTAAATCGGCATGCTGCATAACACCTTAAATAACGAAACACGATCGTTCGCAGGAAATCTTTCAAACCTTGAACGTGCCTTGACAGCGCGCCCAAAAAGAAAGAAAAAATCAGCCGCCCCTAATGAATAACCATACCAAATAATTCTGGACAAAAGCACTTTGAACGGGAAAGAGTTTATGAACGCAAATTTTTCATATGTCGTAAGATTTCAGTAGAACAATCAATATACGCGCAGACCTCCCCTCAACAGATTTGCATTTTTTTTGCTATTGACGTTTCTGCAATCGTCAAGAACGTTCCCCATTGGTTTTCTACGGCAGCCTTAACTGCTCGATGCGAACGACGGAAAAACTTTAAAAGAAAGATTTTGTCACACATCGGAAGAATGGGTCATTACTTTCAATATTTCCATAACAGTGCCTTACAATTTTCCCATATTAATTTTTTTCCAAGAATTTTGGACATGTAAACGTTTTTTGTCGGGTACTCATCTCTCCACGTCATGACTACGTTGTTTTCAGGATTTGAGTTGTAATTGTTTTTCTCATTTCTGAAATAAGTGATTATGTGAACAACTCAGCTGTCTTTGGGGCTTTGTTTAGACTCATTTCTGAACAACTCAGCTCTATTTAGGGCTTTTAAAAGTGTGGATGAGTACAGAACAAACAAACAGATGCACATACATTGCGGAGCCACACCGGTCCTTACGGGAAATGCGAAGGCATCCATTTTATTAACGATTTTCTGGGTTCCTTTTTCATGTCTAGCTTAAAATGGCTGTACGCGGCTTAACGCAAAGGGTTCAAAACATAAACTCTGGCCATTTTACACATTTCTGTTGGCCTTGACTGAGCAGGATAATGCACTTGAACCTCGTTATATTGTTTTTGAGGGTCCGGCGAATACTTCGTTAGGGCCATTGCTTCATTATATCCGTGTTGACCGAGCTTCCAAGGAGAATCGTCATTCCTTCGTTATATCCATTATTTCGTTATAAACGGTTTCGTTGTAACGAGGTTCGACTGTGCACTATTCCCCAGTGCACGAATAGAAGAACCGCATTCAACTGCTCAGGTATAGCTGACCCGGAAAAAGAAGAAAATTACGAACAAGGAAGGAGTCAAAAGCAAGCAGTTTGTGCTTTATTTAGTGTGTGTGCCTCGCAACCACTCAAGTGGGTCGACGCACTGTGACGCGGCCGATTCTGGAGCTGTCAAATGGGGGGGAGGGGGGGGGGGGGGGGGCGTCCTGTGGCCACAGTAAACGAAACGATTTCCAGCGACCGCTTTTCTTCGCGCCTCGGCCCCTGTGCCACAAGCGCGCCCCCCCCCCCCCCCCCCCCCTGCAGTGTTTGACATAGCCGAGTAGCAACATTGTAGCGCTGCCCCTTGTGCCTCTGACGAGCGAGCGCTTCATTCCGAGGCAAGCGGGCTCGTTTCCATCGCCTTCTTCCAGACGTGTGCGCTGCCACTTCATCAGTAAACCACGACTCTGATGGGTGTTAGACAGGGCTTTTCCAAATGTTTAATGGCAGGTGTCAAAACTCTAGTACACGCGAAGCTTGGCATAAGTTTGTAGTGCATTATTACAATGTGACCGAAAGCGGCCATTCGTAACAGAATTGTAGCATTGCATTTTCTCAAGTAAAATACATGTGTGTGGGAGCTGGGGGGTGACAAGGTACTTGATGTGATGCCAAGATGACCCACATCGGCGGGCGTCCTTTGTAATAACTCTGTGTCGGTTTCAGCATAAGTGCACGTGACCTAACCGCGGCAGCGTTCACAGACACCGCGGAACGTCCTCTTCGTGGAGGAAAGAAATGGCGACAAGGTGGTCGCATCGCTCTTGTTCGCAACCGGAAGACCTGAAGCGCTTTCCATGCTGGTTCCGGTTCCGGTTGAGTTCCGGGTGCGATTACGCTATCGCTGTCGCTTTTTGTAGCGAAAGCTACATTGGCCACGAACTCGCAGTGTCGCCGTGCCCGCACTCCCGCCGTGGTCGCACCGCACCACGTGACTGGTCACGTGACCAACCTCATGACGAACCACGTGACCGACCACGCGCGTGACCAACACGTGGTCGGCGGAGGGAGCCACTGAAACCCTTACACACACACTGAATAAAAAAGCCCTGTGTCGAGGCTGGGAACCGAACCAGGGCCTTTGGCGTTTGAGGCGGAGACGCTACCACTCCTCCACGACGGCGCCATCATCATTTTTCGTCGCCCCGTGGAGAGCGAAAAGCCCCGGATATTTGGTAGGCCCGTAGACTGCGTAATGCCGCTTTGAGAGCGCAAGCGCTTCGACCATGAACAAAGCCAAGAAAAAATGCACAGGCAAACACACGATGTGCTGCGACAAATCTGCGCTAGCAGTGTTGGTTGTACCGTATTTGCCAAAAGTAACCGAGCAGCCGCGCCGGCAGCCGGAGCTGGCTCGCAGCCGAGTGTCGGCTGTTGCGATCTTGCTGCTCCAGGCTGCGAGTCTGAACTGACTGACGTAAGCCTGCGCCTTCGGTCAGTATGATAGTATGACACCGCTCCGAAGGCCGCTAAATAGCTTGTCGCAAATGCTACTCGCTTACTTGCCAACCAAGGGAGGAAAGCGAGGTCGAAAGGCTTACCAAAACTGTCCCTCTCGCGCTCAGTAACCCCGAACCCTCGATGACGTCCTCAAAAAGGGCTGTTCACTTCGGGAGACCATTTGACCCATGTTAGAGAGGTACGCGGGAGTGACAGCTCCTCGAGGAATTGTTCTCTAGGCTCGAGCACTTCTCAGGCATGCAGTTTCAGCTCTGAATGCATTTGTCGCGGCCTCCCGGGTCAATGCTTCGATCATGCAAGTTGGTGCTATGCCTATCGCGGCGCTTCAGCCCTCTCTTGTTGCCAAGCCTTTCAGTACTGATGCGCTCCAGCCTCAGGAATGACTTGTTCGTAAATTCGCTACTGTTCATTAATGCTTCGTCTAGGCGTCTCGGATATGAAACTTGACGCGCAGATTCTAAAAGGTAATGGGTCTCCTGCTGATCATCCGTCTCCTCCGCGACCACAACCAAATCCAAAAGAAAATTACCGAAGATTAGCATGGTTAGGCCAAATGCGAATTAGATGTGGCAGCACTTCAGCTTTCACTTCGGTTTCGCTGTTCGGATCCTGTGCAGACGGATGGAAGTTGATTAAGATGACGATATCCAAAGCACAGCGCAAGACACTTGCAGTTTATCACGCGGAATGTTCGGCTGCGGCGACGTCGTAGTGGTCTAATGCAGTGGTCTAATGAATTCAGTGCCTGACACTTTGCTCCGCAGGCAGTACCGATCTATCTTGAAATATAGCATGCTCCTACCCTGGTTTGGCTATTCTAATTGCTCTACTTTGGAATATGGCCCGACAGTGGTCACCTTCCGTCAGTTTTGGAATTTTATGCTTTTCAACTGCTCTGACCTTCAAGGTGGGGCCATTTGTAAATCATTGCCGATTCCAGCATTTCATGCCATCTGCATTTGCATCAGCGGTAAATATTGATTAGCAAAGATCAACCAGCCTTTGCTTAGCTCTGCATGGATCCCTTAAAAATCAGAGCTCCTTGAGCAAGCTACCGGTGATAGTTATCGTTAATGGAATGCCGACTGTTCTCGGTACTGCAGGCACTATACGAAAATGTGCTTCGGAACCCATGTCCAAAATCCCGGAACGATTAATAATACGTTAGTTCCGCATTTAATCGGACGCTTTAATGAGTAAAAAGAGAACACGAAAGTCGAATATTTTGCTTTAGGTTACATTGGGATTGCAGGAGTGCAATTTGAAACAATTTTTCCAGCCCAAAAAAATGATCCCAGCTCCAATCAATGTCAACACTTTAGTTTCGGCCCACAGTCAAGCTGCTGACACTTTAAAATAACTGCGAAACATTTGGAAAGCGGTTTAGCGCTCTCTCCTCTGTGGACATTCTTCACAGCAAAATCGATCACCATTATTTAATATTTTGACGCCACTTCTTTTCAGTGAGGGAAAGATTTCGGAAATAACGTTACCCCAACTTGGCTGCGGTTTGAACAGTGGCGGTATGCCTCATTTCACGCGTATAGATCGTCAAACACATACGCTGGCTTCTATATAAGTTCTAAAACGTTTCTCTTGGACATTTAATGGCCATCTGACATTTTTACTCATAATTCTGGAAGATCTACAAACGATAAGAATTTAGAATGCGTTTAGGACATGCCAAACGAATAACCAGGCTTCAACTCAAACGCTGCACCGTAAGTTTTTCGGTATTTTGGGATAGGAAACTACCGCTGGCCAAATCTAGGGAAAAAAAATGATACATTTTTGTTAATAATAATAATAATAATAACAATTGGTTTTTCTGGGAAAGGAAATGGCGCAGTATCTGTCTCATATACCGGAGTTCCCGGGTTCGAACCCGACCGCGGCGGCTGTGTTTTTATGGGGGAAAAACGCTAAGGCACCCGTCTGCTGTGCGACGTCAGTGCACGTTAAAGATCCCCAGGTGGTCGAAATTATTCCGGAGCCCTTTACTACGGCACCTCTTTCTTTCTTCTTTCACTTTCTCCTTTATCCCTTCCCTTACGACGCGGTTCAGGTGCCCAACGATATTATTGTTATGCCGAACTGCGATTCCAGGAAATTCGCTGATGAAAATGGCCTACGCCAGCATGCTTAGTTTACACTACGAGCCGTTGTTATGAAGAAGACGATTTTGCCAGAACAACCAGACACTTGGAAGAAGGCACACTTTGTGCGAGCGAAAAAATGTTCTCTGACTGGTTTCCAAGCACCAGCCTCACTTGCATTACCCTCATATAGTCACAGCTGCCACACTGCTTCCCGCGGCCGGTGACGTGCGAGACTGCTCCCTGTTTCTCATTCTTTTTTTTTATCAACTCCATTTTGCGAAGGCTGAAGAAAACTGTCTGTAAGCAGCTGCTGATAACTTAATTTTAATGGAGCGTAACGCGTTGCCCTTCTTTGCAATGAAAAGTCAATACAGCAGACGTGGGCAAAACTTCGTGGTTCATTGAGTAATATACATTTAAGTATAGCACAATAAATATAGCTTTTATTTTTTGCCAACAGTCTTACCGATATGTTTTCATACAAAAACTTGTCATCATATGTGTATAACAAAGGCCTCGCAATTGGTCGAAACGCCTTAGTAAAGGCTTAAACCCATATAGTTTTGCTTGCATGTTCGTCCGCAACTCAACGCCACCTGCACGTGCTGATCTATTCTGCCTTAAACCCGAAGAGTATTTCTAAGTACATCCAATGGCCAGGGGGCGCAACAGAAATGAAAACACTTCCGCGGGACTGTTCTGAACAAGGAGTGAGCACACGCCTACTGTCGCTTGAACTTCACAGAAACGTCCTTCGACGACCACCTAGCCGTGGCTCGCGCATTCTGCAGACATGCGTGATCGCGCGCTGCCCAGACGCCGCAAATAACACTGTTGAGCCACCGTGCATTCCTACGGAAGCCGAAACCGAGTTCACTAAACGAGCGAGTCGGGGAGCGCGAGAAAGGGAGGAAGGGAAAGGCCCTAGCCAGGCCGGTTTGAGCGGCAATTGGGCTTCCGCGCGCCAGCGCGGCGAAAAAGAGCAGCGCGAAACGCCCGCTCTCTGGCGTCTAATAAAAGGCGTCCCCGCTCCTCCGACGCCGGAGAGTTCCCTTTCTCTCTCCTCCTGCGCCTCCTCTCCCGCTGGCCGGACGGCGATGGCGTCATCACCGCCGTTCGATTTTGGAAGTTACGGCCGACGAGCGAGCGAGGAATCCAGGTCAAGTCCACCGTCGAGCCAGAAGAGCACGCACTCCGCAGCCGCGGTGAAGGAGGAGGAGTCCGAAAGAGAAAGAGAGGACAGAGCGTGCGCGCGCACAAGACGCGCCGCCGTTCGACGGCATGCGGTAACTGCCTGCAGCCGCCGCCGAGGAAAGCGGCGACCGGTGAAGACACACTTCTGGCCGCCGGGGGCCAGCGGCCAATTTGGGTTGCCCCAGACAGCATGCCTACCTGGCTGCCCGCTGGCGCTGCCGGCGAAGGCGGTGTGTCCAACTGCCGCTTGTCTCTTCCTTTTTTTTTCTGCAGTCGGCAACTGTCTTGACCTTTTTGGCTCCTTTCCTGCCGTCTCTTCTTTTTCTTCCATTTTTGCGCCAAAACGACGGGCCGCTCGGGGCTGGGCCGCCCTCTCGCTCGTCCTCTTCCCCTACTGCCCGGTTTACTCCTCCCCTGCGCACGTGGACCTTCGTGTGTCCACAGACGGTGGGACCGCGTCATCGACTGCTTCGTGCCGCTGTCCCGGGTCGCCCGTCTGGTAGCCGTAATGGCCTCCAACCTGCACTGCCCCCCTCGTCACATCGTTCTATCATGATTGTTTGTTTGTTTATTTATTTGTTTTTCCCCTCTTTCGTCTGGGCGCCCAGGTCTACGTGTTTTCCACTGTCCTCCTTTCCCAGCCCCTCCCGCTGTCTGCACCTGCAACACACACCGCCGCTTTGCCTACCGGTGATAAGAATTTTATCGCGTTCCCACGCTTCTTTCGTTCTCCTTTTAGTTACGGCATGAAGCGGCGAGGATCAAATAAGGGTTTCGCGAGAAGATGCAATCTTGGTACTCATTCTCATCGATGATATATTGCTGCTTTATCCCAGCCAGCAGAACCTGCTGTTCTTTTTGACTCTGCACCAGCAGTCATTGAGAGCAGACCTGGGGGCATTCGTAGCTTCGAGGCTAGATAACGCTTTGTCTTTTGATCCCTAAGGCCAGCACGCAAACACCGCCAGCTGAGATGTAGCAAAGCAGGGACCATGCCGTTAATTATCTATCTTCATCCCTGAAGCATCACACGGTTGGTGTCCTAACAACTCATATGCATTATCTTGTGGGCTACTTCGAAGGGGAAGGATCTCAGTTCATCGGTCGCTGTCGTATTTTTGTGAGGGGCAGCAAACTGACAGGACTCTCCGTTTCTGGGCCCGCAACCTGCGAGCGAATCTTGAAGAAGCCGAGGCTAGCATGGTGGTGTATACTGCACATGTGCATGCCGAGGTCGTGTGGGGCAAGTAAGGCGCAGCACGGAAAGCCCACTGATCAAATGGGCCTGAAGATAACAGTGCAAGGCGGGCTGCGTGGTGCACTAGTCTGGCATTGTAGTCTGTAGTCTGGAGACAAACCGGGCGTTGCATTAAGGTCAGACTACAAGAGCACCACGCAGGAGTAGGCTTATTTGCCGGGGGGAGGGGGGAGGGGGATTAATTGGCCTACCATTGTCGCCACTGCCATGGCTGCACTCCTCGGTTCCGCGATACTAGAATCTTGAAAAAGTGCGCGTCCCTTATTAGCCGATAAATTTTTGAAGCATACTGTATAAAGAAATAATTTGGCCCGTGCGTCAACAAACTATCAGTGTCACCAACTAAAACAGAATTTTCATGTCTAGATAGAAATCTGTGCCACACACGCCAGCATGAAAGGTTTTTGTGATGGTTGTTTCTCAGTTTACGGCTGCGATTAGGACGAATGCACAGATATGGCGTGTCTCTGAAGTAAAACTCAGTTTAAGTTCTGCGCTTCGTCCCGTGTGTTCCTTTTTACTCGTCCCTCGTTGTTCGCGCGGTCACAATATGCATATACAAGTATGGGCCTAAAGCCTAGCCGAATATTCATCCGGCTACGACTCTCAGAAAGAATGGTACCCATCATGGAGATGATAATAGCTGAGACGCATAGCCCTGCATTAGTCAAGGTTACTAGTGTGTACAATCCTTGTTGCCTCCTTACCAAATTAAACCCCACCTCAAACCCCGCACCGGGCCCGTTTGAGTCAGCTGCTGAAGACGCGCAAGCGTCTGTTCTAACTGTTCGGTGCATTGTTTACCTTGTTAGTGTGAAATATGTCCAGCAGTGGCAATGTGCCGAACAGCTAGAACAGACGCTTGCGAGTCTTCAGCAGCTGACTCAAACAGGGCGGCTCTGGGATTGAGGTGGGGGTCAATTTGGTAAGGAGGCAACAAGGATTGTACACACTAGTAACCTTGACTGATGCAGGGCTATGCGTCTCAGCTATTATCGTCTCCATGATGGGTACCATTCTTTCTGAGAGTCGTAGCCGGATGAATATTCGGCTAGTCTTTAGGCCCATACTTGTATACGCATATTGCAACCGTGCGAACAACGAGGGGCTGTTAGGAGCATGATCTTTCTTCAGTTTTCACCAAAAAGTGATAACTGACATTTCTGTTATAGAATCCGAGATGGTCGCAACATGTCCGAGTGATCCACAGCAGCGGGTTCGGCGGCCACCAGTGTTGCACTGGCACGCACAAATTAGTAAGACCAGTGACCACGGCCGCCGTTTCTTTTCGGAGACGGGGTGCGGGGTCGACGCAGAAAACAAGTTGCCAGGGATTAGGCGTGGAATCAAACTAAAGTCTACTTTCATAACGCGAACGTCTCTTCACTGTGCACAATGTGTCGGCGCCTTCCCAATTGCACGCACCTATAGGAGACACTGACCGAGCACGTGCGTAATACGCTCGCGCACTAACGCAACTGCTTTTGATTTGATACAAGTTTCACCTACGTGCAGATTCAGGCGTTCACGCACGCCACATGACGCTGGACAGGACGCTTCACCTAGGTAACTATACAAGATGCTCACAGGTCTCCTAGCTCTGCGATATACGCCATGCGAGCTACCAAACTAAGCCAAGATTGACTAGAAGTTTCAAGCGTGTGCGCAACTGGCATCGGCCAATTCCTTTTTGAAGCGCAGTAAAAGGTCACCCGCGTCTGCCCAGGCGTTCAAGAAAGCCTCCGGACGCCTTTTCTATCTCTCTTTCCTGACACCGTTCCTGTAAGAAGCGCTGTCGCAGAGACGAACATAAACTATGCGTTGCCGGGATTAGGCGTGGAATGTGTCCCTGCCGAGCACTTGAACAGCTGACCTCGGGAACGCTCCTGCACACCAATGTATGGGCCATGGCCCCTGCGAGCTTCGCTCATGTGAACTGACGATGCGGCGTTGAGCCGCGCAGAGGTGGCCTGACATAATCGCATGTTTCGACTACATCGTCTCGAGCTCTTTCTGATCCCCCCCCCCCACCCCCCCCAGAATGTATGCACCCACTGGCGTTTCTTGTTCTTGCTATGCGCTGCACCGACTTTAGAGGGGAGCACCTTATCGCCTTAAGAGCTCCACAATGTCCTTTGTGACAGCCGCTGCGCTTGCAGAGAGCTTCCTTAATTCTTACCGTCTTCCTCGAACTCTCCATCCCAGACACGCTGTTCCACTTCAGTGGTCAGGCCACGCGCGCTTTATTTTATCTGCAACTTTTTTTTTTCTCCTGTACACCTCGGGTTCTTCCACTCTTTTATTTTGTTGGTCGAAACCAGCCAATTTAGGTGCGTTTGGTATTATCGCTTCCTGCGTTTCCTCTTCACTTGTTGCTATATCTAGAACTGATGTAACCTTTCAAAGACGCCGCTCCCACCTGTAGCTCAACTTATTCTGGCATGTAGCGAACGCGTCCCTTTTCCTGGAAGTTCTTACGAACAGCTCTATGGATTAGCTTTCTTTTGAGAATTTTTCTAAGCGGCATTCCTCGCACTTTACTCCGCGTTTTCTGCTCTCGAAGGTATGTGGCCTAGTTCTTTCCCGCTATCTGTCCGGAACGGCTCGCACGGAAGGAAACAAGTCACGCGACGGATCGGAGGTAACAGTCGTAAAGCGTGCGCATCTATCAGGCTTCCTTCTAGCCAAGTGCCAATATTGGAGAGTTTTAGCACCTCCGTATCGTGAAAACGGCAACTGCGGTAACTACGACCGTACGGCAAATACGTCTAAGCCAGTGCAACGGTATTTGCCTACGCATGTCCGGCTGTGCTAAAACTTTACTAGATGTAGCTTGTAGCTAGTGTCGGTCAACATACAGTTTGACACGAAATTGTAGCTTTTTGGAGACGGTTCACTGGCTGACGGTATTTTACTGCTATTCGCTGCTGTTTGAACGCAAATTTAACGTAGCCCATTCATAAATAATTAATTTTCCATTTTCTTCACTAATTTTCTCATCGGTTCTCATATTTGTACATTCACTTAGTAATTAGGGTACACTTCAAGAGCCGCAGTGAGTAATAAGTATACACTTGGCAGGGAAAGATCCTTATACACCAACGTGCACATTAGTAGCGTAATTTGAAAGAATACAGAGAGCTTTCAAAGATAATGCCACCGACGTTTTAAACATATCGGATTAATATTGAAGTGCCATTTTGCCCCTCTTTTGACTTCTAGCTAACAGCACAATTTGGTTTATGGACTTGGAGCGAACATTTAGTGACGATGGGTTCACCTGATACCTCCCTCAATGAAAATGCCTCCCCCAAAAGAAGCATTGTTGCTACATGAGTCCTCCCTCCAAGATGGTCAAAAGAGTAAAGCTGAAATTTGGGCGAGTTGGTAAGCATTCATGGTGGGTGAACAGCGCAACAAAGGCGGGACAAAGGCAAGACAAGCGCTGACTAGCAACTGAGTTTATTGAAGAACGAAAAGTGGTAATATATAGTGAACGTGAACAATAAAATATAAAAAACAGAAAAAACGACAAAAAAAAGGGGGGGGGGGGGGGTAAACAACCTATGTCATGTGCAAGTCCAGATATTGAATTTCCTTGTCATTTAATGTCACCGAAGGAAACAACCTATGTCATGTGCAAGTCCAGATATTGAATTTCCTTGTCACTTAATGTCACAGAAGGATAATAATAATAATTGGTTTTTGGGGAAAGGAAATGGCGCAGTATCTGTCTCATATATCTTTGGACACCTGAACCGCGCCGTAAGGGAAGGGATAAAGGAGGGAGTGAAAGAAAGGAAGAATAGGTGCCGTAGTGGAGGGCTCCGGACTAATTTCGACCACCTGGGTATCTTTAACGAGCACTGACATCGCACAGCACACGGGCGCCTTAGCGTTTTTCCTCCATAAAAACGCAGCCGCCGCGGTGGGTTCGAACCCGGGAACTCCGGATGAGTAGTCGAGCGCCCTAACCACTGAGCCACCGCGGCGGGGCCACAGAAGGATTGCTGATGCACTTTTGTGCCAGATTATGAATGTGATATGCTTCCATGATTTCTCAGGTCACCTTGTTCTTATTGTAGAACAGCACTGCTGTCTTCTTGTACAGCGGTTCGCATTTGCATTTTTTGCAGCGAAACTTTGTCCCAGGAGCCGCGCCATCCTTTTCTGGTTTTCTCTTACGTTCTTTTTCTTTTCCGTGTTTGCACTTACAACTAGCGCAATGAGTGGCAACAATGAATGATCAAAAGAGGCATTCTACCGTGTGTTTTAATAGGGCGTAGCAGAAGGGCCACCTCCGTTGAGTGCAAGCCAGCTTCAAGCAGCAATTTAACCTGCTTATCCGTTGTATTGGTCCCGCAGTGCCTGTTCTGAAGAACGCAGCGCAAACCCTGCTGAGACAATTGAACGCTGGTAGAAAAGAGAACGAACAATTGCCTGCCGCGGAAGGGGGTAGGGTTAAAGTGTTCCAGTATGTAACACACAGCGTGGCATTATAAAGGTGGCTGGCCGGCATTATGGCCAGGCGTTTCTTACAGCGCCATGCAAACTGTTCAGTCTGCGCTTACGCATTGCTAAAAAACCAATTCGATAAAAGGGACATGCGAGGCAAAACACACGACCAAATTCCACAACAGGTGGTGTTTATAATTGTCCCTTTCGCTGTGGACAGGCATGCTGGGTGTTTCACCGAAAATGTTTTGCGATTGTTTAAACATTGGCTTTTCGAATTTGAAGAGCGCTTTTCTCAGCATAACATTGTCAGCGGCCTAGCGCGTCAGAATAATGCTAAAGACCTGCTAACTAGTGAACTGGCCAACTAATATTGAATAGATAACTTTTTACCTATTACCGTTAGTCTCCTTATTCATTGAGAGGCGCGTAGCCCACTGTACCTAATATCCATACCAGCTTTTAGAATTTCGAAAATGCAGCAACCCTCCGCTCTTTAACAAGACAAATTTTGGCTATTTCGACGAGTTAGGCTTTGCCTGCAAGATTTTCGAAAGCGCATGCATTTTGGCTCGATGCAGGCAAAAAATTGTTGCGCCACAGCGCAAAAGGTAACGGCGTTTTCAAAATTCTAAGAACTGATATGGATATTACTTAGGATGACTAAACGCCTCTCAATGAATAAGGAGACTAACAGTCACAGTTAAAAAGTTGACTGTTCAATATTAGTTAATCAACCTGCTAGTTAACACGTCTTAGCTGTATTATGATGCACTACGCGGCTGACAATGATATGCCGGAAAAAGCACAGCACAAAAAAAAACAACACTTAGAAAGGCTGTTTTTAAAGATTGCAGATCATCTTAGGTTAAACGCCTGGTACATCGGATAAACGGGAAAGCGCAATAACATTCGCGTACGTGAGCATCGTACATTTCTGACGTTTGCTGAAAAGGGTCATCTTTGTATTCATTGGCGACAGTTCGGTTGCATGGCCACTTTTAACTAGGTCGCTGCGTTGCTTAAAAAAAAAAACTTCGCAAAAGAGACAACACATGAGGAAATGTGCATGTTTCTTCTGCCCGTTGTACTTAGTGGGATGGGCAGGGACACTTTATTTTTCATTCTTTTTATCGTCTCACAATAATTATTCGTCTGATTTGCGCGTCGTCTTTTTTCAAAATCACGTACCAACTAGCCCCCCAGAGTGTCACTGTACTCGGGAGAAAAAATAATAGATATGAGCAGTAGCCGCTAGAAGAATATGCGACTGTAGAAAACGTGGCTGTCGATTATGGGTCAGTGTTTTCTCATTATCTCTGAATTCCAAGCAATCCTATTATCTCTGAATACCCTCTTTATCTTTGAATCTTAAGCAAGGAGGATTGAAGCTTCCCGTTCTTGTTTAGTTGTTATTTTTTTATTGCATGTATTCACGCTGGCGTTGCGAAGCGCATGACATTGTTTCGTTTCCTGACCGTGGCGGAGCCTAATAGTTCCCCACTGCAGTCTGATTTATTTCTCACAATAGTGATTATAGTGATTTCGCTCTCAGTGGCGCTCACTGTTCACACCTCTCGCATCTCCTATTTCCTTTGTCACGCAAAACTTAACAGAATTGAGTGCATTTATTTGATATATCTCGTGCTTTACCGATTTTTTTTACTAGGCAGCTGTGGAAAAAATCGCCCCGAAATTTTTTTAAAGTCACGGGCTTTCTGCTCTGAACTCACTACGTCCTTCATTGAATTTTCGGAAAATTATTAGTCTTTCCGCTTTCAGAGCTAAGTTCTTGGGCTACTCGGCCAATGGATGTTCGTGAGTTCGTTAGTTGTTTGTTTGCTAAATTATTTGTTTCTGCGCTATCTTGCGAAAAAAAAAATGGACTGATTTTGTTAGACAAAAAAAAAAAGTTCTGACAGTTGGCTTTCCTCGCGTATGAGCAGATCCTTTGTGCAAGCCTATCGAAATCAACTTTACTCAACAAAAAAGAAGTCGTGTTTGTTGAAGCATGAAGTTAATGCGGTATCTGCGCACTTTGTATTCTATGTCAGATCGTTATTTAAAAAATTCTTTTTACATGCCGAAATTCGCTTCACATCGCCAAGGCCACAAATGCGCTAGCTCTGGCCAAATAAAATAATTTACTGCGAGTTGCTTTCTTGATTTTTTCTTCTTTTTTTTTCCTAGAGAGGGGCGGGGGTGAATACTCTGCACCTGCAAACTGTTTTCTGAACTCAGATGCAGTCCCTACTCTGCAACGGCTTCGATATGCGCATCTGAATTTTAATTTCCTGATGACGGCTTTGAGACTGACACTTTAAACTGGTCAGGTTCGCCCTAAGGCGTGGCTATGTCTCTGCACTGACCCGAAAAGCATAAAGCATTGGCATAGACAGGAATCCCTCAGTGAATATTAAGAAATATTTCAGTAGTTTTTACGAATGTTAAAAATTAAAAGACCACATCTTGCACTTTGGAATTTCTTCTTCGAAAATACTGTAGTGTGCCATTTTAGCAGTAGGCGATAGTGGTATGCATTGCAGAGAAAATTAGGAGGAAGTGTTTTGTACGTGTGTGTGTGTGGGGGGGGGGGGGGGGGGGGGGGTAGGCAGTGTAGACGCGTTAGTTTGTCGGAATTAGCCTTTAAATTCTTGCACGCGAATGTCGACCCGACAGACGCAAGAGTTTCTACGCAATTATTCGAAAAATGCTTCCACGACCGCACTGTACAGTCAATTCCGAGCGAAGCCTGTTTTTGTGCCCGTTAATGTTGCCTGCGTGCAATCATTTTCTGCAGCGCAGTGACTTCAGGAGTGTGTCGCCGTGCCTCCTCACGTTTTTCGGAGGGCTTAGTACCACTGAATGTTTTTCTGTGTTGTGTTTTGTTCTATGGCGCACCAGCGACTGATACTATCATGCGCCAAACATCAAGTTAAAATTGCCAGTGTGCTACACTTACGAAACGAAGCATTTCAAAAAGGTACGGTTTCGGCTAAACACTACTTTCCCGTAGGGGCACAAAATATCCATGGGGTCATGAAAAATACTCAACTGCATTTTCTCCTAGAAGCAAGAAGCAGGCTGAAAAAGCATGTGTCAAATGTAAAACAGCGAGAAATGATCACTTCTAGATTTCTCATATTTTCTGTGTGAATATAATAAGAGGTTTACTGTGACATGCCACCGCATGCTTCACAATTTCAAATCGAGGCTTGCTTTGTTTTATGAGTGTGAAGGTGTATGTAACTTGTGCGCCCCATGAAAAGACGGCGTAAAATCACTCGGATAAACAGTTCTTGGTACCTGCGGGACTAAAACCCGCTTTACGAGCTGTAGCTTCTAATTTACCTCGTTATCACACATAGTCTGCCATTTATTCCCCAGTTCAGTGTATTAAAGGTCAATCCAATTAGCAATAAAGAAATTATTACTCATTGGCTTCCGCCCAAGAGCAGTCATACAAAGCTTTCCATTTTAGCCGTATAGCTGCGCTTGGGTGGATTCCAAGGAGTAATTACTCCTTTATTACAAATCTACTCCACCTTAGGGGATTCCCCTAAAACATTTATCCGATTATTATGGGGCTGCTTTAATTTTTTTTTTTTGTCCTTGCGAGCTCGTCCAGCGCATGCATCGCTCGTTGCCACTAATTCCGACGTGGCTCGGGGACCCGCCGAATTTTATTCTATGTCCTTGCGTAGTGAAGGCTGCTATGTTGTGTATGATGTATCACAATGAAGGTTTGATTGCATTTCTTGAATTTAGAGCATTGAGTATCTCAAGGGACTTTTTGAAGATAACGGTAATATCAATGTGCACACCTATTACTTCTTCCAGAGCGACACAGTTCGCATAACATTCGGCGATAAAAAAAGTGTACTGTTCTTCCTGCATAGAATGCCGTTCTTCAACCGTCCGTGTGAAATGCAGCGCGATTCTGATATTTTCATCTACTGCAAGGCGTTTCTCTGTGCTTTTGTGGGAATTGTTTCTATATGAAAATATGTTAGAGTGAGGTTCCATACTGAGGAATGTCTGTACTAAGGAGGCAGTAGGGAAGACTTTTCTGTGGCATATGCATCCGGAACCGAAGCAGCAGCGGTCTGACTGCTCGCGTCTTATTACAGAATATTCTTCTGGAAGGCATATGGACGCCATCAAGCAGCAAAGGTGTGAGGATTTTTTGTTTACATTGAAAAAAATAAGTGAGTTAAATACGTGAAGTCAACCCGACATTGGCGTCGGTTTTGCGGCAACCAGTAAGAAGCAAAGTATTAGACTCAACACACGATGAACGGCAGACGAGATGCTTCATCCCAACGTTATTCCAGGCTCGGCACGAAACACGAGGATGAAGGTATAGTCGTCGAAAGCTGGCCAACCCATAGGGAACCGCGCAGAAGGGGTATACCAGCCAACGAGGAAGCCCCAGCCGGCACATCGCACGAGTTACGCAACGCGTGTTACGCAGAGCTGTGCGCAAAGCCTGCGCCAGCCTTGTCGTCCGCTTGGCTCGCGCCGGTTCTGGCCGCAGGGGCGCGCTGCGGCGGCCCTTTCTCCCCCTTCGCTTCCCTTTGTCTCTCGGCCTCACGCGCCGTCGGGCGAAGCGGGCTTTGCGGTCAACTGGGACCGCCGCGCGGAGGTCATTGCCGCCGTCATCCCGCCGTGGCTGCAGCCATCGGAGCGGGATGCCCAACCGAGCGAGCGACGCACACTTTCGGTGTCGCACATCTTCGGTCTTGTCGATGGGGTGGGCCCGCTCGATTGATTCCAAGGGGGGCCCTACGCGAAAGGCAAAGCGCTGCGCGAGACGCCGAAAGGTTGCATGCATGCCGAGGAGTGCGTGCGTGATCTCGAAGCCCGATTGAGATAAGCAGAGATGCAGGAAGCCGGTCGCTGACAGCTCGGTTTCGTTGGCCTTTGCCAGGAGGAGCCGCGCGGAGCTGCTCTCCTTGGGGCCTTGGCTGCCGCTGATGTGTGCTTACACGGTCAAGTCGCGGTTGGTAACGCACTCTCTGCCGCCGCAACAAAATGTAGTTGAGGGGGGGGGGTCTGCTAACGTCATTCGGTGAGGATATGGTGACGTCTGCTCCAGGTGATGTGTCAAGTCTGAGGGATTCAATCTTTGCACATCACCCAAATTTAGGCGCGAGCTTTTTAATAGGACTACTACTGCTTGAATTTTCGACCGTAAATATTGTCATTCGTGTAATCTCGTAGTCATTACAAAAACCGCTAGACAAAGAAAGAGAAAAGAAAGACAGAACGGCACTCGGTAATAAATTATCTGAGCTTGTAATCTTTGCGGGATTAAAAATCACAGAATTAAAAGTTAAAAGCCACAGGAGAGCATTTTTAGCGCTTAGCCTCTAGGAAAGCGTTCCCTGAGTGTGCATTTTTACTGAGTAGAATAAATACGATTGATTATACATCGGCGCAAAACGTCAAGAACTAAGAACCTTTACGGCTATCAGCTAATTACCACAGATATTTCATGAACCTTTGCGCTACCTATAACCCTAACTATTTTGCTATGTTCCAGGTATTGTACTGTTGAAGCGTTCCTTTCTTTTTTTGCTTTGTCCGATAAGCACAAAAAGTTCCCAGCCGGTGAGTTGGGTCCAATAAAGAAAGGTATTGTTTGGAAATACATAGACGCCCACACTTTTCGCTGTCGTTTACATAAATGATACAAATTAAAAATTTGGTAAAAATAACTTCATCCGCTCTCCGTCGGTCCAGTCGCATCGGCGCTTGATTACAATACGCATGGTACGACGGAGTCCAAGTCGATATCGCAGTATCTCCCATTACAACCCAATTTCTCGGTAGTTCCCGCTTTAGGTAGCAAGTGTTCTTGTATGATTTTTTTTTTGGAGGGGGGGGGGGTGTTTTGACATTGAAATAGCGAGAGAGAGCGACAAGGTATGCAGTATTGAGCGCAACAAGCGGATACCGCCTTTAACATTCTTGAATTACGACCTCAAAGAAATGATGTAGTTCTGATTGAATGCCAAAATATGGCACATGTATTTCATATCTTCAGAGGCCTGGCAGGCATGTACAGAAGTTCTTCCATGCGCAACAGAATCATTCGAAGGACACTGACGGCGACTCTATCCAATTATTGTTCTCAGTAGAAATCGATTCTCTAGCTTTTTCTGGCTATGCTCACGTCTGTCCGGAAGCAAGAAAACACGCTTATCGCCGCGAAAATGGGTTTTAAGAAAGCTTCCCGCCAGTCGATTCAAACTGAAAAGAACCGGTTGCCACCGCTTTAAAGTGAATGGCTGTGTAGCGTAGCCTATGGAATCTGCGGCCAAAAATCAGTGTCGACACATGCATTTTACTGGCGAATTCGGCGGCTGACGGAGACAGCAGTACTTCATTTTTTATTTTTGTCTTTCCTAGCTTATAAGAGGTACGTATTCGGGTGAGAGTGGCCTGTTCGCGATTAGAAAGTAATGCATCCCGTCGATACTCAGCGTCCCTTGAAGACATTGCTGCATGTGCGTTACGCCTCGTCGTTTCCTTGAAAGAACGGTGGAAAGGGCGGCGCTGTCTCACCCCGTAGTCAGGCTACCGTTTTCGCATCTCCGACAAGCGTCACACTCCTCGTTTCACAGAAATGCAGTCTGTTCAATCTTTCCATCTGCGCGATGGACTGTCACTCGTCCACTGCTCTGCAGACCGCCAAGTTGCGTCGGCGTTTGACGCTAGCTTGGTTACACTCAAAAGGGACAAGGGCCGTCAATGCGAATTCGTTCACTCCGTCCCACAAAAGGTGCCCGAGGGAGGCTCAGCCGTCCTTCAGTCGCTGGCCGGGCGGCGCGCATAGCCAATCCCACGGTGCTTCCACCCTTGACCCCTTCCAGGAAAGGGAGACGCGAGAATCCCAAAGGCGCCCTCTCTCCCTCTTTCGAGACCCCCTCTCCTCTCGAAGAAGACGCCCATCTGGTGAAGAAGAGACGAAGCCGTGTCAATTCGGTGTCAGAGGCCATCCGCCAGAAGCCCCGCCAAGCAACCCAATTACCCCGAGGGGGGGTGAGGCGGCCCCGCGGCGGGGCCAGAGGTGAGACGCCCGAGGCGACTGCGGCAGCGCGGTCCAGCAGCGTCCCAGAAAGGGGCCCCATCGGCCGTCCCGGAAACTGCTGACCCTGTTCCCTCTCTGGGCGGCCCACTGCCCCCGCCTGCCCGATGCGCGCCCATTGTCTTGGCCTTCCTCCCCCCAGCGAGAGGCCTCCGGCCCTAATGGCTCTCCCCTCTGCACGGCCTTCGAGCGAACGCGTCCGATCGCCTACGGCGGAGAGCGAGCGCTTTCCACGACGCGACCGTTCATGCATGCCAGAGGCCCTCGGCGTGCAACGTCCGGTGTTCACTCCCATCGGGTGTGCTGAGAGTCGGCCCCGGCTGCTGCGAAAGCCTGAAGAATGGGTCTCGATGTCCTCTTAGTAGCCACAACAAACGGCTTTGAGAGCGGCTTTTAATTCTCTTCAGCCTCAGAGGAATATCTGAGGCCGAGACAAATTGTACCTCTGGCATGATGTATGATGCGCTGGTTTCCTACGCCAGTCTTTGCGCACTTCCATACGAGTGTTCTAATCGTTCGCTGCCGTTTGCCCCTCTTCTTGTGCAAAGCTGAGTTTGATGCTCTCAAAGACCTTTTCTTATGGCTCTCCTTCGGGAAATGTGGCAGAGCACGTGAGGTCGCTGAAACTTGCATCGTACTGCGGAATCACCCATTTCATGCTGCGGCAACTCCCTCCGCGCGCAGCTGCAGCAATCTCAGATCGGTCGAACAAAGTAAGAAAAAATCAAAATGGGCTGCATGAGAAGCAGCGGTCTTAGATTTGATTGGTCTGCTAACCATGGGCTTGACACAGGCGCGTAGTTTTTCAGAGAGGGCCAAATGAAGGTCATTGTTTTAAGCGAGGAGGCAGGGCGTGATAAAAATGGATTTCAGTAAGGGGAGGCGCCCCCCTCCCCTCTGGATACGTGCCCGGTTTGAGGCATCGGTGGGAGAGACGTCATTGAATTCCAGTTTTGTTTATATTTGGAGTAAGAGGAGGTGCCGTCATCTACCGTTGGCGCTGGCGACCTCTTTTTTCGTTGCAACAATAGTCGTAAAGAAACAGCAGCTGTAGCTCACACTGGGACGTGAATGTAGCCAGGTATAGTGAACGACAGATTTTTCTCTTTCAATTTTTCACTTTTAGAGTGATGCTGCTTGCACAACTTTTCGTACGATAGCAGTAGAGTCCACATGAGCAGAAAAATACGGCGCCGTGCGTCACGAAATTCCCTGATTTGTTTAGAGAACGATGACGTCCCAGGTTGACATAACATGGCCGAGCGCTGATTGGTCGACAGGGTGTGACGCGTCATGAGACCACGTAACATAGTCACGTTGGAAGGTGCGCTGGAAAAAATACGATGTGGTAAGTCATAAAAACATCAGGTTGTTTGTCATAAAATTCGCTGATAGGTCGAGATAGTGATGACGTCACAGGGTCACGTCAGATAGGCGGGCGCAGATTGGTCTCCAGCGTGTGCAACGTCATGAGACCACGTGGGACGGCCGGTCGCGAACTCAGCCAGTCCGCTCTCATCCGCCGGTTCACTTATGTGATTCACTTGTGTGGTTCACAGTGGAGTAATGAGGATTGTCGGCAAGTGACAACACGCATGCTATCGCATTACGCTCCTTGGGTGACTTAAGGCCAAACTAGTTTTTTCATGTTGCGTTTATGACTGTTTCTTCTAGTCAACATCAACTTTTGTGGACAACGTCGACGACAATGACTTTCTATGCTTATTGAAACAAGATACTACAAAAAGAAGCACCAGAACTGCCTGCGAATCACTCTAAACGTTTAATTAATAATAATTGGTTTTTGGTGGGAAAGGAAATGGCGCAGTATCTGTCTCATATATCGTTGGACACCTGAACCGCGCCGTAAGGGAAGGGTAAAGGAGGGAGTGAAAGGAGAAAGGAGCGTCATTTCAAGACCAGTTGGACATCACGCCCAGCTATTTTCAGGACGTCGTAAGAATGTCGTCACCTATAAAGCGCGGAGCAAAGTTACGTTTGAGTCACGATTAAGTGCCTATTTGTTGTACAAGGCCACTGAAACCTTGCCGCCTAATGTCGACGGGTGCCGCCATCTACCGGTAAAAGTGTGGTTCGTTTATGCGTTCACATCGGTTAGGACTCGATTCAACCACAGAGGTATCTACTCTGAAGTATCGGATGGGGCCGTGCGCGCATTTTGAGACTTTCCTTCTTTAACGATTCTTCTGCGATGAAAGCAGCACGCTGAGGACCGTGCATATATCAGAACACGCGGTGAGCAGTAAGAGTGACTGGGAGCAACAGAGCGTGACAGAACACGTAACTCTACACGTATGGCTGAATAGCGTCGTGCTCATCACATTGTAGCCAAAGGCGGAGAACGAGCGCGGGCCTCGTTACGGAGGTCGCGGAAGGCTACCCCCTCCTTTGTCCTCTCGTGGAGTTAGTAGAAGCCTTCTTTTTGTTCGGCGTGACGCCGCGAAGCTAGGCCGAAACCTGCCTTCTCCTCCTCGCCAAAGGAGTCCTCAATGAAAACGGTTCTCCATTGACGTCTGTTCGAACGAGTTCGTGTCCCGCACACAGATAAGTCGTCGGGTGGGCGCGCTCCGCAACCGAGTGTGATATAAAGCGGCTGGCGCCCGACGCGGGGCCGTTGACCTTTCGGACTTATCCTCGTTGGTTTGACGGGCGAGTGCTGGCCGCTGTTGACGGCGGCCTTAATTAAATGCTCCGCGCTGATATGCGCGATTGCGAAACGCCGTTGTTGTTTTTCGCTTTTTGTACGCGGCGTGAAACATGAGTGAGTACTCGCTGGCTGGCAGTTGGCGGTCGAAGGAGCGTGGGAGAGATGGATCGCTGCGGTAACGGGAGACGTGCGCGAGAGAGGCCGAGGAATGTGCCCTGAAGGCGTCCGTCAAGGGATGACTCACCGGCCTCTGGGCAACGAGGTAGAACTGGATGTTTCTCTTGGCTTCGAGCAAACGCATGGAAACTGTCTTGTTAGAAGCTTGAAGGTGTAGATCAGTACGCCGACATTGGTCTCAATATTGGTTCCTGTAACAATGATGATCAGCTTTTAGTTATGTTTACCAAAGAGCGGGAGTCCCGGGATGTCACCGTCTGAGCTTATTGCCAGTGTAACGAAACCTCGTAACTACAATGATGTCACACATTGATACTAACAGACCAAAAATGGGCAAATGGGACCTCGTCTCAGTCCGGAGCCAAACCAGCAGGTCCTAGAATGTCGCGATTCATAAGTTATGACCTCTGTGACGCGAAGCTGAACCAGAACTGCAAATGCAGTTTTGGGTTCCCTGAGCAGTCAGAAAAAAATATCAAGCATGCAAGGTGAAACGAATATTTGAAATCTATTAGCCCATGCTGTTTCCTGATTTGGTGGAGCGCCCATTATCTTAGTCTTTGGACCTGAGTAAATTCGTGCTGTCGCAGAAGTTAGGTGAGGGCAACGCGAAACGTAAGTGTCTCCGACAGGTTTACCGAGTCATTCTCGCGTTTGATATTTTACCTGACCGCACGTCTTTGGAAACAAGGCTAGTGATTGGGCTCTTTCTTGATAACGGCAAATGATAATCTCACTGCATTCATAATTGCGCGACACAAGAATGACGCAATGTGTATCTGCTTTTTGTTCTCAATTATACAGACCATCCGTCCTTATTAAACGTCTCTGCGTGGAGAAACATCGCACAAAACGTTATCATTTCCACCGAGCACCACGCAAATTGCCTGAGTTGTGACACATTTAACCGTACCGCTGTGAAGTGCATGCTGAAAACAAAAAATGGATGTCATCACCAACTTTTTGCCTTGGCTTGAGCTGCTTATTCTCTGTTCGTGTATACATACGATATCTCAGACTAACTATAAGGTAAACTAATCCTCATGACATCTTTCGTGCAGGGGTGAAGTTAAACTGCACGACCACAGCGGACATCCCCATAAAGTTATGAATTACTAAAGAGATTTTAAAAAAAGCAGTCCTTCGCGTGGTTCCGAAAGTGCAAAAAGTGACGCTTTTTGGCGCGCTTCTTCATCCATCTTGCAGGGACGACATCATGAGGCGCGCGCTGCTCTTGGCGCTCGTGGCGGGGCTGGCGTCGGCCACGGGCTGGCACGGCGGCGGCGGATGGCACGGGGGTGGCGGCGGCTGGCATCAGCACGTGCCCATCAAGCTGCTGGTGAAGCACGTGCACAAGCCCATCCCAGTGCCCAAACCTGTTCCGGTTCCTCAGCCGTATCCGGTGCCCAAGCTGTTCCCCATCTTCAAGCCTTTCGCCGTGGCCAAGCCCGTACCGCAGAAATACATCGTGCACCAAAACTACAACATACAGGTACAGTATGGGCGCCCCGCTCAGTATCAAGCCCTATACACAACGCCAAGAAGACGCTTGCAGCCACGTAGTACTCTTTCTTTTTTTTTCCTGGAAAGCTATACCCATCTCACTTCCCTGCCAATCCACTTCTGCGCCCTTGAAGTACGTGGGGATTGCACTGATGATGCTTTTGGATAACAGAATGAATTAAAATAGAAGGCAAGCGTACCAGGAGGCGGCAGACTCAGGTGGCCAGATGAGATTGCGAAATTTTCCGCGGTAGCTATGGTCGCAGTGGACGCTACTGGGTCGGTGATGATCATGACGATGATGAGACGGCACGTTACGCCAATCCTCTGGAACACTCATCGAAGATTTTAAAAAGAAACCTACTAAACTATGCTAAGGCTTCGTTAAAACATTCGGCGAGAGCCGCGATTGGCCGTAAATGACAGCCTGCAAGACTGTGTTAGTAACCGGAAGTGTAAACATCTTTTTCAACAATGCACTTCTGATCGTCGACTTGTTTGCACTCCCTGCTCTTCCCACAAAAGGGTTTAGCGCCAGGAAATGCAGGGCTTACCACCATCTAAGAACAAAAGATTTTTCACAGAAAATTATGAAGCTTAATTCATTTTAATGATTTTAATTAAACTTTAGATATAAATTTAAACATAATTAATAAATATTTGCATTTGCAAACGAAATTGCAAAAGCGCCTCTCCGTGTTACAGATTCGGGTTCATCGACGGCTCAGGGTGCCTGCCAATAAAGTCTCTGGTCGTGAAATACTGCATAAATCAATTCCTCGAGGCGCATTCCCGCCTTAGAGGGAGTTGTGATTTTGGTTGCAAAATTTTCAGGAGGACTACCACACAAGCCCGAAAACTATGGAGAGAGCTCAATAACGCACCATACTCTGATATCTCGATTTTCTCCCCCACCATTTATTAGAGACATGCCGCATATATCGCGCCAAGACCATCAAATGCAGCTCGTACATACTATAACACCTCATAAGCCCTGTTTACATGAACCCGACAGGACCGGGTAGAGTCAGCGTCGGGCTGGGTGACTCGCCGCTGACTCGCCCCGATTGGTGTCTACATGAACTCTGTTCACGCGCGTAAGTATCGCACCGGCACCTAGCGTCGAGGTTCGCAGTTATTGCGCAAGCTTCCGGCTCCTGTTTTCGGCCCGCGGGTTCCCGCGCGTTCGCAATGGCCGTGCCGTCAGTTGTTTTGATCATAAAGCTCACTCTCCATCAGCTTTATTTCATGACCCTTTTGATGTCATGGATAAGCGTTCATAATGTGCTGCTGTCTGCCGCGGTGGTTCATTACCGGGCTCGTTGCCCTGCCACGTCCAGTGCTAGCCGAGATTGGCCATTTCGGTTGGCAGGTCTTTAAACACCTCTTGATTGCGCTGCCGCCTGCTCTCCAGCGTCTCGCTCACTTTTTTCATTAATTAGTGCCAGAAAGCATTCCACTTCCCGGTCGGTCCAAGAAGCCCTGGTGGAAATAGCGCGGTGATTGACGGCTGCCGCCATTTTGATCGCTTGATCAATGACCGAAATCTTTCCCAGAGTTCCCTGTTACCCGACTTCCTGATCCGACTGCGTTTACATGATTTTTGGAAAGGCGGGTCAGGCGAGTTAACTCGACTCGCTCTGCCGCTTATTGTTGCTCGACCCGACAACGTTACATGAACCCGACAACTGGTTTTTTACCCGACAAGCAAACTCGAATCGACTCTATCGAGTTCATGTAGAAAGCTAGGGCTATAGCTGTTGTGGTGGAGGAGATGGACCCAGGCCCGCCCAGGAGCTCTGTCCAGAACAGACAGCAATCGGGCACACGTAGCACATATGTACTGTCATGAGACGAGCACAATTGTAAATGGCAAGCAAAAGAGCAAGTTCAGAAGGGTAGAGCAAGTGAACCTAGGGTCCTACTCTAAACGCTGCGGTAGGAGCGGGTAGAGTCTGTAACGTACGTAGGGTCGCGTTATAGCGACAGGAGCTCCAGCGACCACCTGACTGCTGATAGCGGGGCGACGGCTGGCCCTGAGGCGCAGGGCTGTGAGGGGTCATTCCCGTGACCTTGATGTCCGGCCGGACCTGGACTTGATGTAGTTACTGCTGTGGCATGGCAGATATCCACCGAGTGAGATTAGCCAGGGTTCAGTGAGGATCGAGGGCCAAGAGAATAGGATAAACTGGTTGCAAGCTAATGAATGAGGTGCTCGGGACCCTCCCGCACGCGTCCACTCTTCGTCTTCGTAGCCGGCGCACAATCAACAACGTCGCAGCTACCACGAATGTTACAGAGGATCCCGCCGTGTGACTCACGCCCGCACTTTCATTCATTCATTCATTCATTCACGTTCGACAGAATAATGTACGGTGCCTGGCAAGGCCTCGGAATCTATACTGCACACGTTACACGTTCTTACACTTTCTTCCCGCTATGCCGAACAAGAGTTTCTCTGGAGTGCCACCTCTCCCGTGAAAGAAAACCACGTTAAGCACCTCGCCAAGCAAGGCGAACCCCAAAACACAGGTGCGTGCGAGGACAGTGATACGGGCACGCATTACTACGGTGCCGCCACGGCAGTCACTAGTTTAGAGGAACTTCTTGTTGGGCTAGTTGGTGCATTGCCTTGAAGAACCACGTTCCGCATTCGAAAGAGGCAAACACGGGAAATTTGCGCTCTTTCCGTCTCTGTTTGTCTCTTTCGAATGCGCAATGTGGTTCTTCAAGGCAGTCACTAGCTGCTCGCATTCTCACCCCACTTTGCGCGAAAGGAGTACCCCATACTTCGACGGCGCAAAACAGTAGCCATCGCTAAGCAGTATAGCGTAAACTGGAAGAGTTGGTATCGATTAATTGCGGCAAACAGCGTGGAGTGCGAAATACAAGGAAACAACGAGTACAAAGGATGAGACTGTGTTATCCTTGATTTCCTGTCTTTCGCCGTCTGCGCAGTTTGTCGCAATAAGGCATCGCTTAGGACATTCACCATACACCACCACAATAAATTCCTATCCGGACCGATTGTCATGGCGCCTGCTGACTGTTTCGAGACTGCGAACTCCCTCCGATTCACTTCTTCAACTAAGCCCAACACTCATCCTAACCACAGATAACGCATAGCAGTTCAAGTTATACCAGCCCATCAATAGTATGCGATGGAAGTCGAGCGCATGTTCTCAGGTGAATCCGGGACCCATCACTGCTCGGCCTGAATAATGCAACGATCCACGCAACCATTGCCGGGTACTGCCCAAGGACAGGACACCTCTTCTCCAAGAACGGCGAAAGCATAGTACAGTGCGACTTTCGCCACTGTTCTAGACTCAAAACGTAGCTACTCCTAAAGTGGTCACATTTTTACCTGCTCAAGATAATGCTTCGTGGAATGATTCGTTCTGATGGGAGGTGCTTTATTTTAAGAGGTGCTTCATTAGTCGAGCCGTCCTCTTATGGAGTAAGTACGTTTGGCATGTTGTAGAAAGGAGTCAGATAATTAAGAAAACGAACTCCTATACCCATGCTTCGTCTATTAGTAGGACGCGGGATCAAGGGAAACGCAACTGCTGCCGCGCCTTTTCACGTAGAACGCAGCTTTTAATAATAATAATAATTGGTTTTTTGGGGAAAGGAAATGGCGCAGTATCTGTCTCATATATCGTTGGACACCTGAACCGCGCCGTAAGGGAAGGGATAAGAGAGGGAGTGAAAGAAGAAAGGAAGAATTAGATGCCGTAGTGGAGGGCTCCGGAATAATTTCGACCACCTGGGGATCTTTAACGTGCACTGACATCGCACAGCACACGGGCGCCTTAGGAAACGCTAAGGCGCCCGTGTGCTGTGCGATGTCAGTGCACGTTGAAGATCCCCAGGTGGTCGAAATTATTCCGGAGCCCTCCACTACGGCATCTAATTCTTCCTTTCTTCTTTCACTCCCTCTCTTATCCCTTCCCTTACGGCGCGGTTCAGGTGTCCAACGATATATGAGACAGATACTGCGCCATTTCCTTTCCCCCAAAAAAACAATTATTATTATTATTAAAAGCTGCGTTCTACGTGAAAAGGCGCGGCAGCAGTTGCGTTTCCCTTGATCCCGCGTCCTACTAATAGACGAAGCATGGGTACAGCTTTTAGAAAGACCGCTTTCAATGCTTCTCTTTGTTCTCTCATAGGTGCCAATTCCCGTGTTGAAGTTCATCCCGCACCACACGTCGATTCCCATCCCGAAGCCCGTGGCGCTGCCTATACCGATCCATGTGCCCAAGCCGGTGATCGTGCCGGTTCCAAAGCCGGTGCCGGTCAAGAAGCCGTTCCCGGTGCCGGTACACGTGCCGGTGCCCAAGCCGTTCGTGGTGCCCATCTTCAAGACGGTGCCCGTGCCGGTGCCAAAGCCCATCCATAAGCTCATCAAAGTCATCAAGGAGATCCCCGTGTACATCAAGAAGCCAGTGCCCATTTAGTGAGTCCGTCTCTTGGCATGACATATTGACCCTCTGTACATGCATTTAAGCGGGCTGACTTTAGCAACATGAGCATTTGTTATTATTTCACTCACGAATCGCTACACAGAGAGAGGGCATTTTTTCATTTTTACATTTCTATATGAACGTCCCAAGAAGGTACAGAGAACATTCTCACCTTCCTAGTTGAGCAACTATGAAACCTCTGTCGCGACCTTATACGTGCACATCCTTCTTCAAGGCTGCTTTCAGGCACTCAGTAATCCTTGTTTTGAGTTGTTTATGCTTGTAAAAGTTCCGAACATGAACCAACTAGCTCAAATTGCTGTGTTATGCTATGTGAACTAATTATTTTTTTAAACTCTGCAAAATACACGCATCCAAAAGCGTTCTTGATTGCGAAGCAAGCAAACGAAGTCCAATGCTCGAAGCTCCCATGAAACGCGGAGGTGTCCATCTTGAAAACCGCTTTCTGCATTCATTTAGCGCACCTGGGTTCATAACAATAGGCTGTAGACATTCGCGGCACATTACATGCTGCAGCAGAAAATGAAACCCACACAAAAGAAATTGCATCGTTACTGAAGCAGTTAGCTTATGCTTCACGATGCTGGAAAAGCGCCGCGGTAATGTTCACGCGCACTAACATACTTTTTTCTGCTGTATGTTTACCAACCCGATACACACTCCTCGCGCTCATGCAAGAGAAGTACATAGGCGGCGAGAGTGTACGTAGCGGGCGCCATGCCAGGCCGAGGCACAATGAAATATTGATGGCTATGGGTTAAGTGTGGAGAGTATATCGGGCATGTCAGCACTGCAGGGACGGCAGGCACTTCTTTTTTTCCCGTAAACTCCAGAAGTCACATATCATAAAACCTTCAATGGCATGTTTACTTTTAAAATATAACTCAGTTGCATCCGCAATATCTTCTGCTCAGAAGTTGGCATAGAAGTACGCTACAGTTGGCTCTGAGAACTGCAAAAAACGAGGGAATGTTTTCAAGGTGTGCTGCTAACTCTGTGATGTTTTCGAAGTTTGGTATTTCACGTTAGATATGTGTTTATTCCTGCCTTTAATTCTGCACATCATGTGACCTTTCAACTCAAGAAATCCCGCACTTGCTAAAGGGCAAAAACAGGCTGCGTTGTCTCCATAGTTTATCTAAAGAAAAGCAGCCAGGGGCGTTGCTGGCAATTATTTCGCAAAATCGCTGCTTCTAAAGTTTTTATTAGAGCTCTCATTTTAAGTTAATCACGATAATTAATCGCTGAAATACGCAGCTGCAAGGCAAATGCCGAATGAATATGCGCTACGCATTTCGTCAGGCCGCCGCTTCTCTTGCAAACGAGAGTGACGCTTTATTTCATATGTCGTTTACTCCCACTCGTGCAAAAGTGTAACTCCAGGAGTAAAATGCAGAACTTCATTTTTAAATGCATTATGATTCGCGATCAGCGTAGATAATTCTACTCGCAATTGGCTGGCCTTGAGTAAGACGGGCTGGTATAACCTGTAATGCTTCACAGTAAGCTTCACAGTGTGTCATGCTTCACATGCGTCGCAGTAAAGGCATACCTTACTGTGAAGTGTTACAGGTTGGTAACTATATTCCTGATAGCTTCGCGTTTATTATTATTATTTTTTGAGATTGGATGTCTTGAGAAGCGAAAGATATAGAGACCAAGGTAGGGACAGCTCTGATTCTTCGATTCATCAAAATTTTCTTAATGTTTGCTTCACACTTTTGTAACCTATTAATCACGAATGTAAAGACGACCACTATGTTATAACAGTCCCATATCTTGATTAGTTCACTAATCTATAGTCGCTAAAGAAACCATCTTAGCAGACAAGGTACCTGAGGTTCGTCAAACGGATAGGCTGGATATTGTAGCCTTTTTGCCTGTCTGCATGCATTATCAGCCACAACGCTATTCTTCCCCATTGGTCCTGCATTGAATGCGCACAAGCTGGCCAGAGCAACACTCCTGCGGTTGCCCACACTGTCCTTGCTAGTGCATAAATACGTTTGTGCGAATTAACGCTGCACGTATTCGACTGGCAAGCTAAAGTGAAATGATTTGGCGCCTTTCGAGTTTCCACGCGCTTTCTCTACTCGCGGTGCATCGGCTGGAACAGCGAACAACCAATCCAACAGGACAGAGAGCTGGTAACAAACAGTGACTAAACAGCGCCTGAAGAAGGTTCAGCGCATCCCCTGTGTCGTCTTTGTATTCCCTATTGCGCTGTTTGAGCAACTAACGCTACTAACTTAGTAACTTCTCTGCATAGTGAAAGCGCTCCGTGACGAAGTACCCTAGTGCGTTGAGGGGGAGCACTACACTGGCAACTAAATTAGTTTCATTATTGTTTTAATTAAATTCTATTCCTTTTGAATCATCTTGGCTCATGTTTCTAAAGGAAGCAAATGGGAAAAAAGGCGGGGAGCTTAACCAGAAGGGTGTTCCGGTTCGCTATCCTGCACTGGGAGAAAAGGAATAGCGGATGTAAGCAGGAAAGGAGAAATACATGAATTTGGGTGCTCTTGTCACCAAAATATCAGCAATGTGACCCTGCGCCCTCCATGCCACGCAACTAATATGCTTATGTGTTGATCTCCTTACTTAATTTTTCATTGCATTTCGCATGCTCCGTTGGGTGATGATGTACGGCATATTGCAAAAGCTCACTGGCCAGTTGGTGACAAAGGCAGTCACCATACCAATCAGGAATAAGGCGCAGCCAACCTGTTTCCGACATAGACCAGTCGAGCTGCTAGTGGATCAGCTAGGACATGTGACCTATCAGGGGCAGGACGCGAATGCCCCGGCCATTTCATAAAGATGCTGCCTTAAAACCGCAACCCACAAAAGTTATTTCATTGTGAGACTTAAAAATTGAAGGCTTAAGTCGAGAAGATGCAACCAAGGCAGTGTGCAGTAGCGCCAGAAACCTAGTGTTACTGCCCCGCCGCGGTGGCTCAGTGGTTAGGGCGCTCGACTACTGATCCGGAGTTCCCGAGCTCGAACCCGACCGCGGCGGCTGCGTTTTTACGGAGGAAAAACGCTAAGGCGCCCGTGTGCTGTGCGATGTCAGTGCACGTTAAAGATCCCCAGGTGGTCGAAATTATTCCGGAGCCCTCCACTACGGCACCTCTTCTTCCTTGCTTCTTTCACTCCCTCCCTTATCCCTTCCCTTACGGCGCGGTTCAGGTGTCCGCCGACATGTGAGACAGATACTGTGTCATTTCCTTTCCCCCAAAGCCAATTTTGAATTTTCATTATTACCGCTAACAGGAAGTTTTTGGTTCAGTGCGCCACTGCACATGATGTCGACGCTAACGGGGCCTGGTTTGCCGGCGTTCATGCTATCTCTCTACGCCGCGTACTAAAGATGAACTTTTTGTTCACAGCATAATAGTTCCTTGAATCTTAAGCGCCACATCTCCGCTACCAATACCAACGCGAACGTTCGCACGAAGGAATTCGGTATGCTTGTGCCACGACAGCGGCTCTCAACCTTTCTTCACACTGCAACACTCTGCCTGCGCTTTGAAAGGCGGCAAACACAGTCGTTGGTTTTTTCTCTCTCTGAACGTGCCGAGTCTGTTCATTATTTATTGCTTCCGCCGGCTGAGTCCGATGTCATGAGGTGGAATGCCTGCCGAAGAAGATATATTTAGATGGCAGGTAAACGCGGACACGCCCTTTTGCTGTCTATTTCAGCGAGCTTTAAAGAGCTCTCCCGTAGAGCACGTGCCACTTAGCGGCTTTAAACCGCACAGACTGCCGCCACATTTCTCTGTTTTTCTCTCTCTCCACCGCAGCGTGCACGAGGAGAGCCATGGCTGGAAGGGCGGCTGGAAGGGCGGCTGGCACTCGTCCGGAGCCCACGAGGGCCTGCTGGCCAGCCAGGTTGCCGCTGCCGTACACGGCGCCCATCACATCCACGGAGGAGGGGGCAGAGGACGAGGTGGTCTGAGGCTGCACCACTACCACGGGTCGGCAGCGCAGCAGGCCTCCGAAGCTGCGCCCATCATCGCCGCGGTCCACCACGTCTCCCATTCGGGCAGAGGGGGCCTGGGCGGCGGAAGCCTGGCTGCAGCCCTGCAGCACGCCTCGAGGCAGTCCGCCCTGGAGGCGGTGCGACACGTCTCCTCGGCTTCGTCGGCCCTGCAGCACGCTGGCGGCTCCCCGCTGGAAGCCGTGCGCCACGTGACGCACGGCGCTGCTTCGGCTGCCTCGGCGCTGAGCCACCTGCCCGAACAGGTCTGTGAACATTCTGACAAGTTGCTCGCTTGCCCAAAATACAACGCATTGCTGCTGTGTTGAGCCAATTTGAGTTATAGCAGACCTGGATTGGACTCGAGAATTCTGATTTTTCAATATTTATTTAAGCAATCATTAGGCTATGTGGTCTCTTACGGTATACAGCAGTTGTACTCATTGTGTATAGGACTTCTTGGTGGGGTGAGGCACGGGATCGTTAAAGGGTTGGCCCGCTGCCGCGGCCAGCTTTTGCGCTCCCTTGTTGCTGCACTGCCTTTGTCTTCGGCTGGTCATTCTTGCTATCGGCTGCCACTGCTCAGGAACGGGCTGGCAGAAGTTGATATCGAACGATAACTAGACACCTGGCACTCAGGTCGTGGTGCAGCCAACGACTTTTGTTTTGCTCTCCGACCATAGAGTACACTGGTTGGGACCGCTGTCCCCCGTCTCTTCGCTCAGAAATATTTTGAAATTTGCTTTTTTGCGTTCTGTTCTCCTGTTGAGTGGTCCGTGTCATCGACATATTGGCCTTCTGTCGCACCGCAGCGTAGTTCTGATATTGTGACCTTAAGTTTAATCAGGCTTCTTTTTGCTTTGTACACGTTTTTTTTAACTGCGAAGATGCCGCATCTTTCATAAACATTGCATCAAGGGCAGCACACACACATTTCTTGAAACCTGCGGCTGTCGCCTCTTAAAACAGCTAGCCATATCTCCTGTGCTGAATCCATTGCTGTTACCTTTACACGGCAACGTAAAAAGTGGTAGGGGTTTAACGCAGTTAAACCGAGTACACATGCGAAAGGAGCTGTTCATTCTTCAATTTGAAGGGACACTTAAGCTCCGCCTTAAGCGTAGGACGCTATAAGTTTAGTGGGTTAATGCCCATATACACAACATTAGTCATTCTCTACTTAACACTGATAGATGGCGGCAACTCCTTATACCACTACCAGTCCAGTGGCGCATCGGTTTAAGGATGCGCCACTGCACTGTCAGGCGGCTGTTCCCGTCACAGCCGCCGGTAGGGATTGTGCGACCCATGTTGCGCTTCCCGAACAACCTCTCGCTATCAGTCATTAATTTAACTGCCGCCTGTCTCCCATTGGCTATAGCTGGCGCGACGCTCCTCCGAACTCACTCGGGCTTATCTTGACGAGGCAATATAAACAACTGTGCGTTCATTTTATTGCCTCATTATACACAGTAACACAAAACTCCCGCTCATCACCCTCACCTCGCAGGGGCACTTCCAGCATGCGGTGGCCGTGCCTGCCATCATCAAGTACGCTTCGAGCAGCGGCCATGGGTCCTCGGGCCACAAGTCCCACTACGGCAACTACGCGAGCGCCAGCAGCAGCAGCCACTACAGCACGGGCCGCACCAAGAGCCGCTACTCGCCGTCCTCCTCTTCCTCCTCGTCCTCCAGCTCAGGCTACAAGGCGAGCGGCAGCTACAACAGGCCGTCGTCCGTGCGGGGATCCTCCAGTGGTTCGTCCGGGTCTTCGAAAGGAAACTCCGGGTACGGATGCTTTGCGCCACCCTGCCTTTACCTGAGGGACCTGCACAATGCGGAATAACGTATCAGTTCTCTAGAGTGGGATTGCGCAGCTAAACTTGTTGAGTGGCTATGCAGCCTAATAGTACAAGATTTCTAGCGAAGCTCCACTTAAGGAAATGGAACAAGGGTGACACGAGGCTTTGGTACGGTGATAGAAGCAGGTCGTAGACCGTTCGTTGCAGCTGCCTGGTCGTTGCAATTGACAGTTCGTTGATAACTTCAGCTGCCTGACGCCGTCTGGTTTTGGTACGGTGATACAAACAAGTCGTAGACTGTTCGTTGCAGCAATTTCCGCTGCCTGACGCCACCTGTACCTCATTTAGTCTCGTACACAATTAAGAAATGGCGGTACCTCATTGGTCCAAGCGCAGCAATATTCTCGCTCAAATCAACGAAAAGAAATTAAGGAAAATGATCAGTTGAGAAAATTGCTACGAATGTCTCTAATACAGAGAGAACACAGAGTTAGAAGAGACCACAGATGTGCGGAAAATACTAGAGATTCAAACAAAATAGAAGTCGTTAGGAATGCTCAACAGCACTAGGAAAATAGGCATTTAGTTGGAACATTCGAGTGTGAAGTCCCGGGTAGGCTTTAAAAAGGATCACAGAAGAGATATTGGGTCCCGCTGCTTTTCGGTACAGTGGTTGTGACAACGTTTCGGAAAAAGCGTATGGCGCAGTGTCGTAGCAATGTTTGTTCCAAGGGTCTTATCTGATTTCTTGCTGTAGTTTTAGAAGCCGTAAAGGCGACAAGCGACAACCACCCGAAACGCTTGGTTCGGTATGACAGTTAATGAAGCTGCTCATGCTTGCCGCTTGTTGTCACACCTGTTTTTGAGATGACGAGATTCAAAGGAGAAGATTGCAAAGGAAGAGCAGATTGCAGCAGCGGTAAAATACCACAAGACGCCAATGGCGTTTTAGCCATGGCTGACCTTCGTAGAGAGGAAGAGGTCTTCGACATGATGTGCGTGCTACCAGTGTAGAGTTTACGCGTAGTATGCGGCCGTTACTTATGCGCGATTTCAGCGCCCCAAATTTTGCAAGCATTGTGGATATATATATTCGCAACTCGCGGAGAATTGCTGGACAGGACACAAGTGATCCAACTGTGTATGTACGCGCACGCTATTACTTTGTAGCTACACGTCTTGGCTATCATAGTCAGTCTTCGCGGTTTTAAGCATGCAATTGTTCTAGCAGTCATCAGCGAATTGTGGTAAAATTGACGTCGAAAACAACGCAGAATAGGACGCTAACTTCCGTCAGGAATGTGCTCATATACAATTTTTATGTAAGAAAGAAACTCGCCTAGCCCTCCAAATTGACTTCGAACTCTGGGGCCGTAGTCTATGAGCTGTCCATTTTCCATCGTCCGTTTCGAGTCCGTCTGGTCCTCTCTCATTGGCCACTCAGATATACCCGAGGCTTTCAAGCGTCTGTGGGAAGCGACCCAGCCATTGAGTGGTTGGCAACCTGACCTCTACAGTGTCTGCTTTTCGCAGCCAATGACAGCCAATGGGGATGTCCGGTCGCCACCCAGCCAATGGCCGGGTTGCTTCCCACAGACGCTTGAAAGCCTCGGGTATATCTGAGTGGCCAATGACAGAGGACCAGACGGACTCGAAATGGACGATGGAAAATAGACAGCTTGCAGAATACGGCCCCTGTACTGCGAATATCCAGCAGCGTGCCCGCCTGGCGCTTTAAATTCCTCGGGCACTAACAGGTGTTTGTATACATGAAACGCACTCGCTAGTGGTTGGTTGGTGACAGTAATAACAAGTGCCTCTACACGCCACAAGCCACTCGCAAGAAGCGAGTTAAGATAATTTATAACACGTAACGGTGCTTTAAAGGCGCTGGCAGTGTCTACGGGAAAGCACAGATGGCTAGCCTTCTTCCATGTAGCCGCGTACAACTCAAGAAAGATGCGGCAAATGGCCCTCAAAGGCGGTTCTCCAGCCAGTGGCGTGCAATGGGACTAACCGCAGCGTCACGACAATCGGCCGACGCCATTGGCTGGAAGGCATCCTTTGAGAGGCATTTTCTGCTTCGTTCTCGAGTTGCGCTCGTCTATAGTACGTACAGTCTTTGTTAAAAGTATACAGCCCAGGGGACCTGCTTCTAAGCCTCATAGCGCAGCTCCTCTTGCATACTCGGGGACCCTAATCTCACGAAGGCGGGATGAACTTAAGACCTCAACCCTCCCAAGCTTAGGACTGTCAAATGTTTTAAACGCCTCCGTTACATTGCTTGGAAGCAAACCCCTTGGGCTGTATATTTTAGACAAAGACTGTACATAGGCAGACGTCAAGCATACATAGGCAGACGGCAAGCAGATGAACGAGATGAGATGACTGATGGTTACAGGATGGCGGACGGCCTGGCGCGATCACTCCTGCCCGCGCCACTGCACAGTTCGTCGTCTTCTGGTCCGTCACAATATAAGCCAATAACATTGGTTACCATTCATGTTTTGTACGACCTTCTTTTGCATAATTGTGCTCGACTGCAGTACTCACGCAACCGCTTGATGGGACTGCATTATTCGGGGGCGAGGAAGTGTCATTAAAATTCAGAGCACAACGCTGGACTGATACCGGGACAGAGAATGCGCTCGAATGATTGGTAACAGCAGCTTTACGCGACCGCACGTGAACGCTAAAGGACTTCTGAACATGTCTGCAAGGCCGACCTAAGAAGAAAAGTAGACGAACACCGACCTATAAGCATACCTATGACGTAATCGGGACTGATTCTAAGAATTGAGGCTAGCAGAGTTTACGACCCGTCCTAAAATGAGCGACGTCGGTTTAACTGGCACATATATACACTCTCAGTGTACACAAATATTTAAGATATCGCAACTTCGCGCGCTGGTACGTTGTGTGAAAGTTGAGTTGTGGGAAGAGACCTCATATTTTGATGCTGTGTTCAACTTCGCAGGTATCAAGTCGTCGCGCAGGTGGACATCGACCTTTCTGGAAAACACTGAGACCAGATGGCGTCCGACTGTCACCGCATTCCCGGCCTTCAAACAGCATTGGACCATGTCATAAGCGACAGGAATATGTTGACGAATGACGCGGTCTCTGCGAGCGGAGAACTGTTGACTCATTTCTTGTATAATCTGTCGGTATAAGTGCGATCTGAGAACAATGGTTTGCGTCTCTCGTTGCACTGGTTCAGTGCGCAAGGATGGGACGTTGCTAGCATTTAAAGTTTCTCTCTCTGCACTACTCCTTATTTGAAGAGATTCACCTGTCTGTCAACAGGCTCTGAACTGCACTTTGGAACAAAATGCAGAGATTAGGTAATCATGAGCTACTTCTTAAGCACTGATTCAAAAACCTTAGAAGGATTTATTTTTAAGGCCATTTTACAAAAGGTCATCTGTTCACCTAATACTTTCTCGCCCACATGTAAGTTTCATCCGTCTCGCCTAATGCTTTGACATTTCCTCGCTGTGAAAACTATTATCCACTTTTGACACCCTTCTTTTTCGTGCTCCTTACGTTTTCCTGTTTCTTGCAGACGCAAGCAGGCATGAAAATCAGTATTTCTTTAGCAAGCCTCTGAGAGAAACTTGCGTTAGCGACAAGTAATCTGTTCCCAATAAGAACTTTTCATCGTTTTGTTTTTTCTCAGGCTAACGTCAACCACTTCCTTGATTACATATCATGCTATCACGCCTCATGGTTTTTCGAGCAGCTAAAGTCTAAGAATCTCACGGTGCATTTTCATAACATCTTCATAAAGGCATTTAGCGAGGTCAGGCACCCGCTTAATTTCACGCTGTTGCGTCATACCGACTTTACACCGTCCGACAGCTCACTCCGAGAACTAAGGTGTACGTTTTACTCCTTTCGGCGCGTCTTCTCTTAGATCAAAGAACTTCTGGGAACTAGAATACGTTCAACTCGAGTAAACAACGGCTTGACAGATAGGCCGGGTAGTCCTAGCGCTCTGTACTCTTCAGAGGTACAATTGCTCCAAAAAATTGCTGTTTTTTAAAGCTTATGCAAATAAGGAGGCCCCATGAAGCAGAAATCGGTGACAAGTTTATTGTGAAAAGAGTCATGCGCCCCCAGTGTTTACGGATAGTAATTTTGTGCCGTGATCGCATAACGAATATACACTACATACAAGCGCGATCCTACGTTTAAGGGATAAATCTCAACGTTGAATGCACTAAACGACAGCGACGCCCTATTTTTATGTGGCGCAAGAATGTGTTGCATCAAGTGAGGAAAAGCTGCTCCTTCAGCGGGTTCTGCAAGACAGCGAAATGTTAGTTCACCTGCAATGGAATGGTGGAAATTGGGGAGCCCAGGCGTTGAGCTCAGGGGCTTATGAGCCTGTGTGCCAAACATTAATAGCAGCCCTGACGCAGTGGCAAGGACATGCAACGACCAACCGCTGGGCACTTGCGAAAGCGTGCTGCTGTCCAGGCGAGTTCAGGTCTGGTCACCTTACGGCTAACTCTAATAACAAATTAATATTTGATGTTTACGAGTGACCATTGAGCTCGTTTGTATTGCTAATTTTTTTAGCTGTAACCGCTGTGTGTTATCAGCAGGCATTGAGCACCGATTTTTCATCAGACGAAATCTGTCGAGTGGACAACCTGAAGTTAACCGCAGCAACGACGTCGTCAGACAGCACAGGGCTCATGCCAGCTTTGCGTGCCAGTTAAATGACTCCGACATAAGAAACCTAAAAAGCTTGTAACAGTAAAGAACGCCTACCTTTTGGCAAAATGTTTATTGTTTGTCAAGACGAGCAGGTTTGTGGAGTATCTTCGCGAAAGTACTACGCTTGTCACTCTAACTGGACCCTAATACATGCGAAAACAGCGGAATGCTTTCGTTGGTGATAACTGCCAGAAGATTTTACTCCATTGCTGAATTAATTGACCGCTTACTGCGAGTTATGCCGCTTAATTCAGTGGAGTCTTTTTTCTTCCTTCACTCGCGCTTCGCGGGTGAGAGTGCACGTTTGTTCAGGCAGTTATCTGCAACGTGTTCTGTACTGTCTTCGAAGTCTTTCTGAATCCACCCATAATACCTGCGGTTTTGCAGCGAAATGAAGTGACCAACATGAATTCACGCTAACGGTGCGAAAAAATAGGAAAAAAAAGACTGCTTCGATCGGATCGGAATAATTAGCGATTAGTTCTTAATCGCCCCGTTAAAGTGGGCAAAAGCGTGCAGCCGTTACGTATTCTGGAAGCGATTGGTTTGACCATTGTTCTCTCCCGAAGCGAGAAATGGTGTACCACCCACCGGGAGTCGTATTCTGTAAGGATTTTTTTCCCGATTCGAGTTGGTGTTCTGCCATTGCTGAGTCCTGCCTTTTATGTCGGAGCCAGTGAAGACATTAGGCACTTTATTCGGTGCTTATAGCATTGAAGCCATAACCACTGATGTTGAAGACGGTTGCTACCAATGAGAGAAGGCATGGACAGCAAAAACAATCGTTTCAGAACACAGTCCCAGCGCGCTAAAACACAGTGGCATTAGCTGAACGACAATAAGTTCTACAATGACAGAACAGAAAATGCTCATCCACTGCAGGTGGCTATGAGGTTACTTACCCCACGATCGCGTGTTCTCCCGAGGATAACGTCTGAGGTCATGGGAGACCAGCAGTCACTCGCCAGTTAGTCCACAAGAGAGGCGGGTCAGCATCTAGAGGCTGCGGATCATTTTGAAAGGCGGCGGTATCCTACCCTCCACCGGTGAACAGTGGGCGTGTCACACTCCTTGTCCAGCTGAGCGTCGCGTTCGCTCCGACGTTGTAGGAGGGTGAATGTTGTTCACATCGCCGCGGTGACTTGCCATGACGTCATTGCCCTTCTAGGCGACGGGCAGTTCAATATCCAACTCAGTGTACTCCAACAGGTAGCAATCAATCAATATCGAGGTTGTTATTTATTACCTCTCTGCGGCCTGGAGCCCCGTTTTCTTACGACCCCACCAACTTGTGTCGGAAGGACTCACTTGCGCTTTGTGTGCCAAGGCGTTCTTCCACAGTTCCTGGGCACTCCTTACGGTTTAAGCCCCGCGAAAGTGCCCTCTACGTCTCTCTGTCTCTCCTTCTGTGGAGTATACACGAGAAAAAAAAAAGGTGATGGTTGCCGACTACCCCTACAGCTGCTCTTAAGAAATCACCGACTAGGCGAGGCGAGCGCATACATAGCTGATCTATGACGGCTGATAATTATCCACCTCCCTCTGATAATTCTTTGCACATCATACTTCTAACGCCAGCTTTGTCTAGCTGTTAAATAGAAAGGATTGTTTCCTTCTACGCTCGTTTGAGATGAGCCTGAAAAGTGAACATGCACATGCTGTGAGCGTGTACCAGTCCCTACTTTCAGTTTCACAACAGAAACTAGCAAAAAAGCTAATCAAAGATGTTTTATTGCGGTTAAATATGTTACATGCGAACCACGGAAAAAAAAGTGCGGACGTATGGACAAAAGAGGCAGGAGGGTAAAAAACCTCTTATACTCATAATGTAACTCGTAAAGGTTAACTCCTTGCGGGTGCGGAAACGCACCACGGCAATTTTGCATGAAAAATACTCGGTGCATATCTGGCACCACCACGGGCCAGACACGTAGGCTGGTGTAGTGCGGCTATACTCTGACGTTTTTGTTTTTTTTTTTTTGCCAAGCGCACTACAGGGCACCTGTGGTGGCTCCTTTCATTATTTTCATTTTCTAGTGAGACCCTCATTGTTTCTAATAGAGCGAAGGCAAGGTCAGCGAAAAAAGTTATAGGTAGTTAGTAATTCTATCGGCTAGAAGCACCGTTCTAGAGCAAATCACAGCGAGAGAATGCTACCCTATGAATGTGTCTTTAAACACGCTTCTATGCTCAGCTTCAAAAAAGGGCTGGCCCTTTTACTCACACATAGTCGGCAGCCATTCATGCCTTCCGCGGGGCGCCGCAGGACGTGCCCACTTTGTGTTGTTGTTGTTTTTTGGCCCATTTTGTATTGTTCCTTCGGCATTAACAAGTGCTTCACGCTCTCGAGCAATATGGGTGTACCTCGTTCATCCCAGTGTGTATATCTTTTGTGTGAGTGCGTGTATGATGTGTACGTGTACATGCCGCTGACTCACTGCAAACAATCGCGCTACTGATTACGACGTCCTGCGTACGTCCCTGAGGAGGATGGCCTGAGATTCACAGGAGTCTCGTGGCGATGAAAAGGGACAGCATCTAGGTTGTGATTCCCCACGAAACCCTGCATACCTTTAATGGTGTAAGCCAAATTTTTATTCACATTTTTTTTTTGTGTGTGGAGTGATGCGCTGGGCGGTGGTATACATGAGTCACGACGTGGAATTCCCCTGCACCAGCTGAATAATTTAAAACTAATTTTTTTTCGGTTGCTGTTTCGGTTTCGGTCTGAAAACGCCGAAAGACGGCTGTGACGTCACAGATGGGGTCACTTGACGCATGCAAAAAATTGCCATATAATTGTTACTTGCTTAGTTTTTGTAATTCTAGCTTTTGGGCGGGTTTGCGTAAGAGTTGGGGCTGAATTACGCAATGATCAAATCATAAACCTATCACAAAGGAATCAATTAGCCCCGCTCCTATTGGTCCATATGTCTGCCAGTACGTGCCGACCAATAGGAGCGGGGCTTTTTGACTGTTCTGGGTCTGTTTTGAGATTGTGGTCTTTCCGTAATTCGGCCCGTGATGTGAATTAAGACGAAGAAAGCAGCGACCGCATGGGGTTTTTATGCCTCACGTTATTTGAACGCGTCTTTTATGTCACAGTCGTCGTTTGGTTGTTGAAACCGAAACCGAAACGGCATGAGAGAAAGAATTCAATTATAAATTATTTACCTCGTCTTTGCGCAAACCACGTGGTGTCTGTTTTTTTAAATGTACTGCGCACTGTTCTAAAGCGAGAAAACACAACTAACATTAGGTGTCTCTACTCCGTAATAGTTTTTTTTTTGTTAGCTCAGTTACATCCGTATGCTGTGGCGCAAGCTGCACTCACTTTCAGTCCACGTTAGAGAACTCTATGAATCGCAGTCTTGTGCTACCTTTCTTTGAACAGATGGCATAGCGGTGCACTTAAAAGGCTTCCCTACAACCGTTTTCTGTTTTTAAAATCTCGACGCCCTATGAGCAATCTGCACTCAGTATTCTGCAATTTTAAAATCTGCTCGAGACTGAACTACTCAGTCGCTTGGAAAAAAAAAAAAAGACGCGCAGTTCCCTCCGTACTGTCCAAATGTAAGCCGCAGCAGGAGGCTCACCAATGGCGGAGTATGGGGGGGTATAGTCACCGCTGCTACGCTATTTCGCGAAGAAAAGCACTGCAAAACACCTGTCTGGTAAATAAGGCATCAAGCGAGAACTTGGTGCTTTAATATGTGAAAATCCTGCCTGAAAATTTGTTTCAGCCTTATTTCCTGAGTAGGATTGGAGGGCACTGTGCTTGACACAAAGTGCTGGTTACATAGGCGGGATATTAATTTTATTTTAGTTATATCACTTCAAGTAAGATGCTAATGGCTGTGAATGGTGGGTCAAAAAAAAAAGGTAGTTGCTGTCCACAGCCATTTCTGTTTTACCTGAAGCGAATGAGGCGTCTGTACGATGGCGCTCATATTAGTCAATGATATGCTCCCCTTACCAACATCGCACGAGGCTCCTGTGGACGTGGTGGCCCTTTGAGGCTGGCGTCATCTTCCACCGTATTTGGTACAACGTGGAAGATGCGAACAACCAGTCCAGAGTGTTCTGTCCGGCCTAGCCTTTCCACTTAAGCGCAGGACGACGCAAGTGTGAAACACAGCACAGACAAAAAAGAAACTGTTATAAACCGCAATGCAGCGAGACGCGTAGTACAATCTTGCGCCACACGGCAAGCTAGTGTGGCACGATGCGCGTATCAAAGAGCTTCTCCCGTCGTTTATGCAAGTATGAGTCTGTTTTGTCTACGCATTAATCTGTCAGAATTGATTGGAAGGCAGCGAATAGCGTTTGACTCGACCCTTCTTTTTTTTTTTTTTTGGCTGCCTCGCGTGTGTGCTTGTGCGTGGGTCGAAAGCCCACTGGGGGCAGCGAGAGAAGGAATGTATTGTATTTTTCCTGATGTGTTGTTTCCTTTTTTTCTCCTGCTTTGTGTGATGCACGGCCATGGCTGCGCCACGCCAAACTCCGACACCGGGCTGCCACTGCGGGGCAGTGAGCGGCCGCACACAACGCTAACCTCAATAAAGTAATTGCTCAAACATGGCCGCCTCGTTCTTTGCATGCACGCAACACCGAAGAAACGCTGTCACACGCACTTCGGAACCGCTGTAAGCCGGGAATATCATCTCTCTCGAGGTAACTGATTTGTACGACACTGAGTGCCTATAGTTTCGTGTTGTTATGCAAATGGGGGCGCAAATGAAGGACACGTACCCAGCAATTCTGGACAAAAGAATTTTTGGGTGGGAAACAGTTTATGAATGCAATTTTTTCATATAATGTAAGATTTCACTATAACAATCAATATATCCGCAGATCAGCCGACAGCAGTCTTATTTTTTTTTCTGTTCACGTTTATGCTATCGTTAAAAGCGTGCCCCATCGGTTTTCTATGGCAGTTTTAACTGTTCGATGCGATCGCTGGATACAATTTCAAAGAAATATTTTGCAACATAAAAGAATAATAGACCATTACCTTCAATATTTTCTTAATGCTGTCTTGCAATTTTCGAATTTTCAAAATTTTCCCCCGAGAAAGCTGGCCTTGGTTGAGCAAAAAATGTTCAACCAACTAGCACAACAGCACTGTAAGACTAACAGCTCGAAAAAAACACACGGACGCAAGAAGGACGAAGGCCAAGCGCTAACTTCCAACTTACAATGCATTACAAGCTTTCAATGCATTACCAACTAGCCCGCACCCACACCTTAGTAAGCACAACAGCAATTGAACTGAACATGGGAGAGGCATTTGCCCTGCTGTGGGCGTAGTCAGGCAAATGGTGGTGGTGGTGGTGATGATAATTGATATGCACTTCTCTCGCATGAGGCTGTTCTTCATAAGCTCACTAGAGGTCGCGTCTTTGCTTCGGAAGTGTGGCGGTAGCGGAAAATGACCAGGAAACTAACCGGTAAGTATACAGGACACGATGATGGAGCAATAAAGAGCTTTGAACGACCGGTAAAAAACTCAGAACATAAAAACCGGATTAATTTAATGGAGAAGAAGCAGACTGCAGAACTATATCGAAATTGGAAAACGCAGATCAAGAGGGAATCGTTCTGTGATAACACAAGAGGAAGTGCCCTATTCTTTGAAGTTAGATCACGGTGTGTTAGAACGCGAACATACAAAAAAAAATTTAGCCAAGAAGACGACACATGTGCAGTGTGTGGTAAATATGTAAAAACAATTCGACACCTTATGCTGGAATGTCTTAGTATGCATCCGGACATCGATGGATGCCCAGTCACTCCCCCTGAGGCACAAGGGTTTAGAGATAACAATATTCATGTGAATGAATCTGCGGGGGACGTGAGCAAAAAGGGATAGGAAGATTGATGGCTCAAAAGCGAGATGACATAAGGTTAGAAGTACAGGATTAAAAATCTATTTGAAGAAAGTGGCGAATTTGTAGACCGATTTATAACACCGTTAAAGAAATATAATGAAAAAAATCCGAGCATGGTGGCAACTGCCGCCACCCGTTTCATATGGAAGGTTCCTATCTTCCATCCATCCATCCATCCATCCATCCATCCATCCATCCATCCATCCATCCATCCAGCGCTCTACAGAGCTCATGTTAAACGTGCTGCCATCTGGCGGCCGCCGCGCGCATGTCGAGGCTTTGAAGGTTCATGGGGAGGGGCTCGCTGGTCATCCGGATCGGTCGTGTAACGTGAGGCTTGTATTAGAAGGCGCTCTTGCGTGCCGTGAAGTAGAGGGGGGTAGGGCAACAATGACGCCCATCGGGGAAAGGCTAGCAGCGCTATTACAGCGCGTGCCTCGTGATGTAAAGTGCCGGTGCATGTCGTAAAAACAAAAACATATGGAAAGTTAATAAGCCGTAACTGCAAATGTTTAACGTAAGGAAGAAGTTTAAACTAATAAACCTCCAAGCAGCTGGAGACATTTAAAAAGGCTCAATTGCAGGGCGTCTAATCAAGAGTCCAAATAGCTGCCGCGGTGGCTCAGTGGTCATGGCGCTCGGCTGCTGACCCGAAAGACGAGGGTTCGGTCCCGGCCGCGGCAGTAGAATTTCGATGGAGGCGAAATTCTAGAGGCCCGTGTACTGTGCGATGTCAGTGCACGTTAAAGAACCCCAGGTGGTCGAAATTTCCGGAGCCCTTCACTACGGCGTCCCTCATAGCCTTAGTCGCATTGGGACGTTAAACTCTCATAAACCAAACCAAAGTCCAAATAGTACAAGTTCTGCAAAGAGCCCTTTATTTTCAGCATTTTTCACCTTGAAAGAGGCGTCAAAGCCTCGGAAAGCGCGAGCAGGCCTAACTTAAGCACGCTGTGGCAACGGCCAGAAGGTTAGAGCCACAAGGCGAGCGACGTTCGAAACATGCCCTCTTTCCGCCGGATCTCCCCACTTCCGGCACATTCCGCAGAGTCAGTGAAGCCACCGTTGTGACAATTCTACCGTTTCTGGATTCTTTTGACGCTAACGACTTGATTGTCAGTGCCACTTTCTAACTGAAACCTATGCTGTGGCAATGTGTGCACGAGTTCAGTCATTTTAGCTAGCCAGTGAAGCCTTATATTAGGGTTAGGCGCTATTTGCTTAAAACATAGTGACTGGCTAGTTGGTTCTGCATACTGGAAAAATTGCAGCGCAGCAGTAACAAATACGAGACGAGAAGGACGCAAACACAAGCGCTGACTAACAACTGTGTTTTATTGCTCTGAGCCAGCCTATATAAGAACTAAGTACAAAACAACAAAAAAGAAACCAACACATCACCTCACGCATTCGTGGCACGATTATCGGAATTGTCTCCCGTTCCTCCAATCTTTCGTCCTATCATTGGCGTTCAGAAATGACATTTCTTTTTCACTAAGGCACACAGAGGGGTTGCTGACACACTTATCTGCGCATTTTGATATCGCCAGAGCTTCTGCTATCAACCTCGTGGTGGTGTCCCGACACTTACGAAGAATAACTGTGCTTTCAAGGGCAGGGGTGCAGCCTTTGCACTGGCTACAGTGTAAGGCGAGTTCCCCTGAGTACACTGTAGCCAGTGCAAAGGATGCACCCCTGCCCTTGAAAGCACAGTTATTCTTCGTAAGTGTCGGGACACCACCACGAGGTTGATAGCAGAAGCTCTGGCGATATCAAAATGCGCAGATAAGTGTGTCAGCAACCCCTCTGTGTGCCTTAGTGAAAAAGAAATGTCATTTCTGAACGCCAATGATAGGACGAAAGATTGGAGGAACGGGAGACAATTCCGATAATCGTGCCACGAATGCGTGAGGTGATGTGTTGGTTTCTGTTTTGTTGTTTTGTACCTAGTTCTTATATAGGCTGGCTCAGAGCAATAAAACACAGTTGTTAGTCAGCGCTTGTGTTTGCGTCCTTCTCGTCTCGTATTTGTTACTGCTGCGCTGCAATTTTTCCAGTAGGCGCTATATTAGGTGAAATTTTCAAAGGGAATTGGAACAGAGACTTTGCTGCCCCCATGTCCGTATAGAATGTATTCATTCGTTTGCTGTCGACTAAAGCACCACCCATCAATGTTTTCATTACTTTCCCTGTAGCCAAAACATTTCGATAAAACTACCTGCATAATTCTAAATGCCAGCTTCTTGTAGCTATGCCCAGCTATATATTATCACTCAATTTTGCTTCAGACCGCCACTCCCTCCTAGTACCACACCTCGAAAAAGGTGCTATCAGTGCATTACTACCATGTGGGCTCTGCGTGACGTAAAGGACAAAAATGATTGCTGCCAAATAAGAACCATTTATTCTAGAAAGGGCTGCCTACTAGAAGGCCCTCAGGGATAATGGGCCCTGCTGTTGACTACGAGATGCCATCGAGACCTCGTACTCTACGAGCCTTTCAAGTCCTATTTATTACTTGTCGTTTAAAGGCTCCTGAGATTTCAGGGAGATGCTGTGTCCATCCTCCGCATGCGCAAAATTACACATAACCAGCTCTTAAGGTATTTTTCTGATTTCGCCAGCAGGCGGCTCGGCTTGATTTCCCGCATGGAACCTGTTCTCGGTTTCTTCACTTCGCTGTAATCCCGGCAGATGCCGCTCCCTGTCCAATCGGTGCCATCACTTTTTCCGAGGCCAAGTGGCCAGGTTTGGTAGCCTTCCATCGCAAACATCGTTCCCGGCGGCGTCTTCCGGTTCCACACAATTCTAGTCCGCCTGCACCACAGTCGCAGGAAGTATCAGCTCAGCCGGCACAGCAGCATGAGCCTAACAACGATAACAAGACGTCTGCGGCCGTGTCCCATGTTACCGCAGTAGCTCAGTCTGATGCGTTTGTGTTACCTTCTTCCTCTGATGCTGAATGGCCTGCTCTGCCATCCAAGGAGATCGCCATGGCAAGACCAAGACCGGTTGCCACTCCAGCTGACACTGTTGGCAAGCCCGAAGGTCAGGATGTGAGCATAATGTTAAAAAAGCTTGTGTGTTCAATGCGCGTGCTGCTTTCAGGCATTAACACGCCAACAGCAAAGATTGTTGTGCAGTTTTTGGATGCACTTGAGCCGCTCTTGGCGGCGTTGCAGTAATTCATTATGGCACAACCAAAACCCACCTCATCTGTGCCAATGCACGTGCGCCGTAGTGTAGTGGTGCAATGGAATGCCCGAGGCCTACGAGGTCGTCTGAGTGACTTCCGGCAACGCGTCCACAAGTACCGCTTCCCTGTGCTGGTTATATGTGAGCCCAACATGCCGTCGCCTTTCCGCCTTTCTGGATACGTGCTGCTGTGGTCTCGCACAGAAGACGAAACTAGCAAAGTGTTAGTTTGCATACGCCAAGACATTGCGCACGTCCGCCAAGTTCTACAGCCACACAACACAAACCATTACATCTGTTTGACAGTCACGCTAAAAGGACGGGTCTTTTCGATAATCGGTGCCTACATTCCACCTAGAGATGCCATTGATACTTCGTACCTATATTCAGCCATCCAGTGTTGTCCAGCTCCTCATGTCATAGCGGGCGATTTTAATGCTCATCACCCTCAGTGGGGCAGTGCTGTTATGAATAACCGAGACAGGAACCTGTTTGACTTTATGCACTCCCAGAACTTCATCAATATCAATGATGGTTCACCTACGTTTCTGCGTGGCACGTCGTACAGCAGCTGCTTGGATCTGGCGTTTGTTTCAGCAAGTCTCCAGTTTTACGTCAGCTAGTGCAGTGACGTGGAAACACATGGGAGTGACCACATTCCAACGTATGTTTGCGTCAAGTGGTACGCACCTACTACTCCGTCTCGCGTGCGATATACAGACTGGCCTGCCTTTAGGTCGTCCGTGGAGATTTCCTGTGTGGACCTCTCAACACCATCTAAAATAGAAGGCTTGATTACGTCCTCTCTCAGTGAGACCACGTGGTATATATGTGCGCCTACGCCAGGGTCTACTATTGACGTGGAATTCGAAAGACTACGCGCAGTGCGTCGGCGCGCCGAAAGGAAATACCGAAGAACCAAATCCACGTATGATCTTGCCCTTTGTCGCCGAGCTCAACGACAAATAAAGCGCCACCTAGCGAGACTAGGGAGACAACGTTGGAGGCAGTTCTGGTCATCGCTGGACCCTCGCAAACCCCTGTCGCGTATTTGGCATGTAGCCAGGAGCTTGCGTTCACCCCCGCAGGAACGCTATCCTTTCCATGCCCTGTCTATTTACCAACGCCGTAATAATGTAGAGGTAGCAGAAGAATTCTGCAAAATGGTTGTGGGCACAACTATGGTACCATCAACCAGTTTGGAAGTTTTTGTACAACCTTCACCAGATGACCACTACGACATGCTATTCACGATGCCTGAACTAGATAGAAGCTGCTCTTTCCTCGTGTAGGCGTCCATCTGCACCTGGTCCTGACGGGATTTCGTACGCGTCCCTCTCTCACCTTACCATGGAAGGCCGAACTGGGCTGCTCAGTTTCTACAATGATACATGGGCTTCCGGAATCGTTCCAGAACACTGGAAGATCAGCCGCCTGGTTGCACTTTTGAAGCCTGGCAAACCTCCTTATGAGCTTACCTCATACCGGCCAGTTGCACTAGCAAGCTGCGTCGGCAAAGTTATGGAGCGAATGGTGCTGGCGCGGCTCGAATGGTTTTTAGAGTAGAATGCTCTCTATCCGGATATGATGACCGGGTTCCGGAGGGGACGTTCTTCGATTGACAGCGTAATCGACCTCATATCGACAGTGGAACATGAAAAACGTAGTCGCCGACTCGTCGCTGCTGTCTTCTTGGACATCAAGCGGGCCTACGATAATGTACTTCACGACGCCATCCTTGATGCCCTTGACGACATTGGCGTTAGCGGCCGGATGTATTCGTGGATTGGGAGCTACCTCAACGGCCGGTCTGTTTACATGTCTACGCCTGATGGGGAGACTACCCGTCATCAGGTTTGCCGTGGAGTTCCTCAGGGAGGAGTTCTTAGCCCAACCCTATTTAACGTGGCGTTGATTGGACTGGTGAATGAACTTCCCGCTAACATTCACATCAGTGCCTATGCTGATGATATCTGCATCTGGGCGTCGGGTTCGACACGTCCGCAAATGCGTGCGAGATTACAACGTGCCGTGTCATCTACTTCAAGATACCTATGGCGTCAGGGTTTGCACTTGGCAGCTGAAAAATGTGCTGTGGTCGCATTCACGCGCAAGTCTGTCTGCCACTACCCGGTAACTCTTCAAGTGGTTGCAATACAATACGTCTCCCACCACAGATTTTTGGGCATTATCATTGACCGCGATCTGTCATGGCCGAGGCATATAAACATGCTAAAGAAAAGACTCACTCTTTTTTGCCATGTGCTTCGCTTTGTGGCAGGCATTAAATGGGGCCCAACGGAGCGCTCCTTGCTTCGACTTTACTATACCCTCTTTATTGGCTACATTCGTTACAGCCTTCCTGTACTCTCTAACATGAGTATTTCCTGCTTGCGGACATTAGAGAGTGTCCAAGCACAGACGCTCAAGATATGCCTCGGATTACCACGTTGTGCCTCGAACAAAGGCACGATTGAGGAATCTCGTGCGTGCCCAATATCGGTCTACCTGTCACACGAACCACTTCGTGTATATTTACGTGCGCTTACACGGCACCGCTGTCAGCCGCTGACGAAGATTTTTGATGAGCGACCGGACAGCAGTTTTGCACGCGCACTGCGCTTCCATCGCTCCGAATTGCCATCAGACTATGCCCTGCCGCATCATTCCTTGCACCCCCCATGGGTAATGGCTCAGCCTTCAGTCTGCCTGCATGTCCCTGGCATAATCAAGAAGTCTGCGATGCCGGTTAGCGGACTGAAGCAACTCGCACTTGCCTACATCTGGTCAGAATACCACAAATGTGTGCACGTCTACACGGATGGATCTGCGTCTCCAAATGCATCAACAGCAGCTTTCGTAATCCCTGCACAAGAGACGACCCGCAGATTCATTTTGGGACACAAGTCTACTTCAACCGCTGCAGAGCTTGTGGGCCTTCGAGAATCGATTCGCCACACCTGCGGAGAACCGCCTCAGGAGTGGTGCATTTTCACCTACTGTAAACCTGCGCTACACATTTTAGGATGCTTCCTACGCCACACAGCCTACCAAGCTCTGGCTCTTGATATCGTTAGTCTCGTATCATTTTCTCAGGGAAACGGCCACCGTATAGTGCTTCAGTGGATCCCCGGACACTGCGGACTCGATGGAAATGAGACCGCCGACGCTGAAGCAAGGAGCGGCTTCAGCAGTGACCTGCGTACAGCTGTACCGTTCTCTATAGTGGACACAACTTGTCTCCTTTCGGAATTGATGAGGAGGGCGACGGCTAGGTACTGGGCCCTGCCAGACACCGGCCACATCCGCCTTAAACGGCTAGATCCGACGATGACCTTTTCAGTTCCTCGCGGAATACCTCGCCCTATTGCATGCGTCATCCGTAGACTACGTTTAAACGTGGCATTCACGCGCAAATACTTGCACTTAATATTAAGGACAAGCGGACTCCCCGGAATGTACCACATGTGGCGTGCTAGAGACTATAGAACATGTTCTAGTGGCGTGTCCAGCGTATGCACGTGAAAGACTCATACTTGCATCTGCTCTAAAGCCTATGGACACATCGCTCCTCTCTGAGGATTTGATCCTCGGCGCTTGGCCAGATAGTTTTAGAACTGTAAAGGCAACGCGAGCGCTCTCACGCTTTTTGAGCGACACGGACCTTGTCTCGCGTTTGTGATGTCAGAAAGTGTGCCTTGTTTTTTTTTTATGTAGTTTTTCATCTGCCTCCTCCCATCATCATCGTCTCCCATCGTGACCTTCTTTTATCTCCTCTTCCGGTCCCCCAGAGCAGAGTAGCAGGCCAGATATTTATTTTTCAGGCCAACCTCTCTGCCCTTCCTATCAATAAATCCTCTCTCTTGGTAGCCTTCCAAGCGGCACGGCGGTTTACGCCACCACTCGAGGGCCTGGCAGTTTAAGGCTGTGGACCAGACGCGATGCTTTGTGCTAAACGAACGGAAGAGAAAGCTCCAAAAGGAGAGCACGGCGCAACAATATGCGAAAAGGTATATTCACACAAAGATACTCGGCGCCAGGGGCGAGTGAAATTCTGCCGCCACGACTCATATTGTGGCGGTACACCGGGTGGAAAGTGTGATCAGCTTGCGTTTTCTTCATACATATCGAAAAATGTAAAGCGTCCCCGGCTGCTGCTGCAACTCTGGTTTGCGGGGCTATAATTGTCCAGGCAGAAGCTGAGGTAGAAGGGCAGGGTGAGCTTAGACAATGACAGCAGGTGCCGTATATGAAATATATACCATATTGTTCGGCGGGTCAACAAATTATTCATGTTTTAAACAGTCATGGTGAAAAACAGCGCAAGCCATACTTCGACATAGTGGCTAGCGCACAAACACGAACAGTATTCAGACAGGACAAACGCTGGACTTTCAACTGAGTTTTACTTCGGAAAGGACGTATTTATACAAGATTTTATCTTCCATTCTCCTTAACTTGCGCCGCTGGTGCCGCCTACAGTTGCAGTCGCGTCAAACTGTGATAATGAAATAGCTAAAAAGCCACGTGTTACAAAAAGGCACGGCGTCATTAAAGTGACAAGGCTGGGGAGCAGAAGTGAAGATTCAAGAAATATGTTTATATAATGTAAACCCGTGGGAAAATATAAAATGTTTTTCAGCACGAGCAGTCTGGAAAAGATATGCCATTTGAATTGGCACCCTTTGTCGGTATACAAGCCGCCGCGGTGGCTCTGTGGTTATGGCGCTCGGCTGCTGACCCGAAAGACGCGGAAATTTCTGCAGCCCTTCACTACGGCGCCCCTCACAGCCTGAGTCGCTTTGGGACGTACGTTACACCCTCATAAACCATAAACATTTGTCGCTATAGAAGAAAGCTAACTTCCTCTCGTGCATATATCCTCACAAATCAAAACCGCTTCTGTATCTCGGCATTCCAACTGCTACCGTACAGCAGGTTTGATCAGCGTCGAACCAGTGCTTTCACCATACAAGCTTCAACATCTCATTTGACATGCTCAGCCTAAGCTCCGACCGATGGCACCACTTTTGCAAGGCCAAGGTGCAATTTCCTTCTGGAAGCATTGTTCCGCCATTGGGCAAGACTCAGAGAGCTAGCAGCAGGCCCGCAGCATCTTTTAAGGTGTCTGCATCCCTCTGCCCAGACGTTGTATTTCTGTTGTATAGCAAAAGTACTGCCTGCCTTCCTTCAGCAAAAAATTCGTCCTTGGTACTTAAACGCCACGGAAACTCTTTGGCGACTGAGAAAAAGCGTGCAGATTCGGCAGGCACTTCGTATCGAATCATGACTTTATCGAATGTCTATCCAGCGTATTTTTTGCTACGCAACAACTCTTGATGCGACATCGAAGAAAATTTATCGTACGTGGACTCGAAAGAAAAAAGTGGACTGGAACAAACGATTTTTTTTGTACGTGAAATGAGCCAAATCTCTAAGTGCAAAGTGAAAAAAAAAACGCCAAAGTTTATTATTCGCACAAACTGTAGCGTTATCCAAGCTGTTATATGATAGGCTTCACAGGTTAGAACAACCCTACACCACAATTTAATGAAAAAAAAATATAAATAATTTAGCCAATATCAGCGTGAAAAACTTTGGTTTTGACATTTTTTCGATGTGAAAATCTGGATCTGACTCCTTTTTGTTCAGAAAACTTAATCTCTATAGCTGTTTTCAAGCTTCGTTTATTGAAATAATGCGTAAAATTGAGTATGCTGCGAATACAGCAGGAGAAAAATGAGAACATTTATTGTGCGGAATCAGAGGCACTGTTTTGCTTCAACAAGAGCAACGAAAGGAGAATAGCAGGCTTCCGCCGCAAGCCCTGACTTGGAAGCCCTTTTTTTTCCTATTGTTCGCACATCGGAAGTGGAAAAGTAAACTAGCTAGAATATATGGGATGTAGAACATATTTTACTTCCCTGTAGCGTTCTAAATTCATGAGTAGTAGCGAAATGGCAGACGTGTACAGAACGCAAGACGACAGGATAAGAGCTACGTTTGTCGTTTCCTGTCTGTCTCTGGTAATAATGAATTGAGAAATCCCCTGCTAACTAGCCCTACTAACCGCTTGAACTTTCCCTGTAGCAGGGGTGCATCCTTGCTTCATTGCCGGCGGGGCTAATGACCCCATCGTTATGGTTGTCTTCTGCGTTCAGATCTTCCGCCGATCTTTTCATATCCTCTGCAGTTGATGAGGAAGTAGCTCTGGGGAAGTAATAATTGAAACCACGCTCGAATCTGTTTGAATTACGAGGCTCAAAGTGACGAAGAAGGCTCTCACAAGCGGATTTGAGGCTCATGTTAATCCGTACACCTCTTATGAAAATGGTGTATAGACTGTCTATATAGGCATCCCATAGACTATATCGCCTTCCAATAGATATTTCCTTTCGTCTATTCACAGTCTATAGCAAAAGTATATGCCCATAAATCTATAGATTGCTTATAGACTGTCAATAGGGTTTGTATTACCTACAGACTACTCTATATGATTTGTCTATATAAATTCAATTCACATTATAGACAAATATCTATGGACAGTTTATAGACTGTGAAAAGAAATTTTTACTGGTTATCAGCAGGATCTGCCTCATTTTTAATTTGGCATCAGATTTGTTAACAGGTTTTCTAGGTGTTACTGGGCACCTTTCGTTCTCACAGCTTCTGCAGAAGACCCATGAATGAGCTCTCCATTACAGCAAAATCTGACTTAGTTTTGAATTCTGGACTTATCTTGTTTTAAAAAAGCTTCTAAAATTCAACCCAAATGCTAAAAAGACAGATGGTGGTCATCGCAGTGCCCTGTGTACACCAGACACCTGAAAGATGAATTGGTGGTAATTGAAAGATGCCTTGCCCTTACAGAAATTTCTTTAGACAGTCCATAGACTGCCTACAGACTTTAGTCTATGAAGTATATAAACTTTATATAGACAAATCCTAAAGACTACTCTATAGACAGTCAATAGATTTATGGCCATAGACTTTTAGTAGACACTGTAGAAGCTTGGGCAAGTTGGTGTGACATGGTTTTTTCAGCAGTGCAGGGGACAAAGGACGTGACAAGTGCATAGACACGGCGCTTAGTAGACTTTTGTCTATGCAGTCTATAAATGTCTACTGAAAGTCTCATAGCCATAGGTCTATGGGCAGTCTATAGATTTATGGTCATACACTTAATTCCTTTAGATTTGTGTCTATAAGCAAGTCTACTGGTCCAGTAGACATAGGTCTATAGACTGTCTATAGAAATTATAGACTGTCTATAGACATTCTATAGATTTACGATCTGGCAATGCTGTAGACATTTGGCTATAGTCAGTCTATAAACCTCTGTCTACTAAACCTTCAGTAGACCATTGTCTGTAGACGGACAGTCTACAACTGCTGAAAAAGGTCACCACACGGTCTTCAAAAATGATATGAAAATCAATATACTCACAAATTTACTTTATTTCCAAGCTATCCAGGCTGGGAATATGCAATACATGCACCATAAGAATGCACCACATCATAAAAATAAACGTTGGAAGTAACGATCCGGCCAGTTTCCTTTCAAGCATTCTTGAAGCCTGTTGTCTGCAGTCAAGTTATCCAAGCATGTTGACTTGTACAGCGCAAAGAAAAAACTGATATAAGGATAACTTCAAAAAAAAGTTCTACGCCATCTATACATTGGCTTTGCAAAGCAAGGCATATCTTGGGTATACCATTCTAGGAAGGCAATTTTGATCGCTTTCGGTATGGTTTTATGGGGTCCAAAGAACCAAGGTGACTCAGGCTATGAGAGATGCTGTAGTGAAAGGCTGCGGGAAATTTCGACAACCTGGGCTTCTTTACCGTGCACTGACATCGCATAGTACACGGGCTTATAGCATTTCCGCTCCATCAAAATGTGACCGCCGAAGCCGGCATCGAAGCTGCGTCTTTCAGATTACCAGTTGATCCCGATAACCACTGAGCCACCGTGCTGGCTTCATCGTTTCAGTGAATAAGCATGACAAATTTTAAATGTTTTTCATAAAACATTGTAACAAAGACTCATAATTCCTGGAGCAATCTCCATCTGCACTAAATACCTGATATCGGTACTGACTCTGTATGGCATTACTTTTACGTTGGAACAGAAGACTTCGAAGAATTGTGCCACATTTCAGCACTGACTCACTACGAGCTGTTGTAAATGTCATCCCCATAAAATCCACATTCGATGCTCCTTGCACAGGGATCCCAACAGAAGTATACTGCAGCATTTATTCTTGTACCCGCTATTGAACAAGCGCTTCAAAACACCCTGCGTGAATCCTGGTACGTACGCCGATACTCAAACGGGCACAAGCCATGCAAAAGCTACCCAGTAGACTGCGAACCAGTTCACCACAGTTTTGCGCCCATAACTTGAAGCACAAATAGGGAATAGTATTGTCATGCATCAGCGCGGGCTCTTAGAAACAAGCAGTTTGCAGCACTTCCATGGAGAACGCATTGTCCAGGAAAACTGAAGCAGTAGGTAGTGGCTGCAGCGGTGCCTTTTCAAAAGCTGGCATGAGCTTGGGACAACATACGCATTACTGTCAATACCGTCACAAGTTCACTTAGTTTTCCTTCAAGTGCAGCCCGAACAGCGCAGTAAAGAGGTGGTTCCTGCATGCAGGTAACCTTACCTACTTCCCTAACGCTACTAGAAATATCAACGAACGCAACGAACGCACTCCAACTAGGAACTATTTCAATGAAACAATGAAGTCTTCAACCACAGGCGCAGCCATAACACAGCGCGAGCTGAACTGCATTCGTTTGCGCAAATAAGCGCCGAGTAACATTGGCGCTTACGTAATGTAGCAGTCTGAGAACGGAAACGCACACTGTGCCTTTCGCGCAAATGCTGTTAGAGAAATTTGTGCACGCATAAGCGGGGTTCATGAACTAGCCTCTCGGAACAAAATGTAAGCCATCGCTTCTCGAGGCGACCTTTACTCGGCTTTTGGAATGAAAGCGCAGGCCAGCGGCTCGGATGACAGGGATGGAGGAATCCGTGCGTTTTCAACGTATACAGGATGGGCAACGTATAGGTTCTTCGCGGTGTTTGTACACGCTGACAGTTCGCGCCGGCAACGACTTTTGTTGAACCATCACACTATTACCATTCCTCCAGCGCCGCTTGAACCCAACTTTGGCAAATGTCCTGCGCTCCAGTCTATCATAGCGTTACAATATATCTTTGGTGAAACGTCGCGGTCCACGACGCGCGCTGAGCGAGAGTCTACACGTAACAAGCAATGCACACCGCTCAACGTACAGCACTCCATGGTCCGGATAGGCGATAGCACAAAGATTTAAAAAATAAACGCAATCCACCGCAGAACGCGAGTGTGCGTTTGTGGAGGCGCCAAGTAAAACTAGCTCACATGGGCATAGTTCTACTTCGGCCGTAATACACGGGCTAACTGATATTTCTGGCCGCGCATCTACTTTGCAACGCGAAAAAGCCAGTGGACAGTTTGCGCAGAGCATCTTACCATCACGGGTTTCGCACCGACTGCATTTCCGCCCTTTAGGAACAACTTAACGGAACAGACGACATAAGCGGCATTCCGCTGCTTGTAACGCAGCACACAAAGGAGGATAGAAGTTTGTGGCTGCTCAGATAATCTGCTATGCACACACAGCTCGTCGTATAGTGGCTTAGGAGACAAATTTAATAAAACATAATCGTGTAGACTTACCGCGAGTGGACGATTAAGTTATTTCGTTCGAAACGTAACCGACGTAATCCACGGACCACGGGTGAACACGCCGACGACACCGACACATTCGCGCACACAGTTGCTTGCAGCCCGAATGATTTTCAGCCGTCTCGTATCTTTCGTGTCGTATGCGCCGTATCTTTACCATTCGCACTCTTGCCGTGTCTAGATTTATCTGGTATCCAAGACCACAGAGGGCAATTGGTTTATCAGCTTAAATTCTTCCCTCGCGCTTTAAAAACCGCATTGTTTTATCGAAAACAAGGCAGAAACCTTAGAGCTTTTTCTATTCGCGCCGCTCCCACCGAACAGTATGTGGCATGCTATTCGAATAATTAAAAAGTTGCAAAGCATAGTCTTTTTTTTTGCGTGTGTTTGTGTTTAGAAAACTTTTATGGATGACATCAGCGTGTCATCAGCTCCGAAGCAGCAGGTTTATATAAGGGGAGGAAAGAAGAAATACTGCCTTTGAGATTGTTGCGTCGCAACACTTTTCCACGTGAATGCAAACGGTAAAAGTATAAATGGCAAGATGCTAATCGCGCAGAGGACGATGCTCTTTGAGACGCTTCTAACGGTTTTATAAGAGATGAACACATGCTTGAATTCTCACACCCGTCTTTCATTTTCAGGAAGTTTTAAAGAGAAATGTGGAATCAGTGACGAAACGTTTCTGAGTTAAGCGCGGTGGGCAGTAACGATTGAAAGATGGAATGGAATTGTCTCGAGTGATTCCTTTAAGACAGAGCGTGTTCGTTTGGCGCAGTACAGTCTGCGGGCACTCTTACTTCTGCAACGGCTGTCTTTCCATGATTTTCCTCTTATCATTGAGTGTTCTTTATCGGTGTTGACCACATACGGCCCTGTATGACGAGAAGGAGCTTTTTAAGAGTTCTAAATACAATATACAGGATGGTGTCGCATTGTCCTCATCCAATATTTTTTTTTTAATTCCCGAAACAGCGAAGGAGGTGGAGGACTCTAGCGATTGTTGCGGTCACCCGCTGCAGGGTTCCTCTCGGGATCAATTGCAAAAAAAAAAAAACAAATTGAAGTTATTACAAACTTAGTCGAAAGGCAGTATATAGATTGTCTGCATTCAAAAAGAAATTGGGATTGTTATAGACTTTGGTCTATGGATAGTCTACAGACTGTCTACAGACAAAAGGAGATTAAGGCTATTATAGACTTTAGCCTATAGATATTCTATCAACCGTCTATAGACAAAAGGCAATTAAGGCTGTTATATACATTAGTCTATAGATAGTCTATAGACCGTCTAAGACACAATGAAATTATGGCTGTCATAGACTTAGGCTATAGATAGTCGATAGACCATCTTTAGACGAAAGGAAATAAGACAGTTGCAGACTTTAGTCTATACATAGTCTATAGACAAAAAGAAACTAAGGCTCTCATAGACTTAGGCTACAGATAGCCTATAAATAGTCTATAGACGAAAGGAAATTAAGGCGTTCTAGGTATAGACTAAAGAAAATTAGGCTGTTTTTCAAAACGATATTTCCAGAGGTCATTAATAGCTCTTATATTACACCGCCTGCGCCAAAGCAAAAAAAAAACGAAACATTACAGTGGTCGCTGAAAGCGACCTGATGATCTATGACGGGGCAGCCAAATCCTCTGTCTAGTCTTTTCGTTTCTAATCTGGATACAGCGTACAAAAAAGTTTTCTACCGCTTTAAAACAGCCCTAAAAGGAAATTGCAGGGAGCCTAAATTTACGATAGACGTCCGGAACCCTACAAGGATTTTCTTCGCGAAAACGTGCCTACGTTGCTGAGAAAATTTCGAATGACTGCCCCTGATTTCCTCCTTCCCTTTACACTCCCACGCAACGAGGACGGTGCTACGTGCTTTTTACGACGTATAACCTTACGAGCTCTCAGCGAATCAGCGAAAACGAACGTAAACAGAACCGCTTAGTTACAGTGGCTCGGTTCACACATCGGACCACCCTTTGTTGCAGTATTCGTCAACAGATGGAGCCACCGTCCTGTTCATCGTCCGTCATGCTGCGCAGCGCGTCTTGTAAAGTCACTGTGGTGGCTTCCCGGTTAAGAGAGAGCGCGAATGGCCCTGATAGCTTGTGCTTGCCTTGTTCTTGCAAACCATCTGCGCACAATGACGTCACAAAGGACTACTAGGCGGCAAGCAGAGCGAGCGACGCTTCGCATTCCCCTATCTGCGCAGCACTGCCACGCTGCTTTCCTTCTGTTCTGGCGATACTTGACCGCTGAAATAGCGTTTGACGTGAAAGTGATCAGCCAGTCATGGCCAACGAAGAGTTCCCTTCTTCGTACGCAGGTCTCGATTTCTGCAGTTTAGACCGTAGCGTGAATGCAGCGTGTGAATGCAGATCTATGAGTGTCAATAAATGCATTTCACTTTTACACAGTTCTCTGCCTTATCTAAATTCTGTTCACGGGATTAGTGCCAAATTTTTAATATTTGCATGCTAGGGCTCACTGTCTACGCTCCAAAGACGATTAAGCCTATATAGGAGTAAAAAGGGAGTAAGCTGTCGTCTAGCGCACTCCCTTTTAGGGGCAATGTTCTCCGAAAGCAGTTCAAACCACCAAGAAATGTGATTCGATTTTAAGATTTTACTGAAAAAAAACGTTCGAGATCACTGCGGTAACCCGCATTGGAGGAATGCGAAAGCGTTGACGCCTCCTCGCCCCTCTTTGCCCCCCTTTGCCTCCCTTTGCCTCTTGATTGGATATCGGTTTCCTCTGATTAGACCGCTTTCACCTCAAACTTCTTTAGAGCTTTCAAATTTGGCGCCACGCTTGACTCCGGCCACACCACCGGTTTTTCATATTTGGCTCCAAGCTTTGGCTCCACCCACTTCCGGTGTTTTCAAATTTGGCGCCACTTTTTCTCTAGCCACGCCCACTTTTTGGACATTTTTGGCTCTGATTAATTACCTACTAATCCGATTGTGAATTTTTTTTTTTGCGCAGCATCCTCACATCATTCTCTTTCGTTTACAACCACACGTTTGATGCTAGATCTTCTGAGAACGTCACAACTGCTGCCGGCACGTTTTGATGACACGAAACCGTCGACATAGTTTAGAAATGCTTTCGCATTCAAAAATAATCACTGCAGTCTTCAGCCTCGGTTCGCGCCTACCATGTATGGCATTCCAGCCATACGATTGTCAAGACGAGCCAAACAGAGAAAGAGCCCGCACGGCAGGTCATATCGGTCCCCAAGCTTTGCCGCAACAACAAACACTCCACAGATCTCTCATCCAACCTTTTTTCATTTGTTTAAGCATCTTACTCATCTCTCACTTCATAGTTTTTATGCACAGAGGCAATAAACATCGCTCCAAAGAAAAAAAAAAATCTCTCATTCGCATGAGCTGCGTGCGCATTATAGCGTCCCCTAAAGGACCAGTCGTGTCGTCACATTATACTTCGCTTGTTTGAAGTGCAATGATATGGGTTTCGTAAGCATTCACGATGTGATAAAGTGTGACAGCACCTTTGAATTGCTATAGTGCACGTATGGCAACGCGAACTTACTTCACAGATTTCATTCTGTGTAGTGAAACCAAGCCGACCGCAAGGTAGTTATACCACGCAAGGGTCATGACACCCAAGGTCATGACACATGCGGCCAGCTAACAAAAATGAACAATAAACGGGTAGATGAACCGAATATTCTCCTGTATAGGTATCTGGCACATGCACATAATTTGGCACATGCACACAATAATAAATTCTTTATTGGTGCAATGACATGGTTTCGCAAAGACAAAAAGTTACTTCAAGCAGTGACTGGCACGTATGGCGGTGAAGCAGAGTAAAAAGGAACGAACATTATAGGAGGCGCCAGGCTCCTACAGTTCACAAACGTTTCTGCGTGCTCCAACTTTGATACTTCGGCATACTGCACAGTTCCTGCGAGAGCTGCGGAGCTCCTGCGGGGTATTTCACAGCCAAAAAACGGGCGACTGTAAAAATCGACAGCTGTAAACTGATTACCTGATGTGCAATAAACTTTTCCGATAACACTCCCAGTGTAGTTCCATGTGGCTGCAAAGCTATGTCTAACAACTGTCCATGCAGTGCGACCGATTGAGCACTGTCAATTATCCGGAGTAGTATAAACGGAAGATAACGATTTGAAAGCATGCTTAGTGTATTTGCTAGTAGACGTTCGTGTTCACCACAAAGGCCAAAGTGGAACACGTCACTCCTATGTTTTAATAGCCCCGCCCCTGGCATTCGTTAGCGGCGGCGGCGGTGACGTTACGAGTTCGGCCCATTTCGCACTGCGAACGGGGAACCAAACACGCTGCAGTTTTGTCACCGGCTTGTTTGTAACGCTGCTGCACGAGCTCCGTCGAAGATGTCGCAGTGAAGAAATGTCCACTCAGGATACGGAGAATTTAACAAAACTTGCGCGTCGCGGACTTTGCTCCTTGCTTTTTTTCTTTCTTTTTTTGTACATGAACAGAGCATCAGAAATGTAATTCCTGCTCATAAAAGCTAGCATTATCTGTGACTTTGCACACTGCCGTTGTGAAGCGTAGCTCGGACGGAACGGCGGCTCAGTCGTCGTTGTCCGTGGCAGGTCCCTTGTGGCGCCCGTATATGCGGTCGTGCACTGACGGCTTGGGCCGGATGTTGTAGAGCCCCCGAGATCCGTACGCGCAGAACGGGTAGTCCCGGAGCTTGTCCCTGCGCATGTAGAGGCGGGCCAGCCATTCGCCGCAGGGCACAAACGAGGAGCCGTAGGCCAGGTAGCCCCAGCGCAGGGGCCGGTCGGGCATCCCAAACGGCGGCCACGGAGTCGGCATCAGGTGAGCTTCGGCGCCGCTCCGCCACGACAGCACCAGCGCCAGCGCCAGTGGCAGCAGCACGAGCGGCAGGGTCCCACCGAACCGTCGGAGTTGCGGTGGCATCCCTGAAATGCGGAAACGGGGGATTTTTTTTCCTCAATTCGCGCTTTTTCTTTCAATGTTCGCTTCCTGTTAATCTGCTAAACTTTGCAACATAATCAGATGATGTGCGGCCCCTGTCAAAACCGCACGGGTCTACAGAGTTCACAGCCTCATCATCATCATCAGCAGCAGCCTGACTACGTTTAATGCACGACAAAGACTCCTCCCATTTACTCCCAATTGATCTTCTCCTGGGCCAGCTGCGGTCCTCTCACCCCTTCAGACTGCCTCACCACTTCATCAAAAAGCTTAGCGGGACAGTTATGGCAGCCCTGATGCTGCAAAGCTCCCCAGAGGTGAAGACGAAAGGCCTGCTCACCGTGCACGGATTAAGGGGCTGCAGCCCGGGCCACCACCAGACATCATCATCATCAGCCTTACTACTCCCACTGTGGGCCAAAGGCCTCTCCCACGTCTCTCCAATTAAATCTGTCCTTTTCCAGCTTCGGCCATCGTATCCCTGTGGACCTTATGAACAATGGACCGTACGAGTCGGACAGTTTTGATAAACATGATGCGTACTTTCTAGCTTAACCACTAGTAGTATACATGCAGGTTCGTGTAAAATAGGGACAGGTTCAACAACTCGTCAGAAGTCCTGTGGTCCCAATTTCATAAATGATGATGATGATTATGGATTTTTTTGGCGCAAGGGCAGCTATGGCCAAAGAGCGCCATGTCACAAGGTATTTTTTCTTTTTCTCAAGGTGGGGTCAGAGACCCATTTCCCAAGCATTTCCCCCTAAATAAGCCGAGCACCAGACCAGGGGAAAGCTTGTACCCATTGTATCACCGGTGGGTACCCGGCGGCACTGGGGATCGAACCCCGCACCTCCCGCATACGAGGCGGATGCTCAACCACTTGGCCACCGCTGCGGTCCAATTTCGTAAATAACATGCACATTCTGCTTTCAGTGGGACTAAAATTGTGTGCTAAAAAATATTCTCCTTCTCTTCAGCTCGCCCAGACTGTGCCGTTATGCGCACCGTGGGGCGAGTAATCCGGGCTGCGTGGGCTCGCACGCAACTTCAGGCATGTTATATTACCACAGCTATCATTTCTCTTGTTCCTCTTTGTCAGAGGCATACAGATTGCGGAGCACGGTGGCAGAATTTGTAGCATTGAAACGCTTATACTGAAGCTGGAATATTAAATGCAGTGAAATGCGGCATGAACGAACGTCAGCTGAAAAACAATTATCAGTTGAACGAAAATTTGCGAAACCGCCCATCGAAACCACATTCTTTCCTATGCAGATATGGTTCATTTCACTGAGCTTCCCCGTGTTGCAACTTTCAGTTCATCGAACTTTTTGGGAACCATTGTCGAGCTCCTTCCGGGTCAAAATACATAATTTCCAGAACATGTAGCAATTTTCGTGCGCGAATCTTCGCGCACTAGGATTCTGAATCTAAGCACCTGGCGAAACTTCGCAGTGCCACACTTTACCCCGTGAAACATAGGGATTTTTTATATGCTCCAGCTATGGCTTTTAGCTTGATGAGTAGCGGAATGTATCAGATAGAGCACCTGCCTTACTCTCAGTTTGAGGAGCAGGTCGAAGAAGAGCCTGCTTTCGAACAATATGCAACGGGAAATGTGTAGCATTTGTGAACTTATAAATGTTGAAAGGTTTTGCCGCCATCTGGACTTCGTACAACACATGCAGAAAGTACAGACTAACTCGCCCGAGTTGCGAAACAGGCCGTGGTGAATGCAAAAATTCACCGAATACTCCATTTCATCAAAGGTGCCTGTTGCACAATGAGGGGAATTTTCAGTATTGTAAAATAAGTGGCCTTAAAAACCATTAGAATGCTTAAACCTTGCTTTGATTCATAAAAATGAGTGTCTGCAGGCTCTGTTAAACCCAGCGAACTTCCACCGAAGTGAGCATGTCCTAAAGGCAACCTGAAGCAACCTAGTAATGACCTCGCAGACTTGTGAGGCATTTCTGAACGCTGATTCGAGAGCTGTCTAGCGCGACACGCGTCGGGAAGCCAGCACAGACGTCCCTAAACGACTGCCTCTGCAAGTGCGTGCATCCACCCTGAAGTTGTCTTCCCGGACTTGCAAAGACGTGCGCAGCCCATTCACACGTCTTCACACAAGGCAAGATCCCTCACTCCACGAATCCATCGCATTTTTGCCTAAAAACGGATGCTGTCGTTTGTGAGATTACACTCCTTTGCGATGTTCAGCGCCGTTGAGTACCCCCGGCTTTGTGCTGGGTACAAAGCTTTCCTCTGGCCTGGGGCTCGGCTTCTCCGGGGTGATAATCTTGGGGAAAATTGGACCTTCGACCGTATACCTTGTCAATGGTACATGGCGCTCTTTGCCCAAAACTGCCTTGAACCATTAAAAATTCGTCGGAGACAGTTATGACTGCTTGCATGTGGGACTGCGAAAGCATTACTGTTCCTGAATATATCAACACCCCCCCCCCCCACACACACACACATATATACACACGCGCACGCGTATGACACCACCCGGAAAGCTGCGCGACGAGAGGTTGCATCACAAGTTCGATACGAAAGTTTAGGAAGGCATACAATTGAAGGTGCATATGTCGTCAGTTCGAATCCGCGTCGCAAGCTAACCTCAAGCTTTGCTATGTAAGTTGCATGCAACAAGAAATCGTATGACGCTACTCGGAATACTGTACGACGAACTGTTGCGTCACAATTTTGGTGCGAATGTTGTCGGGAAAACTGGCGCCACACGGAGGTCGGCCAGTGGGACTATATATAGACAAACATGAATTGACGGTGCTCGGCTTGCTGAGTACGTCATACGGGCTCTTGATGACGTCACCCAATTTTTCTTGCCGTCGCTGGATTTCCTGTACCATTTGCGAGTACACACACACACACGAACATACACGCCGGCTGCTTTTTTTTCGTAATGGGACTAATAGAGTTTTCCCATAAAAAATTGTCATCCCCAGCATGATCGCTGTCTAGCGATTTCTAGCGTGTTCAACAAGTTACAACGCGTCCACAATTTTCACTCCGTTTGAACGCAGTCCCTCGCCGCTGTAGCGTGTTTCGACATTGTCGACCACTGAAGCGTTTCAGCTGCTGTCCTGTTTTGCCGCCCGAAGAAGACAGAAGGAAGGGCGCATGGCTGCCTCGTGCACGGCATACCCCCTTGTCGGCTGCACGGATGACCGAGAAAGCTATCTCGGAATCGGCCGTCGCGAGGCGACACAGGGAAGACCGAGCTGAGGTTGATGATCGACGACAGCGGTGGCCCGGTCTCGCTCGCCCCGAGCCCCGCAGGGAAGGTGCGCTCCAATCGCGTGCTATAGCGGCTGACAACGGTTCTGCACGGACTCCTCGCTGTGTGCGAATTGCGATGTTCTTCTTGCTCGCGTTTGCTTTTCAGTAACGACCTCATTTCTCATTGTGGGGAAAGTATAGGCGCCGCCCATGCAGAGCGAGAAAGGAAGCTGACGCGCGACTTCTCACGGACACAGTGAGCTAGGGGAAAAATTTGTTTTCTCCGATCTGGGCTCCGTTCAGGTGAGATTTGTTGGCTTTCATGCGACGGTAGCCATAAGATAGTTTGCAGGCAGCCATGCTCTTTTTTTTTTTCTAACGTCCATGCCTGCATTCTTTTGTAGCGATAGCTACACTACGCTACCTATTCGACCCTTCAGCTTGGCACCACTTGAACTCCGTGGCACCACTTTCCGTGGCGGCGCCGTTGGTCACGTGGTTGGTCACGTGGGTTGGTCTCGTGGTGCGGACAGCTGCTGCTGCCGGCGGCGCGGCGCGGCCAGCAACAGCTGTGCGCATGCGCCGTGTCAAGTAGGACGAAGATGAAGAACGAAAGCCCAGCGAAACGGAGCGGCGAAAGACTGACTTTGCAATTCGACTGAGCAAGTTCCACTCGGCCAGCTGTAGCTATCGCGTCACTCCAGGTTTAACCAGAGCTAAACCACAGCCATTTTTTCTCTGGGCATGTCGGCCGACTGAATGGTTATGTATGCGAGCTTAATGACACTGCCAGTTAATCTCTGAAATGGAATCCGCTTCATCTTGGGCGCATCTCCCTAGCACATTCGACTAAACGCACTTTAGTTCCTAGCGTCTGCGCAGATGTCGTTCTCGTCCCCAAGGCTGTCTTGTAAGCAGCGTTGATTTGGTCGCCGTCGGCTCTCATATCTCACCATAATCATGCATCTTATACGTATTCGGTGATGTCCTTCCACAGAAAAGAGACCGCCGCACCCCAATGTGCTGTGGAAAGCAGCCGTGGTCGGGTGAATCTTAATCTGCGCGCCCCTTGGTTCCTCTGCCAACGGAGGAGTGGGGAGCACTAGATAGAGTCTGGGCGTTCCGCCCGTTCCCTGCGTGAGTGCATCAAGGCGCGTCCAAATTCGGGTTGCTATTGCACAAAGCATGCGGCGTGAAATAACTAATCCCATGCTTTCCGCACCTGTCTCTTTTTTTTTTTTTGCTGTGCTGGTTTGGTGCTAGTCCGTTCATTAGTTAATGCATGACGCTCTGGCTATATACATAATATTATTTTCAACATGACGGTTGCAGCATTTTTCGAAACATTACTGATTATGGGTGTAATTGGGAGCTTGTCGCATGAGAGGGCCAGTAAGAATTCCACGACTGGTTACTCTACTCATATTTCACGCCTCTGCCGAACTTACTTTTCTTCGAAGCCAAGGGCTCTTTCAGCGAATAACTTGTCGTTTCTTTGTGTTTCACGTTGTCGGCTGTTGTCTCCTTCGAGCTCTTCACGTTACAATGCTCGTCGCCAACGAGCCCAAGCTCCTACCCCTGTGAACTAACGGCAAGTGCACCCTGTCTCCACTGCCATATCGCCACAATGTACACAGTACTAGGTATGATGTACCACACAAGGTCACTAGGGTCGGAAGTTCGTGAGTGTAATGAAAATAAATGAATATCAGCTCCTCTTTTCGAAATCACTTCGTCTCCCAATCGTAAAGTAGCGGCAAATTGCATTAACAATCCCGCTTCTATGTGTGCGCTGACACGACCAGAAAGTAAAATTTGATAAAAGATCCACCCAACCTAAGTCGGTGCCCAAAGCCGCCCTCACTTCGGCGCAGCAAAAGCCAGGAAATATTTCTTCGGCGCTTTAATTATAAACCTTTCTAACCGTTTTTTTTTTCGGTAATGGCCTCGTATCCGGATGTAAGAAGGATGTAGTCATGGAGAAGATAACCTGAAATTACGGAGAGATGTACGAACAAAAGTTACTGGCGGCATAGTGCTGTTAATGAGACGAGCCGCGCTAACGTAACAAACGCCAGAACAAGGGCGTATACAAAGTTGTATGCACAAGCTTTGCTATTTATCTCGTTCGTTGAGCACGTAGTTTTTTTGGCAATCGCTTCGAAATGTCACCAGATGCTTGACTCTGAGTCAGGAAATCTCGTGATCTGTATCAAAAAATGACGTCAAGGACGACGCCATTGTTTCATCATTACCGCGGGATAAGCAACGTAGAGCAACCGACCCCTGGTGGTGGTGGTGGTGGAAACTTTATTACATACAGGGGAGTTTAGGACACGCAGGTCCTTGGGCCCCCGCACGGCCGCACTGCACTCAAACGTTCATGACCCGGAGGCTCATAACGCTGGCAGCCCGGCCTGTGGCGATGGCTTGCTTGGTCGGGTCCTCTGAGGCACTCCCAGTGACATTGGTTGCTTGTTAATCGCTTCGCAGAACGTTTTCCTTCAGTGCGATATTATGCGATTGAACACTGCCACCAACAGCCCTTTTGTTCGATTTCCCGCTTCGTTTTCTTGAGGCCGTACCTGACTCCTTGGGAGGTTTTGCTGCAGCGAGCTTCGCTTGTAAGGCGATGGGGTCAAAACGGTGCTTGTCTCCGACTTCCCTCTTTTTGCTTTTTCTATAGCAGGAACAGGAGAATGAACTTGAAAGGTCGTGTCACTATGAGCGGGCTCTTCATTGTCTTCGGTAGAACTAGGCGGGGAGCAGTTAGTGTGGGATCCTTGGCGTTGACCGCCAGTCTGATGTCCCGCAGTGCTTGCCAATGGCACTTCATCGAACACAGGATCATCCAGTGGCGCACGAGAAAATGGCCAAACACCACACTTCCGCAATCCATTGGTTACGTTACTGATATTTCCTGATCGTTCAAAGGCTTTGCTTACAAGCTCACCTACATCCTCCATCGTGATGCGACTCCCAATGTCGCTCAGCAGCCACTCCCGGCATGGGTTGTTGTAGGCAGCTTTTAAGGCTTTGAAAAAGCTTACGTCAAGTTGCTGTAGCTTGTGTGTTTGATCCAAGCTGCTTCTTGCAAAGCACGTATGAACCATGCGTCTCCAGTCGTTTTGCTCGCCGTTGAAGGGCATCCTTAGTCACAGAGAAGGCTTTCGGTGCAGCGTGAAAAGAATGTTTTCGCTGGCGCACGCTTTCTAGAGCGTTCTTCATATTGGCCTCGCTCCATGCAGCCCTCGTCGTCTCTCGTTTGTACGTGCGGGCAATTCTAGAAAACGAGACAAAAAAATCAGAGCTAAAGAGTGCACTTTGCGCGAGCAGAGACTGCAATTGCTTGCTCTGAGCGACGAACTGTCGCGCTTTGCCCCTTCCATAGGCTCTTACTCAATAAATTTTATAGCTATGAAGATTACCACATAGGGAACTGTCATTGTATCCGCAGCTAGCCAAGGAGATGCAGTAACAAAACAAATACGTACCTTGTCTCAGTAATTCACGGCTACGCTGTTGCACAGGTCCAATGAAACAGGATGTCAAAATTTCGCACCTTTTTGGCGGGATAGCCACTCCACGAAAGTCGCTCCAGAATGTTTTCCGGAAGTCAGCAACGCAAGATTGCCGCCGTTGTTAACATACATTTAGTCGACACTTAGCGGCACCTAAAGGTGTTTTAAGAAACCTGTTTAATCTAAAAGATTTTGCGCTAGATGTCGCTAGACGAGACATGTCTCATTTTACCCCGCCCTACCTTATAGCCATGGAGAAGGAGAGTGAAATTGCTGCTCAGCGGCAATTGATGCTCAGCGGCTCAGCGTAGCTCACGCTACGTATATCCTGGCACAGCATAGCTAAACCACCGCTAATTTTTTTTAGACTGACGTATCCCATGAAATTGGGGATTCGCTCGCCTACTCCGCCATACCAATTCTTCAAGCTGAGCTACGAGTGATTCAGTACATTCACTTCTAGTTCTTCAACTCCCTTTCTGATTTCCACTATTTCCTGTTCTTTTTTTTTTGTACTCGTTCGACTAAACTAGTGAGTTCAGACATGAATTGCACAGTCGTTTCCACATCGTCAAAAGTGTGTTTGAGCGGCATTAGCACTTCTAGTTCTTTGTCGATGGCTAGCAGCATATGCCACATGTTCTGTAAGTTTAGTTCTGCTTTCTCAGGTGGCTGTGTATTGGATTTCGGTCCACTGCATTTAGGACAGTTCCAATTTTTCCGATAGTCTTTTTTAGATTTCAGTGTCGCTTCAGACACGCCTGCACATTTGCCTACACGGAACACAGTCTCGCATACGCTGCAAGACACGCCATTTCGATCTTCCACCCCTGACTGATCACTCCGCACATTCTTCATCATCAGACATTGCAACACACTCGGCAGCAGCGGCGGTCAAGCAGCTGGCTAAAATTAGGCATGCGAGGGAAAATAAAGGGGGAGAACCAGCCTGCGACCTTAATGGTCACAGTAAGCTTTATAACTTCACTGGTTCATCAAGTGCAACATTGCTACATTGCCTCTTAGCACGACAAATGGCAGCTGAATGTTCCCGCGTAGAAAAAGAGATTAATGCGAGAGCGTTAGAAGCCTCATGAGTATAAAATGTGCTGTCGGTCAGGAAGTTCACCCAATGGTTGGAGGCAAGTGACGTCGCCAGATCGAAAGTGACGTAGTTACCAGTAATGTAATCGACATCTGCTAATGCCAGCTCATTGCCAACATATAACGGCATTAGGTGTCCCTGTGAATATTTATTTTAAAGGTTGCCATTGAGGGTTTGCAGGTTTTTATTATAAGGTCTATCTTCACCAAGACCTATAGGCTGCAGAGAAGCACTACAGAAGCGATATGGTTGGAAAGTGGGCTTGCATTCAGAAGGCAGAAAAATCCTCACCTCTTATTTTTCGCCAGTCGGCCGGCAGTTTGATTCTTATATTGCACCACACTGGGCAGTTTTTTTTTAGTACATCTCAGTTACAGAAATAAAACCTGCAAGACATGCCCGTGATGCATTCCATAAGTCTGATCAATTTGTTTTATTTGCGCCGAACGCTCTTCCGACGCATTTTGTTTCTTTTTTTTTCACTAACTGAAGCTGAGAAACGCCGTTATCGATGTCAAGGCAAACGTCTCATTAAATTTTATCGAGTTTTAACATACCCTTGTTAATACGCAAAATACGGATACAAAGAGCTCTTTCTCGCTATGAAACTGAGTACAGGTGTTAACTTCACCCGGCAAGCAATAAAATTTTATTTCCGTACCTTCGTTTCGAGGAAGTATTTCTCACGATAAAAAGCCCAGCATTTTCGTATTTTGCTTGTAATGAGATGATTAAAACAACTTATCTGCAGTGACAAGCACAGGCGGCAGCTCTGGAACAAGTTGACAAAGCCGGGATGTTTCTTGCCTGGGAAAGATATTCTGGACCCGCGGCCTATTTTAGACCTTCGAAACTGGCATTCATTGCTGTGAAACTGGGAAATTAAATCAGACATGGATGTAATTTGATTTTTGCTAGCGCTCTTTCTGACAACTTTTATCACGTGTCCCCCAATGCTTGTAATAAGGGAGTGATTACTCATTGTCATCCACCCAAGCGCAGCCATATGGCGACAAAAGAAAGCTATACAAGTTTCTCAGAAACTTCGCAGTTAAAGAAAAATTCGCCATGATCCTGGGTTCGAACTTGGGACCACTGCTTCACCGGTGAAGCGGTGGTCCCGGGAGGTCCTCCACTAGTTGAATGGCGCCGCAGGAAATCTCGAGACTACAGGAGAATGACACTTCATTAAGATGGGTGGCGGCCGCTTCACAGGAATTGTCTTAAGGGCATATGTGCAGTAGGCTACGATTTAAAAATGTGCCAGAGCTTCGGTGCGACACGCTTTCACGGCTTCGACGAGAACTATTCCACGATGTTTGCAGCTAAATGTGCGAAACGAACCGCTCCACTGGGGGTCTTACACTGAGGAGCCACCGGGTTTACTGACGGTGTAGCAGCATTGCGCTTCGATTTTTAATTCTTCTGCGCTGCCAATATGTAACAGCAATGGTTTTTTCAGCAACTACATTTCAGAAATCAAGCGCAGGCACTCCCAAAAGTAGAAATATATGTGCATCAGAGTGAACATCTCCCATGAGACGATTGGTAAAAAAAAAAGAACTGGGCTGTTCGCAACAGAGAAAGAACTCTTTATTTAAAGTCAAATTAAGCCCTTGAAGAAGATATGCCGCTCACTTTCGAGGCGAATGTAGTTGTAGCAAAGGACTTGCTAGCATAAAGCCTACATTGTCAAGCCTCCCTCCACCTATGCGGCAGCGCGCCAACGTAGGTTGAGTGTTGAAAACAAGGGGCTGAAACTAAGCTAGTTGGTTCACTGACATAATCTAACAGCCGCAAGGATGATAAACATAAGAACATACATGCTTGAAGTACGAGATCAGGTGGAACAAGCAGGTTCTTGCTTACGACTCTGGGCTTTGAAAAAATGTAAAACGCAGACTGGCAACCTCCGCCATCAAAAGTGGCGTCACAAGGTCCTGCTACTATCCAACAGGGCAGATCTTCGACAGGCAGACTGGGACACTAAAAGACGCTGGCTACCCGACCAAACGATGGCAGCCCTCACAAACGTGTGCTTGTTTTTTTTTTAATAACGTTATTTATTACCTCCAAGGGCTAACCCACAACCGGAAGAAAATAGCGGTTAGGTGAGGCGTCCAGGTCGCATCCTCTGCCCCGCATAAGGCCTACACCATGTGGGAAAAGATCAACAACAGCATGGAGACAGCAGGGGTGCACTACACGGGCCCAGACTCCGTACATGGCGGGCCAGCAGGGTGTAGTGTGTTCCCTTCCTTCGACAAGTGGCAAGAAATATACCGGACAAACGGGAAGATGCGTCAGCGACCTTGCAAGGGAACACGCGGCGTCTTTGACAAGGGTATCTTCGGGACACCTTTAGCAGCATTACAGGCAGTCTAACAAAGATCGATAGAAAGCGAGGCTGCACAACATCACCATTTTAGCAAAAAGCAGATCTCGCGCGAAACCATGGAAGAATCAGCTATGAATGACAACGAGTGCGTCAGCGTCCCATCCATCAACCAACCTGAGTGACAAGGAGAAGCGATATCTGAATACCACCCAGTATCCCGCCTGACCACCCGCAACGCGGAGTCAATTATCAGCTCAAGTTATGTATTTTCTTTTTGGTCATACCTTTGTTCTATGCCTTGAAGTGCCTTCACCTTCAATAAAGTTATTACAGCCTCGTGCCAAGTATTCGTCTTTCTGTGTTGTAATGCCCTTCCTACTATTAGAGAGATTATGTTCATGGCTGGCCAACGCGGCAGTCTTGTCGGTGAAAGATCGGAACGGAGTAGTTGGCGCCAACGGTGCCGCAAATGCCGGACTGGAACCGAGCCAGCTATGTCTCAGTCTCGCGCTCACTGCCCCCACGAACGCTGAGCCCGCGAGAAGAACCTGCACGGCTTATCTTTGCACAATTAGTCATACGCAGTCACTGCCGTCTGTTTTAGCGCGAAAGCACTATTTAATGCGATCCCAACCAAGAATCTTGTGTGAAGCCTCGGAGTAGCTCGGGTAAGCTCGGGTTAGTTCAGAGGAGCGTCGCGCGAGCTGAATTGGGGGGGGGGGGGGGGGGGGGGCACGAGAGCACCATGCTATCGCCGCAGCCGAACACGCCTCGTGTGAAACTGCAACACACTCTCGCGCTGCGAATTGCACGTCATCGTCTTCATCAGCTTCCATCTGCAGCGCGAACAGATAAGATCAGCTTAACCTCGATCAGAGCTTAACCTGAGGCTAATATTGTCGCCAGACGTGCAGACGACCAAGCGAAGCAAAACCATGAGCCAACCAGGCTAAACACGTGCTTTTGCACGTCTGCTCGGTCTAACTAGGTCAAAACCGTACCACCTTTTTTTTTTTCCTCATCCTGCATAGAATAACCCTCTCCTGTGCTGATTTCCATGTCTTCAAAACCTACCGACGACCGACGAGACACCGAGAAACCAAGCGAAACATAATTTTCATCTTATTTCTCAGAGAAAGTCTAGCCTGGTTTGGTTTCGCTATGTCTTCAGTTTTCAAAACGAAATACGGATTATAGTTTATTTTTTTCCAGTAAACGAGACTGCGCCCGGGCTGTGAGGCACGACGTATCCGTTTGAATGAACGAATGAATGAATGAATGAATGAATGAATGAATGAATGAATGAATGAATGAATGAATGAATGAATGAATGAATGAAAGCGACCGCACACGCCCGAATCACAAAGCCTAGCTTGTTCTCAACAGCAGGGCATCATAAGCACGGAGCGACAGCGGCCGTTTAATACGGCATATCACCCACGTAACAAGCTTAGCTCTGACGGTCTGAAGGCTTCGTGGACACCGGTGAAGCTGAGCTGTTTAAGACGATTAGGCTGACTAACACTGTGTGTGCCTTTTGTTTGGTTGCTTCTGAACTGACAGCATCGTTTGTCGCTAGGCACTTCTTGCGCGCTGATATATTTCTCCCGAACACGCTGCCGAGCACTGCAGGCCAATAGAGAGCTTTTGCACAGTGAAGGCGATTTCACGTTGATGCCCCTCCACTAGGACATCCCTCATTGCCAAAGTGTCGCTTCGAGACGTTAAGTCTCACAACTCACAACTGCATGCCGCATTACCAGATGTCTACTATGTACGCGCAGTGGCAGCTGTGCGGCCAGGCGGGGCGAACTTCTGTCCCCTGTGCGTGCGTAACAGGCACCCGGTAATCTGGCATACATCGTCGGTAATACATGTCCGCTAAGCGAAAGCTTTCTTTACTGCAGGATGTGACAGACGAGACGCATGCCAGTAATTTACAAAATAAGTAACCTCAAGACTACTCTTCCCGTTAAGATGGAAACAGTAGCCGCAGCTGTCACCTAACGTCCCTCCTACTTATCACATAGATTACATAAAAACTACAGCTATGCCCGCATTTATGGCAACACACATACTTTCAACTCCTCGTCACTCCCGCGTGCCATCCGTCTCTGGAACGATCTTCCGGACTGCATCGCACTGCAGTGTAGTCATGACACCTTTCTCTCTGTCTGTTGTTGCCAGGAAGAAAGAAAAGGTAAGTGCACAGGCCTGCCCACTGGCTCAAGCCGAGCCACAATCGCTACCACGTGCAGATAGTAGGAGAGTTGAAAGATGGGGTAGAAAGACAGGATAGTAAAGACGCGCTAAAGACAAGGCCGATCCCGGAGGTAGTGCAATACCGGGCCAACCGGTGGCGGGAGTGAAGCATCCTTCAAACTCTCCGCCACATTTCCAAAAATAAGTCCAATTGGACCCGTAACAGATACTCTACGGGATCCGGACATTCTGACACCTTTCGCAAACATCTACTCAAGCACTTCATTGATAACGCTTAGCACGTCATTTATATACTCACGATTCATATAACTTCGTTTTCAGCTGCTTGAGACTATTGCCTCTTTGGTTCTGTTCTGCTGATGCACAGCTTTCCTCATGTATTACAAATATATATATACTTGTTTGATATACTTGATTTTGCTTTTGTATAACTTTTTGTGCATTTCCCCTATTTTTGTTACATGAAGCATAGTTGTTTTTTACTTCTATCACTTTTTGTGAATTGCGATATCGTATCTGGACTCACCTGTTTTGTGTGTTTTGCTGTACTTAACAATGTTTTCAGATTTCTAACCTATTTTGCACAAACTTCTGTATTTGACCCCCCTTACACAATGCCTCTCCGGAGGCCTGTAAGGCATCTGTAAATAAATGACGCGAGCGTGATATTTGTCTTCTGTTCTTGAAAGCAATTTAGCTAATAGCAAAAACTCTAATTAAGCCCCCAAGTATGCATAGAAATTTACAGAGTTCTGAATTCTAAAAATCCAGTTGCTCCTATGGAGTAATTTCCGAAAAGGCACCTTTCTTCGCCACGTTCTATTCCACGTTCTCAAAAAAGAGCTGGAAGAGTGCAAAATCGCGGCTATTTGCTCGATCGCTTTAACAGCACATGCGACAGAGCTAACGCATGTGCTGCGGTCAGTAGAGCTCTGCCATATGCGGAATGTTCGATACAGACGTGTACGTACAAATTTTGTGACGTCACTCAAGTGTACCTTGTTGTTATAGTAGAGATTATTTTCGCAGTATATGGCTGCTTTTACGAACATTGACTGGAGGGAGTTTCATTGACGTCTGAAACATTTTTAGTTGAAATTTTCACGCATCTGCAGTGGTCACAACACTAAGTAGTTTGTACCATGGCGAATTAATCAGGTAAATACGGGCCGAAACAGTCCTGCTTCGATAGGCGACCGCCGAAAACACTACCTTACTTTCATTCTCTCAATGGGTCATAATTATTCCATTCAAAGTTTAAATTGCGTGTTGAAGGGAACATTCGAGGCCTATGAAGACTGGCTTAGGCGGTTTAAAATCAACAGGAGAGGAATAAATCATGAAGCACTGCAAATTATTCGCACGCCTGCAACTCAGAGCAAGATCAGTACAGTTAAGCGTTAAAGGATTTACCAAATTGGCACGCAAGACACACGATATGATTGGGCAGCAAAGGGCTCTGAACTACCACAAAAGCAAGCTTGCCGTTCACCTGGATTTGCATGCAGTCACTCAAGCGTAGAAATCACGCATCCAGCAAAAGGTGCCGCTTTTCTCTTGTAGCTATTTACGTGAATAAAAAATTAACATGTTCTTACGCAAGCTTGTGGGAACTGGATGTTGCGGTACGCACTCAACTCGCGGAAGTGGTGACAGATGTCTTCCGCGAATTCTGAGCCGAACCCTGCGCGAGGCAGAGGCACGTGCTTTCTCCTGCATTGCCGAAGGGTGCGCTGGGACCGTGCGCCCGAAAGAGCGCATCCGGCATCTCTGCGGCTCCTCCGTCGGTTAGCTCCCCGGCGCTTTGATGCAAACCTCACCACGCATCGTTGCTTCCACGCCACCGGTCTTGGCGCGGCCATAAAACGATACACCCGGTCCACGTTTGAGTGCGAGGCCTCGTGTAGCTCCCGCGATCACTTATCCGTGCCGGGAGCGACAGGGACGCTCGCTAGCGTGTTGCCCCAATGCGATGGACCACTCGTGCACGAATGCGCCCCACTTTGGTGCGTACTGATGGGAGCTTCGGTGTGGGCTTCGAAGCGCAGCCGCGTGCACACTCACGCGTCGTCGGGCACTGCGTGAAATTATGAGGCACGCAAAGGTGCGGGTTCACGGTGTGCCGCCTGAGCCTGCATACGTCATGCTCACGATTCCAGAAATGCGCGATAAGGTATGGTGGTTCCTAGGCACTGGGTTTGGCACATTTGAATTCAAAACAAAATAGAAGCTGACCGCTATGGGCGATGAGCGCGTGTTTTTCTATTGCGTCCTCACAATGTCTGCGCAGTGTCATTGGCTTTTCTGATTTTTTTTTGGGGGGGGGGGGAAATGGCGCAGTATCTGTCTCATATATCGTTGGACACCTGAACCACGCCGTAAGGGAAGACATAAAGGAGGGTGTGAAATAGGAAAGGAAGAAAGAGGTGCCGTAGTGGAGGGTTCCAGAATAATTTCGACCACCTTTAACGTGCACTGACATCGCACAGCACACGGGCGCCTTAGCGTTTTGCCTCCATCGAAACGCAGCCGCCGCGGTCGGGTTCGAACCCGGGAACTCCGGATCAGTAGTCGAGCGTCCTAACCACTGAGCCACAGCGGCGGATGGCTTTTCTGAGTCACGAAACCCAAACTGATGTTTTAGAAGAACATGGTGCATCTAGGAATGGCAGGTAATGTACGCCGATATAGAAGTTTCACCGCAAAACGTCCCTTATGTCGTTTTATGCGATTTCCCGTGCCGAATGAAAATTATAATTACTCGTTTCTTCGGCATATTATTCCAGATTCCACAAAAAAAAACATCATTACTTCTTTTCACCTCATAGCACATTTCGGTCAGTTGTCTTTGTTTTTAATGAGGGCTGCTACCCCAAACAGTGTTGCAGTGTAGAAATGTCTTTGTCTCCGAAATGAGTATTGGTACTGTGGATCTGTACTCGTGGGATTTGAATTAAGCGAGAGGCAAGGAACAATGCAGCTAATGCTTTCTATTCCTTGACATTATTTTTTTAATCGACACATAGGCAAAGATACAAACGCCTGCAACAGCGAAGGCCTCAGTTTGCGGCTTTCTGAGTCACGAAACGCAAACTGAGTTTTCTTTCGGCGAAAAAACCATGGCGTGTGTGCCTATCGGGGCTCTAGTGGTTTGCAGCGGATCGGGGCAACTTCGAGCACTCTCCGATGGGCGGAGCTCGGATCAGTTGCCAAGTTCTAGTGACCGCAGATAAGCGAAGACCCAGGGTGAGCTCCGTATAACGGCTCAAGCCGTAAAGAGATCTAAGACACTTATGCTTCTCATAATGCGTTTATAAAGCGCAGCTGTCATATGCTTTCACCATTTATGGTTTTGCGATTTCTCCTCGTCTCGTTTTCGATGCCTGCTTGTGGTGGCGTCACAGCGCTGATGTCCCGTGGATGGTGGAGGAGATGGAATAAGAAAATTTTAGTCTAATGGCTCGAGGCCGCATGGGGCTAAGGGATGGAGGTAAATGCTAATAATGACCCGCCATGCAGGCCTCCAAAACGAAGCTTTATAGCAAGTCTAAGGCCTCTTCGTGCCGACTGCGCGGCCGAATCCACTCATCAAAGCAGTGGACCCTGCAGGGTGGACAGTATGACCGCATAGTCCGGTAAGGCCAAAGCATGACCACATGTGCACTTCTGGCGGCACACGTAGCACTGCACGGGAGGCGTTGCGAATGCGTGCGACGCAGCATGGTCGGAATGTTCTGGGTCTGGACTTAGCATGGGAGGGCTCGGCGCCGGACCACTCCGTTTGCGTTGACGCCACATGCAGGGTCATGTGGCCGGCGCGGGACACGCACGCGGGGCGGTGACGTGAAGCGGTCGCACAGGTTGACGTCACGGCACTATAGTCAAGTAATAAACCGTGCTACTACGCCAACGCCGACGGATACAGAGGAAATGATCTTCTAATAAAAGCTGCGGCATAAAAATGTTGAGCCTGGTGTCACCTGCCACCTTTTCTTTCTGAGGGGATCATCCATCCATCCATCCATCCATCCTTCCATCCATCCATCCATCCATCCATCCATCCATCCATCCATGCATCCATCCATCTATCCATCCATCCATCCATCCATCCATCCATCCGTCCATCCGTCCATCCGTCCATCCGTCCGTCCGTCCGTCCGTCCGTCCGTCCGTCCGTCCGTCCGTCCGTCCGTCCGTCCGTCCGTCCGTCCGTCCTCTTGGCGTTGTGCCTTTGTTAAAACGCAATCAGGTTCTGCTGACGGCTATATTGTACCGTGGTGCGAAACCTTTAACTTCAAACTGCGATTATGACGGTTGTGACGTTATAAATGAGTGATATCAGCACAGGTGTTCGGGACTTGTGAATCGGCACATGCTGTGGATCTTGCATAAGATGTGCCCGTTACGGCAGCAGTGTGAGCTGCACAACCATGCGCGCATCAAGACAAAAATAATAATAATTGGTTTTTGAGGAAAGGAAATGGCGCAGTATCTGTCTCGTATATCGTTGGACACCTGAGCCGCGCCGTAAAGGAAGGGATAAAGGAGAGAGTGAAAGAAAGAAAGAAAGAGAGAGGTACCGTAGTGTAGGTCTCCGGAATAATTTCGACCACCTGGGGTTCTTTACGTGCACTGACATCGCACGAACACACGGGTGCCATAGCGTTTTGCCTCCATAAAAACGCCGCCGCCGCGATCGGGTTCAAGCCCGGGGAACTCCGGATCAGTAGCCGAGCGCTCTAACCACTGAGCCACCGCGGCGGGTCAAGACAAAAATGATAATTGGTTTTTGAGGATAGGAAATGACACAGTAACTGTCTCACATATCCCGGTGGCCACCCGAACTGCGCCGTGAGGGAAGGGATAAAGGAGGGAGTGAAAGAAGAAAGAGGTGCCATAGTGGAGGGCTCCGGAATAATTTCGACCACCTGAGTTGTGAGGGCGCTCGGCTACTGATCCGGAGTATCCGGGTTATAACCCAACCGTGGCGGCCGCGTTTCAATGGAGGCGAGACGCTAAGGCGCCCGTGTGCTGTACGATGTCAGTGCACGTTAAAGGTCCCCAGGTGGTCGAAATTATTCCGGAGCCCACCACTACGACTACGCCACCTCTTTCTTCCTCTCTTCTTTCAGTCCCTCCTTTATCCCTTCCCTTACGGCGCGGTTCAGGTGTCAGCCGAGGCGTGACAGAGACACTGCGCCATTTCCTTTCCCCCAAAACCAATTTCAATTTCCTTTCGATCTTCAACCTGCGCTGACATCGCACAGCACACGGGCGCCTTTTGCGTTTCGCCCCCATCGAAACGCCGCCGCCGCGGTGGGGTTCGAACCCGGGTACTCGGCTCTGTAGACAAGCGCCTTAACCACTGAGCCACCGCGGCGGCTCAAGACAAAAATGATAATTGGCTTTTGAGGAAAGGAAAAGACACAGTAACTGTCTCACATATCCCGGTGGCCACCCGAACTGCGCCGTGAGGGAAGGGCCCACAACTACGACTCCTCTTTCTTCCTCTCTTCTTTCAGCCCCTCCTTTATCCCTTCCCTTACGGCGCGGTTCAGGTGTCAGTCGAGGCGTGAGACAGACACTGCGCCATTTCCTTTCCCCCAAAATAATTATAATAATTGGTTTTCTGGGGAAAGGAAATGGCGCAGTAGCTGTCTCATATATCGTTGAACACCTGAACCGCGCCGTTAGGGAAGGGATAAGAGAGGGTGTGAAAGAAGAAAGGAAGAAGGAGGTGCCGTAGTGGAGGGCTCCGGAATAATTTCGACCACCTGGGGATCTTTAACGTGCACTGACATCGCACAGCACACGGGCACGTTAGCGTTTTTCCTCCATAAAAACGCAGCCGCCGCGGTCGGGTTCGAACCCGGAAACTCCGGATCAGTAGTCGAGCGCCCTAACCACTGAGCCACCGCGGCGGGTTTCCGCCAAAACCAATTTCAATTTCCTTTCGATCGTCAACCTGCGCTGACATCGCACAGCACACGGGCGCCTTTTGCGTTTCGCCGCCATCGAAACGCCGCCGCCGCGGTGGGGTTCGAACCCGGGTACTCCGGCTCTGTAGACAAGCGCCTTAACCACTGAGCCACCGCGGCGGGTGCATTTCGGCTATGGCGCGTTCTGACGAGCATATAAATTAAGGGGCCGTTGAAGGGAATCCTGGCGCAGCTGATGCGGCAGCCGTGCGTGCGAGCGAACTGCAAACGCATGACCCAAGCTATAGCATTGCCACCCGCCTCGGTGGCTCAGTGGCTTTGCGTTTGGCTGCTGAACCCGAGGTTGCGGGTGCGAATCTCGGCAGCGGCGCGGCTGCGTTTCGATGGAGGCGAAGCACAAAAAAAAATCTACAGCGGCTAAGCTACAGCTTACCACCAACAATTCAACGAAAATCTCTCCTCGCAGCGGCGTTCCCACTGTTGCTCGACTTTACGGGCACACTGTTCATCCATTAGCGCACGTTTACAAGGCGGTATCTCCGTCGACGGTCTGAGCACTGCCAAGGTGGCAGCTATATAGCCGGATCGCTCTCATGCTTGCGATACCCCGAACATATGCTGCGTCCAATGGCCACGATGTTCGGTCTGAACGCGAAGCCTATAGCGATTTCGCTTTCTGCCTCACATACGGCTGGATTTTTCCGTTGCCGATGCTTGTCACGCTCACGAGAACGCTTAATCTCAGCTGTTTACAGCGGCGGTCTTGTCACGTGATCTTGATGCAACACCACCGCCAGTACCGGCGCTCAAACGGCAATTTAACCATCAACAGCATAGCCCCCGCGACCTCCGATCTGAGCCGCAAAGACAACGAAGCGGCCACGGGCGCGTGAGGAGCACTCAGGCCTCATTGCAGCCCTCAATTTTTTTTATTTATGAACGATTTGAGATAAGCCTGGAGGAATTTTTCTCCTGTTTGGATCTGCACCAAACTCTGGCCAATCTCCAACCGTGGGTATGTGTCATTGCTTCACAGACAGTCACAGCTGTGCTTCCTCACCATCGCGTTGTAGGGAGCTTATAGGTATTAGCTCTCTACAACAGATTTTCGCTGTAAAATCCCGAGTGCTGTTCTATGTGAGTGCAGGTTAAACAGCCCCAGTAAATCTAAATTAATCCGGAGGTATTCACTGCGACGTCCCTCATAGCCGACTCGCAACTTGGGAACGTTGAACCCCACATACCAATTTTGTTGCACGTTTTTATAAAGGGATTGCTGCCTTAATTGCGCACCCCATCGTACGTGTTCTTATCCCTCGAAATGTCGAAGCAAACGGCTCATCTGAACGCGGTGTTCTTGTTCGCTTCGTTCCCTCCATCGGCGTCTAGGCGGGTTCGAGATGCCCGACGGCCAAAATTGACACGGTTAAGAAATGCTACAGGCCGTCGAATCGCCCGAGATCACCACCCTACTGCATCGCCTATAGAGCTATGTAATGGAGTACTGATTCGTTCTTTCTCCTCTGTCCGGACATCGCCCCTCTCGGCGTTATCTGGCCCAAAGAATGTGTTTCTTTTAATAATGGTCACCCGCCGCGGTGGCTCAGTGGTTAGGGCGCTCGGCTACTGAGCCGGAGTTCCCGGGCTCGAACCCGGCCGCGGCGGCCGCGTTTCCATGGAGGCGAAACGCTAAGGCGACCGTGTGCTGTGCGATGTCAGTGCACGTTAAAGATCCCCAGGTGGTCGAAATTATTCCGGAGCCCTCCACTACGGCACTTCTTTCTTCCTTTCTTCTTTCACTCCCTCCTTTATTCCTTCCCTTACGGCGCGGTTCAGGTGTCCAACGATATATGAGACAGATACTGCGCCATTTCCTTTCCCCGAAAACCAATTATTATTATTAATAATGGTCACGTATTCGTTCACTCGCCCATGATGCACTGCCGGCAATGCATACTAGCTGTCATATCCAGAATTAAGCGTTCATGCTTCCCAAGTACAATTTTCTAACTACTTCGAGTCATACAGTATCGAATTTTCGCTTTAAAAAAGAAATACTCCACTTTTCCAAGCCAGAATAATACGAACACGTCGCGAATAAGACACATGTTTCCAGTGACGCTGCGTGAAAGCAAAGTCGTATACTGCTCGATATCTTCTAGGAAGTCACGCTGTATTCTGCTTTGTAACCTTAAGATTGCATAGAGCAGCAACTCCATCGCGATGCTTACCTGTGCTGAGACGTGCAGGTTTCGTGCAGTCGGCGACGGACCCTTCGGAGATGGGCGCGCGCTGCCCCTCAGCCGGCAGTGGCTCGTGGTGCTCTCACTGTCGCCTCCCGCGATGCGCGGCCAACGCGCCGGTGCGTTTCATCTCTCGGCCCTAACCCACTTTTGGGCGCATTTTCTTTCCCCTCGCGGCTATCGCGAGAGGCAACAAACTCACGCGGCGCCCACGGCGGTCCTGCCGTCCAACCTTTCTTTTCCTCGTCCGAGGCGGCCGCTGCTGGCGACAATAAACGGTCCACGCGGGGTATCCACTGCGCACGAGCGCCCCGAGCGGAGCCCTCCAAAGAACGCTGGACACAAATTGCCCACAAAGAGGTCAAATGGTACAGCGATGAAGCGAAACCAGAAAATAGTGAGGAGGGGGGGGGGGGGATGCGATGGGCTAAGGGCTTCCGAGACTGACAAAAGCTTCGCCTACTGTTTCATTTTTTTTTCGTTTTAATGTAAGTTGATATTTTGCGTCGATCCTCCATGTGTCAAACTGAGAATTTTCGTTATTTCATTGTTGCCCCCAGAACCGTCCGCTCATTTCCTCTGAAATTCCTGAAGCGTGCCCTGGTTTCAAGGTCCGGGCTTCGAAAAAATTTACCACTGATTCTGTGCCAAACCTGGATTACCCCACTATACAGGAATGCATGCGCGCTGTGCCCAGTTTTTGTTTCGTTCATACACAGCGAGTGTTGTCACTAAACAAACCTTTTGCACTCGTTTCGTTACGTCCCCAGTCGCACGAACTTACTTAAAGGTACGCTAAAGAGGATTCTGAGCTCGTCTTTTTACCACGGGAACTCGATATACACGCTCCGAGCATTTCTAGAAACTTCGAATTATTGCCCTGTGCGGCTGATTTCCCTCGGCTTTTTTTTTTTCGGAACTCACCTTCGAAAGCATGAGGTGTCAACCAACGCCACGACTCAATTCCTTCCTCAGACAATGACTCCAGTCATGACCACATTTATTATGATTACAGCCATGACTCACGACTTCAGACTCATGACTCAATTACAATGACTCACATGACCATGCCATTGATCTGACATTGTATTTATATACTAATTGTCATACGAGTTCGGTCATGGTAGTCCACTAGCTGATGACATGATATCGTGCGACGCATTTTGCTTCCACATTTTGCTTCCACGTTTTGCGACCACTTTTTCCGTACACATGAGCTGCCAGCATAGCCTAGTAATGCTTTCGCATTAATAAGTTGTCGGCGAAAGCGCTGTAGACCCGCCGCGGTGGCTCAGTGGTTAAGCGCTCGGCTACTGATCCGGATTTCCCGGATTCGAACCCGACCGCGGCGGCTGCGTTTTTATGGAGGCGAAACGCTAAGGCGCCCGTGTGCTGTGCGATGTCAGTGCACGTTAAAGATCCCCAGGTGGTCGAAATTATTCCGGAGCCCTCCACTACGGCACCTCTTTCTTCTTTCACACCTTCCATTATCCCTTCCCTTACGGCGCGGTTCAGGTGTCCAACGATATATGAGACTGATACTGCGCTATTTCCTTTCCCCAAAAACCAATTATTATTATTGTTATTAAAGCGCTGTAGGTGAAAGACCTGCCCGGTGCAGGTCGCTGACGCTTGGGCTTACAATTTGGTGCGGCAGATGTGACAGAAGGCCGCGGCACCGGTGCACGGCCGGCAGAATGTCTTCCCAACCGAGTGGCTTTACCTCAACCCCGTGTCAGAACTCCCTCTAGAGCTGGGGTTGGGCTGTAGACCTGGTTTTAGTGAGAACAGAATGCCCACTGTTTTCTGTGTGGAGAACTGGAATCCATTTTTGTCTGCCCATGTCTCTAGTTTGTTTATTGTCAACTGTGTCTCTCGCATGTCGCTGCATTGGAGGACGTGCAAGCTAGTTGAAGATCGTCGACATAGACTGAGTACACAATGGATTTCGGGATTATTTTGTTAATGGAATTCGTCTTTACAACAAAGAGAGTTGTGCTTGCAATACACCTCTGAGGAGCCCCATTCTCTTCAACGAAGGTCCTGGAAAAAGGTTCATCCCACGCGTACTTGAAATGAGCGGTTCGACAGGAAATCATTTAGGCAGTTTAACACCCTGCCGCGGATGCGAAGTTCTGCAAGGTCGCGAAGAATCCCAGATCTCCACGTTGTGTCGTGTGCTTTCTCCAGATCAAAAAAGACAGCAAGGCAGTGTTGGTTATGTATAAAAGCTTCTCTGTCGGTATTTTCAAGGCGAACTAGATGGTCATTTGTTGAGCATGTTCTTTTGAAACGACACTGATGGATGTCAAGAAGTTCGCGAGCTTCAATGACAAAAGTTATTCATATATTTAGAACACTTTCAGATGATTTGGCGAGATAGCTTGTAAGGGCTATTGGCCTATAACTTCTGGGGGAGGTTCGCAGCTTCCCAGGTTTCAGAAATGGTACTATAATGGCGCTTTTCCATTTGTTAGGTATTTTTCCTTCCATTAATATTTTATAATTGAATTTAAACAGTGTTTCAACTGTAGGCTGAGAAAGGTGGGCAGAGCAGTTTTTTTGCCGTCAGTCAATGCTCTATTAATTTCTTGGGGGGTAATGAGACTATTGTATTATTCATTTGCACCTCCACTTGTTGGGAGCCTTTGTTTATCGGCTGCGGTTTTGTATTTTAGAAATGACTGGTTATAGTGTGAAGAACGTGAAACGGCAGCAAAGTGCTCCCCCAATATGTTTTCCTGTCCCCTAATACTTGTTTGTATACAAGGTGTTGTAAAAAAAGAAACTGTGAAAAGTGATCACCCTTACAAGCATTTCTTTAGACAGTCTATAGATTGTCAATAGACTTTTGTCTATAAAATTTATAGAGTATCTATAGACAAGGCCTAGAGAAGAGTCTATAGACAATACAAGTTGGATAGACAGTCTATAGACAATCGATAGATTTATGGCCATACACTTTTAGTAGACTTTCATCTGTAGACACTCTATAGACTATGAATAGACAAAAATAAATATCTATAGGAAGGCAATAGAGCCTATAGGAAGTCTATAGAGTGTCTATAGACAATTTTTGTAAGGGGAGTAGCTGCCATTCAATTTTCGAGCGTGCTCCCCGATGATCCTCGATGTTGTTGAGATATTTATGGAAGACACATAGACTTTCCATGATGTTTTCGCGGCATTACGCCGAACATATATATACTGTGCTTGAGCTCTCGCCTTTTGAAAATGATAAGGTTTTCATGTGTTGGGTATCTACGGAAAATGCCCCAAGCTTTGTTTTGTTTCTTTTTCGCTTCACGACATTCCTGCATGCCCCAAACTTTATGATTTTGTCGCACCAGTCCCGAGGATCGAGAAATAGACAGCTGTGCGGCACTAACAATACAGGTCATGAACATTTCATTCAGTTAGTCTATACTGCGATTATCTAATACTTTCTCCAGAATGGCTTTTTCTCGAAAAAATACCCAGTCAGCTAAATCCAACTTTAAACGGCGAGATTTGCTCTGGATAATTGATGGTGAGGATGACAGGTTGATAGCGAGAGGCAAATGGTCACTTCTGTGCGGGTTATCTAGAACATTCCATTTAAAATCGGTAAAAACAGATAACGAACTAAAAGATAAATCCAAGCAGCTCGTTTTTCCAGTGCTTGGAGAGCAGTACGTGTGCTTTCCCGCATTCGGTAGGCGCACGTCATTGCACAGAATTAAATTTTTCTAAAATACGGCTTCTAGTGTTCGTTTCACTACCCCAAAAAGAGTAGTGTGCATTAAAATCCCCCACTACCAGATATGGCTCTGGCAGCTGATTAAAGAGTGCTTCTAAGTCACGTAGTGTTATGGATAGATGTGGCTGAAGATATACCGAACATATTGTTATTGTTTTGAAATGAAGGATGGGGACTGCTAAAGCTTCATATTTGGTGTTCATATTTTTTTCGTGGGTTCCAAACCCCTGTGGACAACAATAGCAGCCCCTCCAGACAGCCTCCTTGCTTGCTCTTGGTCACGCCGAAAGACTTTATACCTCTCTAAAATATTTTTGTTGAGGTCCTAAGTTTGTCACTTGTAGACAGAGGGCGACCGGAGAAAGCAAGTTTTTCAAAATATCTTTGATATCGCTGTAGTTTTTTTTAATCCGCGACAATTACAGTAGATTGAAAATGTCGTGTTAAATGAGTTTTTGAAGTTGTGGTTAAAAAGTAGGTCTGCGGACTGTTTGGGCCTGATATTGGTTTTTTTTTTCTTTTTCGCTGAAGAGAGCTACGCCTCCGCTGAAGCGGCTGCGAACTTGGCGTTGTGTCCATCGCCTCCCGAAAGGCGCTGGAGGAGCGCAGTGTACCTGCGGGTGCACGAGTTGTAGGCCTCTCCCCATTGGGAGAAGCCTTGCGAGCTGCCGATCCAGAAGCCGGCGAGCCCTTTGTTAGAGGTGGCAGGGCAGCATTTGCTGCATCTGCCCGGGGAGCGGATGGCCCTGCCTCAGGCTCACTGTGTGTGGCCTGGGCAGATGCCGAAGCCTTAAGTGGTGCCCCGCCCCTTCGCACCTCATCGGCAAAGTGTGTTTTAGCTGTGAATAAGAACTTTCCCTGTGTCTGTGCAAATCGTCTTCGAGCTTCTTGAAATGTGATGTTTTCCTTACTTTTAATAGTTATCTATTTCTCTTTCTTCCAGGATGGGCATGACCCTGAGTAGCGGGATGGCCCCATTCACAGTTTGCACACTTTGGCACCGCGTTGCAGACATCAGATTGGTGTTCATTGCATGCAGATTTCGCACAAGTTTGGCGGCCGCGACAGCTCTGGGAACCATGGCCGAAGCACTTGAAGCACCGTCGGGGGTTTGGGATGTATGATCTTACAGTTACTTTCATATACCCTACTTTTATGGATTCGGGGAGTTGGCTGGAGGCAAATGTCAGGACTAAGTGTTTTGTCGCGGTACTTCTTTGTCATCTTTTCGGACTTTTATACGATGGACATCGGCGACGTTCTGGTCTTTGAGGCAGTCTAACATTTCCTGTTCAGTCAGGGTGAGGGAATCATGTTCGGAAATAACGCCTTTGGCAGTATTTAGCGACCTATGGGCAGTTGTGGAAACAGGTATTTCTCCAAATGTTACTATATCGGAAACTGCACTTTGTCTGGGATCTGGAGAAGTAAGTCTCCGTCGGCCAGCTTCGTCACCTTGTAACCAAGGCCAAATGCGCCAGTCAGAGATTTGGAAACAATGAAGACACAGATGATTCTCACTTGCTTGTCTGCTACTTTACTGTGTACCACGTGGTATCTTTGGAAAGTTTATTTTGTTTTTTTTGCAGGGACTCTGTTGTAACATCGGTTTGCACTCTTTTTGGAGCACGATCAGTGCGTGTGGGAGGGGGAGCCATAAAAAATTCTATTGTTCGGCTGTGGTGCCAGCTATCCACCATGGAGCCCAACGAGGGGAGGAGACAGGAACTTAAAAAACAAGTCCTGCCTACGCCAGGAGTACACCACTGCTATAACGAAATGTGGGCAACTCAGAGCAGTTACACCACACAAGGCTAACCCTAGCCGCCTATGAAAAGTGAAAAAAAAATGGCAGTGGCTTAGCTCGGCTATGCCAGGAGATACGTAGCGAGAGGTACGTTTCCCTGGCTGAGCTTGTTGTGGTCACTATGTTTAGCAATGGGAGACATTGGGCTCCATCTCGGCGGCTATGCGCCGTCTATTACGCTCGGAAGTCTGGCGTCTCCGTTTGGCAAGGGGTTTCTCTGTTCGGGCGTCTCCACTGCTCTCTTCGCCTTCTTACGCTCATTCTGTCTTTGTTGAGTAGCCACGCGCCAGGCGACAACTATAATGATCGGATGAGTTAATCTTCTCTTGTCTATACAGCCGTTTAGCAGCGGCTGGACTCTCGTTCTCTGCATCCATGTCAAACGTTGTGATACAGCCGTCCATTACATCTACGCCTCTTATACGTAATGCTGCGCATGCGACGCGCGGTTCGGGTGATAGAGCGGCGTGCGGATAGGCGGCGGTGAAGCGCACGGCGCACCTGTGGGGTATCCCTGGTTACCATGGTATCGGCACATGCGCACAACTGCTCATCCGCGTGACGTCACCCGCGGCTCCGACGGTGGCGCGGACGCGCGGCAGCGGCGACGGTGAAGCGCACGCCGCACCTGCTGCTCCTCTCCAGTTGCCATGGTACCGGCGCATGCGCACAACTTTCCTCTCCTGGCCACCGCAAAATTCTCGACTGGTAGCCCATTGTAGCTCTCGCTACAAAATGAGAAGAGAGGAGGAGGCAGGAGAGTTGTGAGAAAGGAATAGGAAAGTGAAAGATGGGGGGCGAGGGAAGGAAATGGCGACTGCCGATTTCCCCCGGTCGGGTCAGGCCGGAGAGGCCATCTACGGTAAGCTGGGACCAAAGTGATGCGTTGCCTCCGCCGAGGGGCCTTAAAGGTCCAAAGTTTGCTATCGGCTCAACCACCAGGATCCCCTTTTCCCCGGACACGGCGATGTCAAGCACGGCTAAGCGCGGGTGCTCGTGTCCGTGGTGGCGCATTCCTAACCATCACCCCCCTGTGGGGATGTCCCTGCGGATGCTCAGGAACCCGTGGTATCGCAACTCACCAACATCTGCACGTGCTCTTTCGGGATAGTCTTTTGAGGGACATACTTCAGCGGACAATCAGAAAGGAGATTGATATATCTCCTTACACGGCCCTTTGCTGTCCTGGAAGACTCTGGGATTCCGTGCGATCTGTTGATGTTGATTGGAATTTTAAGCCTGTGGAAGAGCCGCATGATGGATCAACACGCAGAAACACCTCGTTCATCTAAGTCTCTGTTCAATGAACAGATCGTCAGTGCGGGGGTTTATGTTGCGCACTTACTGTCAAACTAATATCGTCGCCAGACGTGCCGACGACCCAGGAAAGCAAAACAACGAGGCTACAGAGCCTGAGACACCTAGAGAGCTGCATGCGGTTAAATTTCGTATTAGGGAGTACCGTATTCTTCCTTAGAATTTTTTGTTTTGCAGACGATCAAGTGCACTAGCATCCAATACAAGACTGCACGTACCACAGCTGCCAGTTTCAATTAGGTAACGCGTGAAATATATCACAGTGCAAAAGCATGCTCTGTTTACTTTATCCGCACCTGTACGTGATAATATGCGGTGCTAGCTCCTCAACCCCCCCCCCTCCCCCCGCCGAGCCATCCGCGTAAACCTGCAAGCGGTATTTATACGTTTTTCCTGAATGTTCAAACCCCCAACGAACGTACCTCCGCCACAGTGGCATCCCGATATATTCATATGCGAAAGAAGTTAAAACTTTCAAAATATCAAGGCGGGTTCAAACGCTTCATTCATTCTAGGGATAAGAGACCTAGCGTACCAAGAGTTCGAAGTTCAGGGTAGGCCTGATACCCAGACCTCTTGCAAAGACGTTGGAGAAGAGCTCTCCCGGCATCTGTCATAGGCCACCAAGCTGCATCAGTATAGGCATGGGAAGCTGGGATGTGAAGAGGTGGCAATATGGGCGCGAGAACTTCATTCGCAGCGTGTTGCGGTGCATTGAATGCTCACCTATGGCTGTGAAAAACCTCAAAGCGTTCATATTGCGAGTCGGATGCGGAAATTAAAGGCCATGACTACATAATATGGCTCACCACTGCAGCTCTGCGTACAGTTTAACCATTGATTATTTTGACTGCTATGTTCCTGCGATTTTTCGCATCACATTCAGGCGAGGCAATATCGACGTGGCAAGCAAGCCTGAAGCTCGTCGCCTTTGAAATGTAAAGTCGAGGGTGATACCAAAAAAGAAAAACGTGAGTAATTTAGGTCATGGATGAGTTGGCCAGGTCGAACTTCAGTCGCGCATAGCGTCGCCCTATACCCGGGAATAGGACGCAACCAGAATTCCCCGCAGACATTAATCGCACAGACCGAGGGTAACCTTGACCAGTAACAACGGCCTGTCAGCCTGTCACTGTGCCAGTCGCCTGTGTAGGTAGCAGGAGAACCAAATGCAGATGACATCAACATAAATTTATATGCGTACTGGAATGCGATCTCGCTGCGAAGCGTCAAGTAGACCCGCCAAAGCCACGCTAAAAATTATGAGGACGCTTAAGTCCCGTTAAGAGTGGAATGCAATAGCATTATATTTCTCAGTTGTCGAAGCTTCTGTCGCAACTTATGTGTGTTTTTGCGTCAGTTTCTTTGTAATTGTCGGTCCATCAACCAACCGCCATATTCGGACTGCTATAGGTGCAGTACCATGCAGGTATCCGCTATGCGGTGACGGTGCCGACATATGCTTACTTTGTTTTTTTTTTCCTTTTCGACTTCGGTTCTCTATCTAGCTTGCTGTCTAGAAACTAGCTTTCTCAAACTCGGTGGGCAGGGTGCAATGACGTCACAAGGTGAGGTGACCTCTCTTGACCTATCACTGTGGCCCATCAGGGTGGGTTGTGGTGACGTCACAAGGTCCCGTGATCTCTCTCAAGCAACGAGCTAATTTCGTGACACCGGACATCACTAGGGTTTTAGTGTGACGACAACGCTAACGCTATCATTAAAAAGCATACGGGGAAAAACACTTCCCTTATTCAGCCGCCGTGGTGGCAGAGTGGTTATGGCGCTCGGCTGCTGGCCCGAAAGACGCGGGTTCGGTCCCGGCCGCGGCGGTCGAATTTCGATGGAGGCGAAATTCTAGAGGCTCGTGTGCTGTGCGATGTCAGTGCACGTTAAACAACAACAGGTGGTCGAAATTTCCAAAGCCCTTCACTACGGCGTCTCTCATAGCCTGAGTCGCTTTGGGACGTTAAACCCCCATAAACCAAACCATAAACCAAACTTCCCTTATTCGCGTACACCTCCTGATATTGCCCTCTCTGAGTTTAGTGTTCCCTCGGTTTCATACATAGCAGGCAATGCTGCGGAGGCTGCGGCGAAACCATATTACTCCGCATATAATTTGTTCTTCTCAAAATCTCGGTGAGTGTTTGGACGAAAGCAGTTGAAAGCGCGGTGTAAAATGAAGTGGTAGCACTGAAAATCACGGTCGAAGCTGTGAGGAGCTAGTGTTCGAGCCCTCTGGCTGTAACTTACGCAAAGTGTGAACTACTTTTTAGGCTCGGCTGGAGTATGAGCGATTCGCCCCACCGACCGCTTGTCGTACCGCCACATGTCATTCTTACTTTTCCAAGCCTCAATGATTCGCAGGACGAAAATGATGTGCCAAGAGGTCAAACTAAGTGCAGGAGTTTTGCCAGTCACTGTACTTGAGATCTGTCGCAACGAAATATGCCTGTGTTTGCTTTAGGTGTATGGCTAACTACTTTTTGGGCGAGGATTTAGCTTGCGCGAACAGGTGCGCTAGCGTTGACAGTATTTACTGCTATGTATGAAACGGAAGTAGTTGTACTTACATCTAACGGTCGCACATGGACATGCGGACAAATCGGTAAAGGTAGCGATCGAGTATACTCCTATAATGTGCGGCGCAGCACCCCACATTTATTACTAATTCTGTATTTGTATGTACATAGTGTACATTACACCTTACCATTATCCTTTCTCACTATCCCCCCCCCCTTTCCCCTCTTCCTGTCTTTTTATTCCCGCTAGCCGCAGATCAGGTGCTTCAGGTTTCGATGGCAGATGCCGCGGCTACCAACATCTTTTCCTTACACTATTATTTTATTAATAAATAGCCACTAACAACAACAGCAGCGATCGAGTATGCAGTTTTGAAGGATACACTCATATTCTTTCGACTCCATCGAAATTCGACCGCCGCGGCTGGGATCGAACCCGCATCTTTCGGGCCGGCAGCCGAGTGCCATAACCACTCGGCCACCGCGGCGGCTGGAAGGTAGGATCCAGGATTGAAAAACAGCTGCATTTAGATGCATGTGACATGCGAGTCTTTGTGCTGTGTGATGTCAGTGAATGTGAAAGAGCTCACCAGTGGCTTAACTTAAATTTATCCTGACTGCCGCCTAATTACTACCAATGTATATTGCCCACGGGATGTACTCGCTTATGGTCGCCTGTAAAAAAAATTAAAAATTCGCAACAACCCTGACCTACTGGTCTCAACAGAAAGGAATAGACGCCACTGCAGCGGTTGCAAACCTTACAAATATTCTCAGTGAAAAAATTCAAGATTGCATCAAAGCACAACGGCGCAAAGCGGAATAAACATTGTTCATGCTCCCAAGAGTCATCTGCAGTGTTATGGGCTCCTGTGATGTCCATGTACTCGCTTGCTCAAGTGTACTTGAGCTAGGTGGAGTGCTTGGACGCCCCGATGCCCCGATATGAACAACTGCGACAGGGATAGAGCAGATCCCAGTTGCATCTGGGATTGCAACTGGTCCCAGTTGCATCTGGGATTTCAAACTGGAACTAGTTTCAATCCCAGATGCAACTGGAAATGTGTTCCTTAAACCAGATGGACTGGGACCAGTTGGAAACCAGTTGGAAACCAGATAGAAAATTTTCACCTGGGGAAGCATGAATGAAAATCCAAATTGAACATTTGCTATAAAGACGCTGATGTTCTACGCGGCTTGCCCGTGTCTTGCGGGAATATGACGTGCAGGTGTCATGTGTCGCGGCCAGAAAAGTGCGCCACACAAGATTCCCGGGAGTCGTGCACGATTATAGCATGGCCGCTCGCGACGCATGTGAAAAAGCGAAAGTTCGCGCTTGCGGAGGTAATGGCTGGAATCAACGCAACAAAAATGGACACACCACGGCAACATCTGGAGCCACTTATCATGCAAACCCCTCCTCATACGTTGAATCGCTAAGAAGGAACTGTGAACTTGACATACGCACGCTCTCTGCGTCGCTTACTTGAAACGGTGCAAAACGAGGGAGTTGCAACGTCATCTGGTTCAACCCAGCTGGTTACAGTGCTATAGATGTTGCTCGCGATTTGAGAAAACCTGCCATATGCGCTCCACCCCCTTATTATTCTTCGTTATTTCCCTCTCGTGATCCGGATTAGCGGTCACTACCTGCCCCAAGTATATGTATTCCTTTACCACTTCCAGCCACTTGCTACCAATTGTGCACTGCTGTTCCCTTGCGAGATTGCTAAAAATTATTGCTTTGGTTTCCTGCATGTTCATTCCTGGACCCATCGATCTGCTCTGCCTGTCTAACTCACTGATCATGATTTGCAATTAATCTCCTGAGTGACTCAGCAAGGCAATGTCATCAGCGATTCGCAGATTATTTAGGTATTCTCCATTAATTCTTATCCCCACCTGCTCCCAATCCAGACCTCGGAACACCTCCTGTAAACAGGCGGTGAACAGCGTTGGCGAGATCGTGTCTCCCTGCCTAACGCCCTACCTTATTTCAATTATTGCTGACTTTTGGGGGGACTATGGCAGCTGTGAAGTCGTTACATATATATTCCAGTATTTTCACATAAGATTCTTCTACACCCTGATTCCGCAGTGACTGCTGAGGTTTCCACTGATTCAAATGCTTTCTCGTAATCATATGGGTTGGTTATATTCTGCGCATTTCTCTATCACCTGATTGATAGTGTGAATGTGATCTATTGTGGAACATCCTTTACGAAAGCCTGCCTGATCATTTGGTTGATTAAAGTTTAAGGTTGCCCTGACTCTATTAGCGATTACCTTAGTAAATAACTTGTAGGCAACGGACAGAAACCTGATCGGTGTGTAATTTTTCAAGTTCTTGACGTCCCCTTTCTCATGAATTAAGATAATATTAGCGTTCTTCCAAGCTTCGGGTACGCTCGAGGTCATGAAGCCTTGCATATATAGGGAGGCTAGTTTTTCTACCACAATCTCCCCTCCGTCCTTCAAAAAATCTGCTGTTACGTGATCCTCACCAGCTGCTTCCTCCCTTTGCATCATGAATGGCAGGTTACCAATATCCCTCAAGAGAAAAGTCTGCAATAGCTGTATCTTAGCGGTACTCACCGTACGGGGCAAAAACGTGGAGGCTAATGACAAGGGTTCAGCTTAAGTTAAGAACAACACAGCGAGCCATGGAAAGAAAAATGATAGGTGTAACTTTAAGAGACCGGAAGCGGGCAGAGTGGGTGGGGGAACAAACACGGGTTAATGACATCCTAGTCGAAATCAAGAGAAAGAAATGGGCTTGGGCAGGGCATGTAATGCGAAGGCAAGATAACCGCTCGTCCTTAAGGGTAACGTAGTGGATTCCAAGAGAAGGCAAGCGTAGAACGAGCCAGCAGAAAGTGGATAGGCGGATGAGGTTAAGAAGTTTGTGGGGATACGGTGGCCGCAGTTGACAAAGGACAAGGTTAACTGAAGAGACATGGGAGAGGCCTTTGCTCTGCAGTGGGCGTAGTCAGGCTGATGATGATGATGATGAGATTCTGCTCATAATTCTTTGTGCAACAGCGCATCAAAGACGGGACGGAGCGTAGACACAGACAAGCGCAGCATTCCGTTGTGTTTTTGATGCGCTGTTGACGCACAATGAATACGTACCAACCCGCCATGTAATGCGCCCACCCGTAGCACTTTCTAAGTGCTTTTAGCACTTGGTTACCTGGAGGCAGATTGTTCTGTTTTTTTTTTTTAATATTGCGACTCTGCCTCACAGCCGCGGCAAATGGAATACGTGGCAGCGCCGATGAGCAGGCCGGTGAATATGCACGTACCTGACTAGGCTCAGTTCTATGCGTCTAGCTTCTTGCCCGTGTAGATCAGTGTAAGCTGACAGCGTAAAATTCGAGTCTTAAAAAAAAGAACACTAAGTGCCTTTTAGTTGCCGTCAAACTCTGCTAAAGGCGCTAAGGTTGCAGCAAAGGTCCCGGTGGGTTTCACCTTCGCGCTGCTTCGTGAATCCGTCTTTACGGCATTCTTCCCGGCGTAAGGCTGTGGGGAGGAAGTGAGTGAGGTTTTAATGCCGTATTCAGGCTTTCGCGGAACGTGAGCGCTCGCTGCGCACATTCATTTCGTTACTCATGCCGCCACAAGAACTTTTTTTTTTTAATGGAATGAGAACAGCTGCGGGGCGACGAAGGTGTGTTAATGTGAATTCGTCGCATTTTCTTGCACGTCCATTGGTCCTTTTTCGGCGTTCATGCTTGTCGCAATATTACCAGCATCTCACTTAATACTTCACACTATAAAAAATAAACTGGCTTGAGGCTGCACCGATGCGGCGCCGTCAGGCTGGTCACGTGGTAGCTGCTCCGACCACTGAAATAAAATTGACTTAAAGTTAACGAGAAAAACAGTGCTGCAATTGGCAGCTCGAAATAAACCGAAAAGCCACCAGACTCGGCCTTACCAGTGCTAATGTGCTAGACTTGTTTTTCTGCAATGACCCTAGCCTAGTCTCGTCTGTCATAACGCTGCCAGGCATAAGCGACCATGATGTAGTTTTAGCAAAAGTATCCTGTAATGCTATGAAGACCCACCACACCCAACCACGCAAAGTGTCTTTTTATGAAAAAGGGGATTATGCTTCGCTATCACAGGAACTCGACGCATTTTTTCCTGAGTTTCTTTCACATCAGCCATCCCTGAACATTGATTCCTTCTGGAACTTGTTTAAAACTAAAATTTTGTCACTGACGCAGACTTTCATCCCATCCCGCTTGATTTCAGCCAAGCGTCGTGACGATATGCATTGGATGAATAGACAGTTGCGGGCAATGATCAACCGGCGGAAACGGCTCTTTCGCAGATATTGTGATACGCCCGCACTAACTTTGTACTCCGAGATGAAAAAGCAAACTAAGAACTTATCGAAAGAAATCGGTAAAGCGAAAAGGGCATATTTCAGCACACTAGGCCAACGACTAAATACAAACCCAAAGGCAGTCTGGAAATATGTTAAAAATAAGAGAAACAGCAGGGTCTCTGCGCCTGATATACTAGACGCAACTGATTTTGGAAGGGATTCAAAAGGTAAAGCGAGAAGTTTCAATCTTTATTTCCAATCGGTGTTTTCCGATCCCATTAATACACATACTGACTTTCAATCTTCCAGCACCCTGACCAGAATGAATGACGTAGAAATTTCTGAACGGGGGATATGCTTTTATTACAGAAAATTAAAGTTACATCAGCACCAGGGCCTGACAACATTTCCAATTACGTTTTGAAAAATTGTGCAGCTTCAGTTGCCGCGTATCTCGTTGCATTATTTCAGAAATCGTTAGAGAATTCTTCTTTGCCCCTTGACTGGAGAAGTGCCAATGTCGTTCCGATTCATAAGAGTGGTGATAAAACTAAAACATGTAACTATAGGCCCATATCGCTGACGAGCGTGTCGTGCAAAACACTGGAACATGTCATTTATACTCAGTTAATTAGCCATCTACAAAACAATAGTTTTTTCTGTTCGACACAACATGGATTTAGGTCCGGCTTCTCATGTGAAACACAGCTCGTGGAATTCACACATGACATTTCTGTTTCCTTAAACTCCGCCGGTCAGGTAGATTGTATATTTTTAGATTTTCGAAAAGCGTTCGATTTAGTTGCTCACAACCTATTGTTACAGAAGCTTTCAAAATTAAATATTCCTACCTCACTCTTATCCTGGATTGAGGCGTATCTTGCGGAAAGGAGACAGTGCGTGGTTATCGACGGTGTCAGCTCGGAAAGTGTGGGTGTAACTTCAGGTGTTCCGCAGGGGTCGGTTTTGGGCCCTCTTCTATTTCTCATTTTTATAAATGACCTCACTAGTAACATTTCAAGTATAATCAGACTTTATGCTGATGACTGTTTTATCTACCGCAATATTTCTTCTAAAGCAGATGCAATTTCACTACAGCATGACCTCAGCTCTGTATTCTCTTGGTGCAACAACTGGAATATGGCGCTAAACATCTCCAAATGTAATCTGGTCCGGTTTACAAAAAAGAAACAATTCCTCCAAACAGACTATTTCCTTGGTAGCACTGAATTATCCGCAGTTTCAACTTATAAGTACTTGGGAGTCTTTTTTTCTACTGACCTATCATGGAATACACACGTAAATTACATATCTGCTAAAGCCAGTCGCACATTAAACTTTCTCAGACGTAACTTTAAGGACGCTCCCCTTACGCTGAAGGAGACATTATACATGTCTACTGTACGTCCGATACTTGAGTATGCTTCCGCGGTTGGGGCCCGCATACAAAACTCAATATTGAGGAGCTGGAGCGCGTCCAGAAACGGGCTGCTAGGTTTGTGTCCGCCGATTACAATTTCCAAAAAAGTTCTGGTTTGCGCGAGAAGTTGGGATGGCCATTACTTGAAAACAGGCGCAAATATTTGAGACTCTCTTTCTTTTATAATGTGCTTAATAATAAAATTGGAATTCCAAAAGAGAAATACATTAGTGAACCCAGCTACATTTCCGCCCGCACTGACCACCCACTTAAGGTGCGCGAGTACAATTGCCGTATAAACGTATTCAAATATAGTTTTTTCCCACGAACATTGCATGATTGGAACTGTCTCCCTTCGCGGGTCGCTACCGCTCCTCCTACATCGTTTCTGACCGATTTGCAAAGCCACCTGTCAATATAAGTGCAATAATTCTTGCCCGAGTGTATTATGTTTTAAGCAGTGCTGTATTTTAAAATGTATCTTTTTTGTGTGTGTGTATGTGTGTGTTTAGGGTATGTTTGCCTTTCTACAATGGTTTTTATTTTGTTTGTTTGTTTGCTTGTTTGTTTTTGCTTCCATGTGCATGGGTTTATTGTATTTTCTGTGTAGACCGCATCACTTGCCTAATTTATTATGTACTAGATGTTTGTTCTTATTTATGATGTTTCCCCCCTACAATAATGCCCCAATGAGGGCGCTTTAGGTACTGTGTATAAATATAAATAAATAAATAAACGAATCGCCATTAAACCTAAACGTAGCGCACTCATATCCCCAGATCTTCTCTTCCTGTCCGATCACACGCCCAGCACACGAACTTCTCATCGGTTTCGTTGATGAAAATGGCAGAACCCTCTCGTACTGCTGTTTAGCCGCAAAACTGTGCAGCTGATTTTGCATTATATTTTTGTATTTTTGTCCATGCATGCTATACGGGTATAAAAGAGCGTCGTAAGCAGACAGGTGCATGGGAAGTTTTATACTGTTCTACTTCTCTTGTCAGTGCAGTCAAAGCTACAGAGCCGATACACGCCCAGCTGCAGTTAACAGTTCTCGCTTAAAGGGACACTAAAGGGGAATACAAAGCCAGGCTAGTGTATAGGTAGGCTAACCTGATAGCGAATAGGTCATTTTTTACGAAAACAATGCTTTCACCCGGCCGCGGCGGCTGCGTTTCGATGGAGCCGAAACGCTAAGGCGCCCGTTTGCTGTGCGATGTCAGTGCACGTTAAAGATCCCCAGGTGGTCGAAATTATTCCGGAGCCCTCCACTATGGCGCCTCTTTCTTCCTTTCTTCTCCCACTCTCTCCTTTTATCACTTCCCTTACGGCGCGGTTTGGGTGTCCACAGAGAGTTGTGCCGTTTCCTTTCCTCACAAAACCAATTTATAAGCCAGAAAAATGCGTAAAAGCGAGGTGCACGTGGCGCCACCCCTCGAGATGCAAGGATTGATTGATTGAACAACTTTTATTTTCATCAGAAAAGACGTTTCTCCCCGACCCCGGCACGCAGGCCTGGGAGACGGGGAGTTGCGCGTCCAGCGGCGGCGAGTGACGTATTCGTGAACGAACTCTGTTTCGCCGTCTCGGCGGGCAATTTTCGTCGAAATGCAAGGAAAGCAGCACGGCGAAGGGTTCTACGTATAAACGTTGGCGCAAAATAAGAGACATTCACAAGAAAGCTGGAGAGGA